>NW_027176495.1:37500-76473 GCF_023349555.1 Cebidichthys violaceus | reverse complement strand
CTCAGCTCTCTGCTCCTTGGGGAACCTCTCTCTCTCTCTCTCTCTCTCTCTCTCTCTCTCTCTCTCCCTCTCTCTTTAGTTAGCAGGGAAGAGGAGGAGGAGGAGGAGAGGGTCACGGCCAGTTCCACTTTCAGTGCCTCCACTGATACCCCCGCTCCACATGACTCTCCCCCCTTTGCAGTCCTTCAACGGGGTAAATCCTGGACATTCAGGGGGCACAAACCTCTCCCACCCTCCCCTGCTTCCACTTCTTCCTCCATACATCCTCTAATGATTTGTGTAAGTGTGTGTGTGTGTGTGTGTGTGTGTGTGTGTGTGTGTGTGTGTGTGTGTGTGTGTGTGTGTTAAAGGGATGTGGAAGGAGAGGAGGGGGGCAAGTGTGAACAGCTGTGATGTATTGTCGTCTGGGGCATGATAATATACCCATGTCATTAGGGCTGGACATTGCTAGCATGTGCATGTTTGTGTGTGTGTGTGTGTGTGTGTGTGTGTGTGTGTGTGTGTGTGTGTGTGTGTGTGTGTGTGTGTGTGTGTGTGTGTTAAGGTAGGCTTTAAAACAAGCTAATCACAGTTCAAAGGAGGCCACCGCTTGCTGGCAAAGCCTGATACCTGCTGCGCCTGTAAAGGAAGGAGAATGACGTAGAGTAAAGAGAAATCAATGCAGCCTCACCGCTGCAGAGCAAGAAAAAAAAAAACTCAGGGCAGGCTGCAAATATTAGTGAGAGAAAGCGTCTGTAAGGTGAGTGTGTGTGTGTGTGTGTGTGTGTGTGTGTGTGTGTGTGTGTGTTAGAAGGAGGAGGGGGAGGCAGTAGCTAGAAGGGTGAGAAAGGTAAAAAGGTTTTGATGTTTGGAGAGGGAGTGCAGCAGGGGAGCGCATCGTAATGTATCTATTGAAGTTCAGGCCTCTGTGTTTGATACAGTACATCTGTACCCCATTTCCCTCTTTTCCCCCAGCTGTGCTCTCTCACGTGTTCAGGAACAATAAGACCCAGGACCATAAATTCCCTCACTCCCTCTCTCCTTCCGCATCCATCTCCCTTAACCTCTATGTTTCTCTCTTTTTAATCTCTTTTTTTTCCCGTCAGTCCTCCGCACCCAAACAACCTTGTTTCTCCCCCCCCTCCCCCCCCGTCCTTGCTCCCCTTCACTCTTTTCGATGTAATGCAATAATACCTAGCCTTTTGCTATTAGCTCTGACGTCTGCCTCAGATTGCTGACTTGGCTGCTGCCCCTCATCGCTGACACACTGCATCGTAAAAAAAAAAAAAAAAAAGAGGAAAATGAATTGATTTCCTCTCAGTAAGAGGGGTCATGTCTTCTGCTCTGGTTTCCACCATCCTTTAATCCCCACCTCTTCCCTCGCCTCACACTCCTCATTTCATCACCCCTCTCTCTCTCTCTCTCTCTCTCTCTCTCTCTCACAGAGTGCACCCCTCACCCGAATCCGTCTGCTGCCACTCTCCGCAGTGCGAGAGAGTGGAAGTATCAGTTGGCCCCCGTCGGGTCCACTGGGGTCTGGGTGCGCGGCAAATGAAATATGGTAGCTGTCGCATTAGGAAATCCATTGAAGTTAATTAGGGCCGGTGTTCTCTGCGGAGCCACATCTGCTGCTGCTTAGGCGCCAACACCCCCCCCCCCCCTCATCCAGACACTACTAGGGGGACTGTGGTGGGGGAACAGGAGGATGGGGGTTGATACCAGTGGGGAAACAGGACCTGGGGTATTGAGTGGTGCCGGTGGCCAACGGTTGGCTGGGGAGAGAGTGGCAAAGGAAGCTGAGTGGCTCCGAGATCGTGACCTCCAGGTGATTCGTAATGGTGGCTGGATGGAGAATCGAGTAATGGATACTGCGTTGTTATCGGGGCTATCAGCTGGCTAAGCTGTTGTAAACCAGCTACTCCACACCCACGTGCTACGACAACACACGATATATCGACCGGCCAACTGAGATTATTTCAGGACGTATGATATTTCAGTCCCACACCGGTCGGTTTCATTACGGTCAAGCAACGTCGGGCGATACAGTAATTAAAGCGTCTGTGTTATTGGCCTGTAATGAGCTGTGAAACAGATCCTAGTCGTTTGGCAGTGAGGGCTATTGCAGGGTAATGGGGTGTAATTTTGTGATGGCAGTTCAGATAGCAGTCAGGGGGGGCGTGTGAGGCTTTACAGTACACTCGCACTGTACGACAGCTGACTTACATCATGAGGTGCGTGGGCCGCAGAGTGATGAAGACGAGACAAGTAAACTCAGTGCGACTACGTCGACCGTAGTCGCAGAACTCAAAGGGCAGCGTTTGGTCAAAGAGCGACAGACCCAGCGGGGTCACCGGTTTAACGATAGTGTGTGTGTGTGTGTGTGTGTGTGTGTGTGTGTGTGTGTGTTTAAGTTTGACATGTAGACAAACTGGTTCAGAGCTGCCTCGAATGGCCGGTCACAGGTCTCGAGTGCTGGACTGATGGACCGGGTTCGGTTCTGAATGATCCATCGGATTCAGAGAGTGCCAAGCAGGCCCACAGTGGAGTCTGCCCAACCCTAGAAGGGTCCGTTTGTACTTAGTGCTCAGGTCAATCATTTGCAACTTAGTTTGACTTTTTTTTGCTAGAAGTTCCAGAAATGGGAAATGTTTTACTGTATCAGAAACGGTTCAAAAGAGCGTTTGGTTAGCTGTCAGTATTTTTGAAAATAGAAAATGCCATCCGTCTGGTTTCTCAGATAGTTTAATTAAAAGGTAACTAGATGTTTCGGTATGAGCAGGGATTTTAAGGAAGCCCTTATGTTTCTTTTTCTAAGTCTGACATAAATCTTTATGATGTATATTAATAAAAAGATGTGTATCAAAATCAACATAAGACATCATCAACTAGCGCTTCTTTAAAAATGCAGTTCCAAATGGTCGTTACTTGTCTTATTATCTTCATATTCATTTGTATTTAGCTTTACTTGTGAGTATAGTTGTGACGGCATTTTTGTAACTTTTCTCAATAATTTCAGCAGCTTTTCACTTTGAGGGTCCAAGGATGGAGGTGAGGCATGTCGAAGAGATTGCAAAGCTCTTTGAAGCAAATTTGTGATTTCGTCTATATATCTTAAATCAACTTGACATGACTTTTAATTATTTTCTCCCAAAGACAATGTGAAAGCGTATGAAGGAGTGATTTGATTATCTGAGGCTCTTCCAATCAGCAGGAGAAAGGAGGTGAAGAAACGGTCATTTAACCTTTTGTCTAATCACAAGATAAGCCACAGCAGGGGGTCGGTACACCCACCGCTGATCATCTGTCACCTACAGCTCAGTTCAGAGAGCGTCGTCACCGCGTCATCCATCTTCACTTTGCATTCTAAGTGTGTGTGTTCGCAGTGTGTGTGTGTGTGTGTGTGTGTGTGTGTTTCACGCCATTTGTCAATAGTTCAGAGTGCATCTTCACTCATTCGTCCTCAGCGAGCGTCTTTAAGTGTGCATTCTTTGTGTCCATCTCAGGTCATTAGTGGTCAGTGGTGTATAATGGATGAATGTGGGGGGGGGGGGGGGGGGGGACTATCAGGATAATGTGAAGGTTTCTCTCTTCTTGTCTGATTGGACAACTGAACACGATTGTGTTCAAACTGATTTTCTCATCCGGGCATTTTTCTTTCAACAACCATCAATAAAACAAAGACAATAAAACAATAATTATGTTCAAATGTACTTTACTGTAAATGCATAACAATGACTCTGAGACATTACATTACAGTCATTTAGTGCTTACAATTCAGTATCTGTCTACACACCGTAGGAGCAATTTTTGGGGTTTAGTGTCTTGCTCAAGGACACATTGACATGAGACTAGCGGAGCAGGAGCCGGGCATCGAACCGTCAACCCTCTGATTGAAAGGCGGCCCTGGTCTCCTCTTAGCCACGGTCACCCCGGAGACATGTTAACACTGTCATTACAGCCCAGTTCTCTCTTATAGATATATGCTATTCTGGGATAAATAGTTTACAAATCTAAAATATATTTGTCTTTGTGTTTAAATCGTTTGGATGTTTGCCCTTCGCTGAGCAGACTTTGACACCAGAAGCATGTTTTCACGTTAATCTGCTGACGGCGGAGGGTGTCTCCGAGTCTAAGATGTGTTTACAGACAAGCGTGATTTACGACAGCTAGTTTTGAGGCAATCGTGGTCAAATATGAAACTACGTTATTGACATTCTGTACTCAATTAATATACAAGATAGAGCGTTTTCATATCTCTTCTTCTAGAACTTAAAGGGGCCATGCTACCTCACAGGATCGTATATGATCCGTTTGTTGACCCTTTTGACCCCAGGCTTTGCGGCGTTGGGTTCGCTCGACTTCCCTCTGCTTCCACCTTTCAATCCACGTTGGCGACACGTGACAAAATACACACGCTTCAGACAAATCTACAGCGATGCGGTTTGGCTGGGAACCAAACGATCAGTGAGGCCTAAACTCTTATCAAATCCCTCCATGTATGTATATCAATAGCAATTTGGGTAGAATTGCCTCTCAGCTGTTGTTTGATATGAGAGAAGGAAAAAAAATAAAATGAGAGGAGGCAGCAAGATGAAGCTGGCAGTACCCGGTCCTGTGAATGTGTGTTCTGCCTGCATACTTGGCATCAGATCAAGGTGAATCTGGTATGAGCGAGGGAATGAGCTAAGGAAAGTGTGTGTGTGTGTGTGTGTGTGTGTGTGTGTGTGTGTGTGTGTGTGTGTGTGTGTGTGTGTGTGTGTGTGTGTGTGTGTGTGCATTTGCAGCCCTCATTAGAACACTCCAGCCCTGCGTTCACAGTATGAACACACCACTCCTCCCCTTCCCCTCACTCTCAGCCTCTCTGCTAAATGAGGTTAATAAACTCAAGCGTTTACTACCATCACCAACACCATCCCTCCTCCCCTGCTTTCTCCTTCATCTCCACCTCCACTGCGCTTTGCTTTGCACTCCCGGGCCAGCGCTCCTCCACCTCCCTTCTCCTGCCTAAGCCTCCCTCCTTCTTTCATCTCAGCTGAAATGCTTTCTTCCTCTTTTCCTCACCTCTTTTTTTTTTATTGTCATTGTTGCGGGGCGAAAGCTCTGGGATTTCCTCCCTCTGCTTCCCAGGACAGAGCTGCAATTACAGCTCAGGAGAGAAGAAGACCAGCTGTGCAGGGGGGGGGGGGGGGATTGGGAGCAGTGTGTACCGGCAATAGCAGGCAGACAAAGATGAGGGCGCCCCTCAGAGGAAAGGACGTGGAACTGCTTGCATTTCGTCCTCACATCAAAGCAGAAGCATACTTTCAGACCACATGTTGGTTTTTTTTATTTTTTTAAGTACCAGGCAGGGTCATCATGACCAAACAGGAATAACAACCCATCATAAGGAATAATGCGCTGTGTTATGATCTAGCTCCTGAGCTTTAGAACACAGCTGAACACACACCTACACACACACACCTACACACACCTACACACACACACACTGGCTGTGGCAGGAACACGCAGTGATACCAGGCAAATGTGAAGAATGCTTTAAACGGCCTTGGGTGCTCTTTTCTTGGACCGCATGTGGACAGGGACATCCTAAAAGAAAGAAATACATAAATATAAACCACAGATTCTGACAGCTGTGACCTGAATGTGTGAAGGAATGCTGTTAGGGCTGGGCAGAAACACGGTGGTGTCAATAATACACAATGTTTGTTTCCTTTCATCGTAAAACTTTAGCCGCCGGCCGTAGAATCAATCGCCTGCATTATTTCAGGCAATTTAGTTTTACATCGATTACTTATTATACTTCCTTAATATGTCAACGTACCCGCTGTACAGTTCAGGTAGAGGTCCTTCCAAAAGACAATGTCGTGAAAAGACCGATGTGGTTTTGGACACACACAGGGCGATACTTGTTAGTATGAAAAAAAAGTCCCGTTGTTGGTTTTGGTCTGTTTCATGGGATTCATTGGCAATAAGAACATATAGAATATCATCCAGACATGTTCTTTTAAGTTGGGGGGAGTTAACTTATTCCCCCAAATAAGGAAGTCAAATTCAAGCTCTATGATTAGATCTCTTTACTTGTCATTGCATGTCATACAACGACATTTCGTTTAAACAGTCTGTTCAGTTAGCAGCATATTGACATATAGTAAAAAAGTAGAACAGTAAAAAACAGTAAAAAGCAACAGTTATTGCACGTAGACCACCGTTGCACTCCGGGGGGGGGGGGAGTTCCATGCCGAAAATACAGACAGTATCTACAATAATGACGTTTTATAAATTAAAGGAGAGCAATTGTATTTATCAAAGTCTATGTACTAGTCAAAGGTAGTACTACACAACCTATAACAACAGTTGTTTTAAGTCTGACAAAATGACTCAAGTGACATCATTCGTGTATCTCTGCTAAATGTTGAAGACCACCACATTTCACCAGAAAGCCTGCGGTATGAGGTCTCGGATCTTTCTTTGTTTGCGTGTCTCTTTAAATCCCTCAACTTTGTGGTTCCAACACAATCTCTGAATCTCTGAAGCGCTCTTTCCCGTCTTTGTACAGTCATCCCTGTCCTATTTTTTGATGGACACTTTTATCCGTAAATGTTTCGGATGCTTGGCCCCCAACTGGAAGTGATCCCATGACCCCGGCAGCGCCGCCAGACCCACACACTGCACACTGGATCACATTATTAAAAAAAAAAAAAATGACTGTGATGTGTGCCGGTTCGACTTCAGGCATCAGCTGCTTGCAATGTAATGTTTCCTAACAGCTGTCGCACTGTCGGCTCGTCGGCCGTGTGAGTGTGTAACAAAGAGAGAGAGAGAGAGAGAGAGAGAGAGAGAGAGAGAGAGAGAGTGATGGCAGCAGGAGCTCCCCGTCGGGGCCCATGGGACAGTCGGGAGAGAGCAGACGGTCGTGTCGTTTCACTGGAAACATATGTGAAACTCAAGTGTGTAATTTACCTAAGACTACGGGTGGCCCCGAGTAACACGTACACACATGTTCGCACGCACACACACACACACACACACACACACACACACAGTGACAGGGTGTAATTTACCTGGAGCCTATGGGTGGCCCAGTATCCCGTTGCACTTGTCATACACACAGACGGCTCAAACTCAGTTCACACTCCCTGGCAGAGACGAGAGAGAGAGAGTGAAACTAATTTCCCAGATCCGCAGACGGGAAGAGTAAGAAATCACACAATGACAGAGATGTTACAGATCAACACACTGGAAGGTTGAGAAGGCTGTGAAACTGCATTTAGTGTATCAGCCCCCAGTGGAAGACATTACCCCAGAATCCCCACCTGTGGGAGTTGCTGCACACCCTGTATCACATCCTCTACAATTCATCAACCTGGCTCCTTTTTCAAAGCCGGGCCGCCATCCTCCCCTCAGAGAGAGAGAGAGAGACGAAGGTCACGGGAGCACCAGCGAAAGGGGAAGGGAAGACAGATTAGAGGAGTGTGTCCCTCCCTACATTCCTGCGCTGACCTTCGTAGTGGTGCGGCACTGTAGCTATCATCGGCCCGCCATGCTTTGCGGTTCGGTTTTGTTTGAGGGGTTGGGATTACGGGGGTCTCCTCCAACCTGCATGCCCCACCCCGATTCCACGGCAACCGTAAACGGAGCGTGTCTTGTTTGGCATGAGGATTGACAGACAAGGCGGTCCCAGACGTATACACTTGGCACTGTTTGAGGTGTCTGTCTGTGAAGGCTGATATGATAGCCTGTCTGCATCTTGCTGTGTGTGTGTGTGTGTGTGTGTGTGTGTGTGCGTGTGTGTGTGTGTGTGTGTGTGTGTGTGTGTGTGTGTGTGTGTGTGTGTGTGTGCGTGCGTGCGTGTGTGTGTGTGTGTGTGTGTGTGCGTGCGTGGCGCGCGCGTGCGTGCGTGTGTGTGTGTGTGTGTGTGTGTGTGTGTGTGTGTGTGTGTGTGTGTGTGTGTGCGTGCGTGTGCGTGCGTGTGCATGCTGGTGTTTGATCTCCTTTCCCAGCCAAAGGGCTTTAACTTTACTCCAGGTGCAGAGAAGTCAACCTGAGGGCATGGGAGGCACATACAGTTGAGTGTACTTACACACACTCTCTCTCCCTCACTCACTCACACACACACACACACACACACACACACACACACACACACACACAGAGGCAGGAAGTTTCCTTGAAGCAGTAACTCAGACTGAGTAACTTTGTGGTTTAAACTGGTTTACCAGTCCAGTGGTGTCACCGTGGAATGCTCCGAGAGACTGCACCGTGCTGCAGGATAAACATTACTGTTACCGCCTCCACAAGTGAACATCAATCAGTCCCAAACAGAAATACTGAGAGTAAAAAATGAAAAGGTGAAAGGGCCAGCTGGTTCAGTGGGCAGTATAATGACAATGTGCAGGACGGGCTCTCGAGTCTCCTGTACACAGAAGCAGATGGAGTAGTGTTTTTTCAGGTACGATTGGGCAGAGAGTAAACAATGGGACCGAACACACCTAAGTGAGGCCGGGACACAGTTCAACAGGTGCAGATGATTTAAGGCAAATTTGGCGAAAAATAACCAGCGACCCGTTAACTCTCTCCAATTAGGTGAATTGCTGCGTCGTGACGTTTAGAAGCTCTAAACGGCATTTCTTCCATTCTATTACCCTAAACGTAGCAGGAATCATTCCTGCGTATCTCCACACAGGAAATCTGTGTGGTCCATAATGAGCTCGGTAAACATCTGCTACTCCCGTATTAAAGACCATTTTCTCCGCGTCTCATCCTGTAATATGGAGAAATTAGAGTGCAGGGACTCATTCGGCGTGTTTATACACACACATTCACAGAGAGCAGACATAACATACGGAGTCCAAGTGTTTTTATGCTACCCGACTGACGCTCTAACATACCATCTCAACACCACAATTTTCCATCCACAACAGTAAAACACTACCGGGTGTCCTTGGTGGTGTATGCTCCCTGACTACCAGGGTTGTTTTTGTGTTTCTTTTTTAAGTGAAGGGTGCTGAGGTCTGATCCAAGAAGCAGGTTTACGGATTCATCTGGAAATCTTTATTAATTTAACTCCAGAAGCTCCTCAAATCTGGAACATGTGAAAGTGAAAAAAATACTATTATTTTAGACACGTTCTGTTTATTTAGCATGGCAGCGTTTCCCTCAGAACACAACAAAGGGCTCGGTTATGCAACGGCTGGTGAATGCGTCATTCATAGAGGAATAGCACCACCTAGTGGCAATACTCCGTAGCAATTAGACAGCAAACAGCTCTATCAATAGTCATCAGATACACAATGTCCTGTGATTCTGAGGACAACAAAATGTAATTCAAACGCTTGGAGGGTTTAATGGTTTTATTATAGAAACCACTTAAAGGACTTTTACTGCATAAAACAAACAGAAGAAGGCGTGACTCCTCAGATTACACCAGTGTCCATATTGGCTCCTCCGTGTACACGCTGGTGCGGATGTAGTAATCCTTCTGGTTTAACTTAATCCAGCAGAGTGTTCCACATCCATGCTCCTGTCTCTCCCCCCCCCCCCCCCACTCCTGAAAAAGGTCTGTTGATGGCACATTGATCCATTTGAGGAGGCTCTTTCTCACTTGCTCATCTCCTGCTGGACCTCGCTGAGGATCTGCTCCTCCAGTTTGGACGTGTCGTACTCCTTCAGCATGTCGTACTCCAGCCAAGGCTGAGCCCACTTCTGGGCGTGCTCCATCTTTTCTGGGGTCAGCGCCAGATCGAAGCGAATGCCCTGGACGTTGTACTTGGGCCGTTCCCAGCGTTTGGACCACGGCTTCGGACGCATCCTGACCTTCATCTGGTGAGTAGAAATGTAGAAAATAAGAAATGCTAATATGCCGCAGTTGTTTTAGATCGAACCACCCAGCGAAGGCACATTGTTATCCAAACTACTAGAAACAATACCTGCGTTACTAGGAATACTGATACATGCAGCTGTCTGAAATTATTATGAATTGGGATCCATCTTGAGGCTCCCTCACCTTGTTGACAGGCACCTCTCCAGTGGGGGAGAAGGGCACAGGCTTCATGTCCGGGTCGACAGAGCTGTACTCATTCAGGGCGTCTCTCAGATACATGAGGTTGTCGTCCAGCCTCTTCTCCAGCTTCAGCACGTCAATCTTCTGGATCCGGGGGCTGTACAACTCGTAGCAGATTTCCACTCCTGAGAGACAGACAAACACACACACACACACACACACACACACACACACACGCACACGCACACGCACACGCACACGCATGAAGAAAACAGGCGTTTTAGCTGAAGCACACCTGGTTCACTTCTTGTAAATGTTAAGGAACTCCGGACGGGAGGAGTTAATAGACGAGTCGGTCGTCTTCCTCAGCCAAGCTATAAATGGCCGACGCTAAGGTAGAGATGTGGACATAGACAGATATGGAGGGAAAGGGACAGGCGGACGTAATACTGGTTTACAATAATATCAAACAAGACATTCCTTCATGTCATGAGACAGGGACGCCACAGCCTAGTGACCAATAATGTGTATCACGGTGTTTTGTAAGATTCTGGCGGTTTCACGGTATATCACTGTATTTTTTTGTTTTAGCGTTAATGCATCAACGGCGAAAATGATTTTATCCCGCGTTTAATTATTAAGCGGACGTCACTGTCTTTGTACATCCTGCATCGCTCGTTTCTGTTCTTTAATGTAACGTTACTGTAGCGACGGAGCCTCTCCCAGCTGCTAACAGACTAGCTAACAAGCTAGCTAGCGAGCTGTACCCAGCATGCCGTTCGGCGGTGAAATTGTATAAATGTACAATTATTAGTGTTACAAATTGTTTATGTGTCAGTGTCGTGGTGTTTTGCCCTGTTAAAGAGCGTTAGTTGTGGGTTGTTAATTGTTGTTATAAAGTTATAACCTTCCCTCTCACTACACTCAAGACATCTAGCTCTGACCTTAACGACCATAGCGGCGAACAATACATTTAGCTGCCTGTAGAAGAGCGACAGCAGTTGTTTCGGCCATGCACCGGTATGACGGTGTGTGAAAAATTCATATCATACGGGAAATTAAAAACCGGTATACCAGCGCTACCACAGCCTGTGTGCTCACACAGAAAGTGAACAAACCTCACCTTGATTATCAATGATGTTCCTCAGGACACATGTGGCTCCCAGACCCTTTCCACCCCTCTGGATACAGATGCCGACAAAGCGATTAATTTTCCCACTGGCATTGGGGTCAGCCATGGTCACTGCCAGGACGCTCCCTAAAAAAAACAATCGGAAATCATTTACACCATTTAAAATGATGCAATCAATACGCTTTGTGCATAACTAAAAACACAATGGAAATTGTTAATATGTTTAGGAAATTGCCTTGAGATAAAAATGTGATCTGAGGAGGCGTTGGATGTCTTAAGATTTGGAAACAGGAAGTTCCACAAGTGAAGGGTCAAGACAGTGGAGGTGTTTGGTAATCTCACACCTGTCGCCTCACAGTGGTCACGTGCCTGTTGGGCGATTAAAGAGGTTTCTTACCTACGTAGAATTCGGGGATGTTGAGCACTTTCCTCCTGCGAATCATATCTTTCCTCTCAATGGAGAATTTAAAAGGATCCGTCCTCTGTCTGGGGGGGATGAACTCTGGGCTCAGAAACCTGAGAGGGGAAAAACAAACAGGACATCGCTTAAAAAAAAAACATGCTTTACACAGTCTGCAGCGTTAACATGTGTATCTGTGAGCGTCGAGAGAGATTGAGGCAGTTTCATACTTTCGCAGAGACGCCACGGTCTGTGTTTTATCTATGATGACAGGCTTAGGTGGAGGGATGAACTTTGGTGGCTCCTCGCTGTTATGCCCCGGAGCAAGACGACACGGTGACGTCGATATGAATCCTGCAAAACAACAAGAAAATACGACAAAAATCGATGACAGTTAAAGTGCTGGTCGCTATTACGTTAAACTATCGCTAGCTAACAGTCTAGCGTTAGCTTAACGTTAGCTCGTAGTTCGTGGATGTACATCTTAGAGACTGTGGGATAATCATGAAGTCTACGGGAGAAGAAGTGAGCTTCTTCAGTTTGCTTACGTTCATGTTGGGGCCGCAGGTTTCGTAGTAACCTCAGTGAAAACATGCATTTGTCGAGCCCCTTCGCGCAGGCTGCCATGTCTGACCTTCTGTTGTCGCGTGGGTATATGTACGGAAGCCGTATGGGGAACTGTCAATGAAACGCGATTTGTTCTAGTCTGCAGTAAAGTCTGTGGTCCACAAGATGGCGCAACCGTTTCATAGGTTATACATCATCTAGCCGGGTCCTGTTTCAAATGCATTAAACATATAGGAAGTAGCACATCAATACTGTATTAAAACAATTATATTATAAAGACCGATGGATGATTCCAGCCAACTTTTACCTTTATTCCACTCGAAAATGTAATAGTCTCGGATTCTATATGTCAGTACAAATTGCAATATCACACTATAGATACACTCCATTACAAGGAATATTCCTGCATCCACAATTTTACTTAAAAGCACAAAAGTATGAACAACAACGTAGTGTACATACATTATTAAAAGTACAAATAGGATCCTTGGGGGGGGGGGGGGGCAAAATGGCCCCTTTCAGAGCGTTATATTGTTGGATAGTGGGCATGCGTCTGGTGGGGAACTCGGGGTCTTTGAGACCATGCAGGGGAGCGGCGGTCCTCCAGGTGGGCTGCCTCCACAACGCGCAGCTAGAAATGCACTCAGAGAGCAGCGCACTGCTCGACCCGCACAGTCTCGCGGCGGTGTGGTGGGAGGATGAGGGAGGACTAGAGACATGGGACCGCACATCTCCCGCACGCGACGCAGCACCTGAAACCCAATGCGGCCGCTGGACTTTGCAGTGCTCCGGAGAAACTCACACACGTTGAATGCTTCAAGGATGTTCCT
This sequence comes from Cebidichthys violaceus, assembly GCF_023349555.1. Lineage (NCBI taxonomy): Eukaryota > Metazoa > Chordata > Actinopteri > Perciformes > Stichaeidae > Cebidichthys > Cebidichthys violaceus. The sequence continues at coordinate 63,565 of NW_027176495.1, read as the reverse complement.
CTCGGATGGGACTCTCTCAGCCGTCAGTTCTGCGCTCCTGTTGGGAATTACGTGTCTGAGCGTCCTCAGCGACCTCACCAAGGGCTCTTCAGACTTCTCAGGTTGGCAATTGTTTTGTTTCTTGTTTTGTTTTTATTGACAAAAGTGGTCTAAAAGTTAATTTGACAAACTTTTGCAACGGCGCGGCAGTACGTTCAGATGATGCTTTTCTTCTGCGTTGTTTCGCGCAATCAATTAAGCCTCATCCTGCTTTTTACGCGAGAGAAGTAAACAATTAGCACCCCAGTAGATGCAAAATAACAAAAGGAGTCATAGCGCGACACTCGAAACAACCATGAGCGGTGATCTCAGCGCTGTTGTGTCGCATGAACTTCTCCTCCCAGGACGACCCGGCGTGCTGCAGCATGCTCACTCCAATGTTTGTTTCTCAAAGCGAGCAGAATGAACAACTTTAACATCCGGGGGGGGGGGCAGCCTTTATCTTATAGCCAATTCTGACGACAGGTTCTCCTTTACTGAAGCCACCTGGCTGAAGGGGATTAAGGCTTGGTTTATTATCAGTACAGCGTATATCTGCAACACACACACACACACACACACACACACACACACACACACACACACACACACACACATCTCCCATTGATGGAATAGAGATAAATGGGTTAATGTGTTACTAGATGGGGAACTATTGTCTAGACTGAGTGCTGCAGATTTACAGCTCAGAGAAGAAAGCAAACTCCAGATGCCTTGCATGCAATCAGTTTGAAAGGTGAAGTCAATGCTGGTCATATCAGGGCCCACGACCCGCCAATTACCTCAGGTTTATGTGCAATCCGGTGTGACGGAATCTGTGGGGCTTTTATGTGCGGCAGCATATTGCTAAACTAATGAGTTTGTTTTCTTTTTTTCTTTTTCTGTGTTGCATTAAAGACCATTGAGCTCTGCTGAGCCCAAGGGAAGCCTGCAGGTTTTGTTTACTGTGCCATAAAAGTGGAAGGCAGCTTTGTGTCGGTGTTAATTGGTCTCTAATGGGTCTAATGGTTGGGAATGAGCAGACTACCACTGTGGGGGGAAAAAAGGTGCTACAGAGCAGACATATGTAACATGCCCTCTGTGTGTGTGTGATTGTGTGTATGTGTGTGTGTGTGTGTGTGTGTGTGTGTCCAATGTTGCGGCCTAATGAGCTGCTAAAGATCACGGTGAAGTGGAGGCTGTTAACGAGGTTACGTTTCTGTAATTGCCACGTATGTGTCAGCGGCTGTTGGTTTGGTCATACATGCTATGAGTGAGTAGATTTAAATGTGGTTAATTAAGCAACACGGGGAAACTGTTAGAGCGTCTGAATCCAGATTTCCGCCGGTTGGAACAGGTTTACCAATAACCCCCCCGGCTTAGGCACGATTATGCAAAATCTATATCATAGGCAGGAGGTAATTCGTTGAGATCTCAGCTTTGGTGTAACTTTGCTCCATAGGGAGGGGGGGGGGGGACGCTGCTGTCATTTTGGGGATCTTCCGTTGCGTTCCGTGGACCTGAGATCGGTGTTGAGTCCCTCGGATGTGATTTTGCTTTTGCCCGTCAGGAAGTCTGCGCAGCATGCTTGGAACAGAAATGCTGACAAAGCATTCCCAGTGAATGAAATGAGAAAGAGGACTGAGAATACCTCGGGGACAAAGGGATCCTTCCAAGTCCTCGCATTCTTGACCGACGGCGTCTCCCTGGAGACCGAGAGGGGTGACTTTGATTGACAGGTGCTGCCAGGCCGACAGAACGCGGTGGAACGTCCGATGCTCAGAACCTCTTATCGGTGATGCGGTCGGATCGGCGATGGTGGAAAATCCGGTCCCAAAGGAATGCAGATCATATTAGTTAGCTCCTGCCTCTCTGCGGCTTGTGTTTGTTGACGACTGGAGTAATAGCAGCTTCATATTTCACCACGGAAACAAATGACTGCATGTTGGTGGGTGTTTTGATTCTGTTATCGTTTTCTATTATACAGCTGCCTGATTACAGGTGTGGAGTGAGCCGAGCAACACTTAAGAGCCCCGGGGCTAACGTAGCCAGCGAGCTAATTATGCCCAACGTTTAACAAAGTGATGCTTTGCTGTTGTTGTTTTGTTAATAGAGTCTAAAGATCACCGTGTGATCGTCTCCTCCCCTCACATCTAAATCCATCTGTTCAGGTTTACTCACATGAGAAGCTCCTAATGTAACCGATCTTCATCAGACCACGCCGCACCACAAACACTGGAGGGTGTCTCGCATGTGTTCACACTGAAATAGAGCTGAAATGAAAGGTTGATTAAACTAGCGGTGGATCGGCAGAATGAGAACCTGCAACTGTTTTGATAATCTATAAATCTATAAATATTATTTCTGCTTTTCTGTCTCCTGCTGGCTGGCGGTATCGCCTAACCAAGTGAGAAAACAATAATGATTTTTTTGTCAACAAAATGCTGGAGAGAAGAAAAAAAAAAGGCGAAACAATGAGAGGAATCTAGCGTTTGCTACAACTGGGCCTTTCGACTGTGAGTATACTTCCAAAACAAAGACGTATTGTGTGTCTCTTTTAAGCACGGAACATTTCAGACCCAGTTGTTTGTTACCAGACAAAATATATGACGCCGCCAAAGGGTTACAGTGCAGCAACTTCTCTTCTCTTTCATTAAACCCTCTAGGCTAAAACCCCATTTAACCGCTGTCAATGGGACGTGAGGCTGTTGAGGGGGGCCAAGGGGTCAACTGAGGTCAACCCATAGTGACTGTGAGTGTGTGGTTAGGGGGAGTTATCATCCATCTTGCTCTTTGTTCCCCCCTGTCGAACCTCATCACACGTGTTGACCGCTGTCGGGAAAAGGAAGAAAGAAAGACAGCGTTTTCTTTAGCTCATGAATTTAGATTCCGTTCAGAAGAGGCAGATGTTTGGATAACGTCAAAGGAGGGCTGTGAAGTCGTAATCTGATTTGACATTTACTTTGTATTCATCTATTTGTCATAGAGGGCGGTTAAACAGTTTAACATATTAAATCTAATTTGTTCTGAGAGCTTTCGATCTCTAGAAACAGCATTATTTGATCTTTAACATTTGATACACATACTTGGTTTTTGGTCAGAGCCTTTGCAGCCGTATCTGTGTTCACACTAAGATATAGAAGCTGTAGTTTACTGGATTTTATTTTTTGATGGGGAAAAAGTGTTGTTACAAACAATTACAGCTGTCATTTATCGAGCAGAAAGGGCAAACATTCAAAGTCTGAAATTATAGCAAAGAGTATTTTTGTTCTTTAGATTGTCGGTTTCTTGCACTTTTATAGACCGAACAATTAATTAATCAATGGAACGTAAAGAGCAGAGGTCGATTGATTAGTGGATTTTTAAAGGCCGATATAATAATAATAATAATAATAATAATAGTAATAATAGTTTGGAGCAAGAAAAAGCTGACAGATAATTAATCGGTCGATGCCGATCACGAGCTGATCAGGTTAAACTCAAGACGGGTCAGATATGACGTGTATACCACTTGTCAGCTTGTTGTAAAATCAGCTGTTTTGACATTTTCTAACACTATCCGCAGATTGATGCGTTAAAACAAATTATCTATCTGTCTATCTGTCTGTCTGTCTGTCTGTCTGTCTGTCTGTCTGTCTGTCTGTCTGTCTGTCTCGGTGACGCGGTGATGGACGCCCCTGAGCGACTATCGGAGCTCAGTCCCGCCGACAGCGATGATAGTTTGCATAATGACCCGTTGGCGCCGATTAATCTGCCAAAACCAAATAATCTGTCGACCTCCAGGAAAAAAGACTGGGGAGCTCGATCCTTCGACTGAGACGGATCAGCTGATTGCTTTACTATGGGCAAGCGCTCTAAGCCGCCTGACGCTGCAGCCAACACACACACACACACACACACACACACACACACACACACACACACACACACACCGACACACACACATCCACCTATGCTATTACCCTATGTCCCAGTCCATATTCCTGAGCGCTACTAGAGGCCCCTCAAATCTTAATCCGCTCCGATTTTTGAGTGGCCTTGAATATAGGGTAGCACACTGAACCCCATGCTCTCCTCTCTCCCAGCCCCCCCCCCCCACACACACACACTCAGCAGCTCGCTCGCCTCCTCTCCTCACCACCGCCCCAGCCTCCACCTCGCTGCCTCTACTCCTCCCTAGGGCTTGCTTGATCACTGTTTCGGTGTCTGTGTGCGCCAGGTGAGCTCTGTCTAAACAAACCCTGCCTCCCACTTGTTTTGTCTACTGCGGTGGAGGCAGGCGGCTGGGCGGACCGCGAGGAACCCGGGCACAAGGCTGCTTTTCTCTCTGGCTGAATGGAGAGGGGGGGGGGGGGGAGCTGCCGCTATTCAAAGAGCGCTCTCTTGTGAGCGACTTCCCAAAAGGAGCGAAGTGTCAAGATATTTTGATTCATTGCGTGATGGGATCACAAACACAGAGTTGTTGGGTGTCAACGAGGGAGCGACTTCTTTAACAGCATGTGTTGTTCTGAGACGCACTGAATCTATAAACCACTTGTGTGGCGCTTCAGACATTTGTACTAGTTTGAACAGGTTTGAGCTATACGCTTTTTGATTTGTTAAATCCGCCAAATTGTTTTCTATAGACAGGAGACGCGCTGCAGAGGGATTCTGTCTGGGTTTGAAAACGTTGCATCAAATCTGGATCTGGTTTAGAATCCGCTAAATCCTTTTAAATCCCTTCTAAAATCCATTCAGGTGTTTTTTTTTCATAATATTTAAGTGACGACAGTTATAGATAACGGTTAAGAGCAGCTCAGAGGCTGACATTGATGTAGCTTTTTATCAACAGAGAAAGAGAATGGACATCAGATTCAACAAGATCTGTGTCGGTGTGAGATGAGTTGATCCATCCATTCTTTTTTTTTTGCTGGATCTAAAAGAGAACCAGCTGTCAGAAACCAACCCAACTGACGGCCATTTAAGCTGAGACATAATGAAGTTTTATCCACACATAAATCATATCCAGCCGTTTGGTACCAACGAGACGTCTCCTGCGTCCACATTCTCATAAAACTGTGAGGCTGAAGAGCTTTCCTGGTGCGTGTGATGCAGATGACTGCTGGATGTCTGCGCTCCCGTATGCTTTTCTTTGCCATACAGTGGGAAGCGTGCGGTTGTGTAATTTGAAGCGGAAGTCTGGCACAACGTGATGGCGATGAAAGACTGTGTTAGTTCCTTCCCCCCCCCCCCCCCCCTGGATACAATAAGTACATAAACAAACACACACACATCAAGCAACAATGTGGTGCTGGTGATGAGAGATGAGTGTTTACAACAGGAAACCACTCGTCTCCTCTGCTCCCCTTCAGCGTGAGGAAATGACATTTACCCCCACCTCACACCGCAGTAGTCACGGGCATTTTAAAGACTTTATTAAAAAACGGTGTTCAGCTTCTTTCAAATGGATTTACTTTCTTTTTAACTCCAACAACAACAACAACAACGACGGGCTGAAGGGAATCCAGGATGACGCTTTGAACACAAACGTGTTGACAGGATTAATGTGAAAATGAGCTGAAACTCTCGCCACATAAGCCATATTAACGTGCGCCAATCAAAAATAATGTTTGCCAAGATGTGTGTGGGGAAGGCAGCACATCCTGACTGAGGTGAAAGTCTCGTCTTTGAGCGTTTTTCAGTGTGTCGTATATCATTATCAAGTCGTTCTGCTGCTGTCCCACAGAGCTTCCAATGGGATGATGTTCTGTTCTAATTCTATTTTTCCAATATAAAACGGTCAAAAAGTCATTGCAGAATTTATTGGTTTGGACAAAGTGTCAAAAGTCTCAACTGCTTGTTTAGTCTGGGCCGCAGTGAAAAGCTACTGGGGACCAAACAACTGCTCCGAGACGGCCTGACTGGTGTGAATGAAGTCAACACGGAGGTGGTGAAGCTGAGCTTATCCTTGTTTACAGGATGTCCAACAATCCAACCTTTTGTTCATGTCAAACGCATGTAAGACTTAACTTGTTTCTTTACAGGACTTGTACGACGGCGGTACAGTAGGCCATGAATATGAGATATGAGTTCACAGAGGTTGGGTTTATACCTGAAGTCTATATGGCCGTATCTATTGCATCTGGCAGAAGCTCGCGCTACGGCGCCATGCGTGAGTATAAACAAAAGCTGAAGCATGTGTGTGTGTGTGTGTGTGTGTGTGTGTGTGTGTGTGTGTGTGTGTGTTACTCTTGACTCTCTGATGAGTGATATTTAGTGCCCACACTGGTAACTATCCGGACTGAGAGCGTGTGAATGCTGGCTTGCGTTGCAAAGCGCTTTAAAGAAGATAAGGACTATATATATATATATATATAGATGTAGCCCATTTACCATTTAATATTGTGATACAAGACGGTTCTTTTTCACTCGGTTTCTATGTATCTATATGTTGTTATTGTTCATAACGTGCTGATGAAGCAGGATGACAGTCAGTAACTGAATAAACAGCTCTTGGTTCATTTGTAAAAAGTCAACAATTGTTCTTCTCTAAATCAAATAATCCAAACTAAATGTGTGAAGCAGCCGTAGGGTCTCACCAGTACACTATGCTGTGATGGGGTGTCATCAGTGTGTTGACTGAGGGCTTACACCGGCTGTGAAAAATCACTATAATCTGAGTGAGAGTAGGTGTCACCTTTTCAAACAGCGTCTGTCTCCAACCTGGTTTTTTTTTTGTAAACTCAAAATGACCTACGTAGGCTGTGGATGAGTTCTAACTACCAGCTGAACTCGGCTGCGAGTCTTAATCGAGGCTCATAATCAACCCTTAATGTGATAATCAGTATTTAGCATAGATTTCTGCCGATCCCTAAAACCACCCAGATGTTCTAGTAATAACTGTTATCGGGGAGATAAGAGGGGTCTAATTCCTAAAGCGCTTTACTGCAGAGATGTATATGAAGACATCGCAGGTGTGTGTTTGCACTTGCCCTCCCTTGGTTGGGAGGGGGGGGGGGGGGGGGGGGGGGAGTAAGAAACCCCAAAGAAAACACCGTGAAACGCGTGAGGGAGGATTCTTCAGTGACACCCCGGCGCTGTTGCATGCAGCTGCAGTTTAGCGAGCGCTCCTCACATCTCTGTTTAGGCAACACCGTGCGGTTAATTAAGAATGCGGTCTCGTTTGTCCTATTTTGAGCGCAGACGGGTATTTTTCCAGAGCTTGTGTTCACGTCGGGAATCAGATAAGTGGTGATACCTGCTCCTGCAAGCACAGAAGAAGGGTCGCACCGCGCATTTAAAGGATGACACTGAGCTGTAAACAGAAACAAGTTGTGAGAAAGAGACTGGTGTGTGTGTGTGTGTGTGTGTGCGCGCACATGTCCTCCCCACTTATGTGCAGGCTGCTGAATTATGCTCTCAGCGAGCCCCATGACACACACACGCTGAAAACCAGCGCACACACCTTTTCTGCTCCTGCATCTCGGAGAATGTCAACCATGCTTTGATGCCCCTCCTCCCCCCCCTCTGTCTCCCCTCTGTCTCCCCTTTTTTTTTTTTCTGTGTTTCTCTCTGTTTCCTGGGAGCTGATTTATGTTTGGTTTAGGAGTCAACATGTCCGCCTTGATCCGGCTTCCTTTTCATCTTTTCTTCCTCCGTCCCTCAATCCTCTCTTCCATCTTCACCTCGTGCTTTGGTAGGAAAGGGAAAAGAACATTTTGAACACTATTCGTTTTTATGGTTTGATTAAACCCCCTAGAGGCAAAGAGAGAGAGAGAGAGAGAGAGAGAGAGACAGCATGGAGAGATGGAGAGGTAGAGCGCGAACAAGAGAGATGGAGAGGTAGAGAGGTGGGGCATAGAAGGGCCAGTCTGAACAAGGAGGCATTGTGTAGCCCCCCAACTGTGTCGGACTGACAGTCTGCATTACAGCACGGTACAGCAGCCCGCTCCCCAAAGCACTGCTAATCTGTTGCTTACTGGCCCCTCTGGCTATAGCTCAGGTAAGGGGGGGGGGGGACGGAGGAGAGATTTTCTCTTGTTCTTTCCATGTTTGAGCCCAAAAAAAAAAAGACATGGACCGCATTTGTTCCATTTGCAGCATAGCTTCAACCTAAAACATAAAGTCTTGTTGTAGCCGGAAGTTGAACATGTGTATGACAGGATAAAGTGTTAGATTTATCTTGAAACATCTAATGATGGCTGATGTCTCTGTCCTGTTTAATTACACTGTATCTACTTCCTGGTCCTGGGCTTTTGGCTGATTGGTTGGTGGAACCTCTGGTGCGATGTCATTGGTTGTTGTAAATATATATCGTCCGTTTGAATTGCGAACCGAGTAATTGTTTGGTGAGAGATTCGTCCTTCTTCACAGATGGGCTTTGAGAAAATGCTAATTTCATGCTAACATTGGTCACCGTGAAATGAACGTGCTGATGTTTAGTTCAGCATGTTAGCGTTTAACACAAAGCACAGCTGAAACTGATGCCGTTTGTTTTGCAGGTACTTGGTCATAAGCTAAAATATTGGATGGCTAAAAAGTCGGGATCACCAAAGTTATCGCAGTTCATCCTCTGGGGAACATGAACGTGTGTCTACCAAATGGATTGGCAATCCATCCAATAGTTAGTTAGTAAGGCTAACAAACCCATATCACGTTATTTAAACTTGAATAGGAGGGTTTTGGGTTTTTTGGTTGCCAGACTAGAGAGTAGTGACATCACACACCAGGCTCTGTGAGGGCAATAAGCGTATGATTTGAAAACAAACGATGTAGAGATTTATGAAAATAACCGTTGATTATAGTGCGGTCGTAGTACAGCAAAGGGTTTCATGTGCAGCGGCGGATGTTATGCAAATCAAGACTTTACATTCAACAGGCGAGAAGAGACCCCAAGTTACCTGGTCGCCCCAAAAACAAACTCTCTGTGAGACTCCTGAATGAATCGGGTTAGGTAAGCTTTCACATCCAGCCCGGTCCTTCCTGCAGATATACGTCTGGGTTTGTTGTAAGTGGAAGGGGATCTCTCCCCGCTAAGTCCCATTAGACATGCTGCAGACGGCTTTTCCCTCCCTCCGCTCCTTAGGAGTTGTTCTATTGCTTGTTTTCACAGTGCAGCTCCCCCGATAAGCTTGTTAATTCCCCCAAAAAGCTCGACCTCTGAGTGCCCACCCACTTCTACCTCTTTTTTTTTTTTTTCCCCTCAAAGGAAATACTTCTATATTCCCGCAGCACATGCTCGAAGCTCGATGGAGGAACGCTGCCTTCTGTTATTGCGTTAAAAGTCATTCCATTAAAAAGAATAGAGTCGTAAAGTGTCATTTTCTGCATCAATACTGTCAGCTGACCTGCGGTTGTGGAGCACTAAAGCTAGGAGTTAAATAATAACTCAATTATGAATCATAAGGTTAAAGATTCTTAATCATCATCATTCTCACATTTCAGCATTCTTTATCTTTATTTAAGTCAAAAGGTAGAAATTCGTCATTGCTTACAGAAACCTTAAAATGATTCAGCAGTGATGATGGATTCACTTTCAGGTTCTGGCTCCATTTTGGATGAATTCTGAAACTTTGGCGGAATATTTTGCTGCCAATGAAGCGTTCCAAATTTGCTCCCGTTTCAGTTTGCGCTCCTCACACTGACTTCTTCTCCTCCTTAGCGATGGCAGCTGACGCTCATGGCTATCAAAGAAGCTATTCTTTTAGATACTTATCGAAGATTTGTTCACTTGTGTTTTTAATGAGAGGGGGATTAGTTCTCCAGCAGAATCAGGTTCTTCTAGAGTCTTCTCCACTTCGGAATGTCTATAACTTCCTATAAATGGTTGAGCGAAAAAGGAGTGAAAGGAGATGACCTTTCCCGTCACAAGCTGTCTTCTCTTGAGCCTCAGGCTACCGCTGCCCCACCCAACAATCACTTAAGTCCAATCGGCCGCGGTGAGGACGACTGATGAAAGGTACATCTGTCGCTCACTTTGCGGCAGTAAAAGCTCAACACACTCATGCATCTGTCTGCTGTCTGCCAGACCGGTCGGTGATGAGGCGGCCTGGATGCCACCCAACTCTCCCAGGCCATAAAAGTGACCATTAAAATGACAGATTCCTCTTCCTCTGGCTCTCTTCGGCCATCTCCCCTGTGTCTTTCTTTCTGTCACACACTTTTATCTGTTTTGTCTGTGTGGGCGTCTGGACACGCATCCAAACATCAGGGAGGCTGTTCTCGAAAAAAAAACCTCTGTGCCCATCACTCTTTCGCCCCCTCTCACCCCCCCCCCACACACCCCATCGATGATGAGGAACGCACATGTTCACAGACTCGGGAGTAAAAACGTCCTCTCGCCTTGTGCCCTTTGACCCCCCTGGGGGGTCATGAGGAGAGGCACGTGCTAACAGAGGTCACGAGAGGGCTTGGCTGGGACCAGTGTTTAGTTTTTTTGGGGGACTCCCTAGGGTAGACTTAGATGGCCTCTATTCCAGCCGTGAGGCCATCTCTGAGCCCGGCAGATGTTTATCACCCCCCCCCTTGCAGACGTAAGCTGACGCTGACATCCTGAAATATCAACTGCTGCCTCTTTTTGCTTACATGACTAAGTTATCAGCCTATAAGCTTCTCTTGTGATTTCGTTTAAGCCAAACCGTTCTGTGTGGATCACTTTCTCTGCAACAACAAGCGAGAGGAGCAAGAGGAGCTGTGTTGTGTTCAAGTTCTCCTCCAGAGCGTACATTTCTCGTCCCGCCTGATACAAATTTAGCTTGTGACATCCCTCGAGTTCTCTCTATTCAATTCCCCCTTGTTTTGCCTTTTCTGGCAGATACAACTCCACCTTGTTGCAGTAAACAACTAAAGCAAACATAATATCATTCCCACATGACGTGCAGTTGTAGTTATCCAGCATTTATTATTGAAATGTGTTCATTTTTTTTGTATTTCAAAGTTTAGCAGGAGCAGTTTTGTGCTGCCCAGTATTCGTTGAACAACATTTAATGCAACGTAAAGTCAGATAATGAACATCGTCGCATTGAAAAGATCCTGGATTTATTCTGTGCATCAGTCTCAAAAATGGGGTTATCCATTTTCACCTGTATCTAATTCTGGTGCTGCTCACTGTAAAAGAAACGGCTGAACAAACCATGTAAATTCTATGCTATGAAAATGGAAGATTTTAGACCGACATGCAGCGCTCTCCAACGCCAGCGTCAAGATAACAAATGGTTTTGTCTGGTTTGGGCGTTCATGGTGGCCCGTGATTGGGTTTTCCCATTATTTTTCAACCATTTATCTATTTGTTATATTCATACGCAAGTAAATCTTCCAGGACGGAGCCCTTGCTGCCTCCTCTGCCTGGGAGACTGCTGCTGTCGGATCTGGTACGTCAGAGTGTCAGCAAATAAATATGCTGTGTTCAGGAAAAGCTGGGCTGAATGTGTGAGTTTGTTGATCATGTCCAGCAGGTTGAAGTTCGAGGGCCTCTGCATGCCTCTGTGGGTTTATGTGTATATGCATATGTGAGTGTGTGTGTTTGTGTGTGCGTGTAGATAAGCCATCGGGCAAGCACAGTGTTTGTGTTTGTGTCTCCGGTTTAATGGCTCCAGCTGCTCCGGGGCCTTTGTTTGTTGGGAGAGGAAGGGGGATATGTTAGCAACTCTGCCAGTTCAAATTAAGGAGTGTATTGATACACACCATACAGCAAGTCCATGTGGTGGTTTAACAAGAACGGATGAACATCTCCTGCCTCTAGACTCTTACACCGCGGTGTTTCAGCGGACCAAATCTAAAGTAGGTGTGTTCGTCGTGTCTGTCCCTGCTGACGCTCTGAACAGGGTGAGAATGAATGCAGAGCCGGGGGAGGATACTCTTCAGTGTGAAGTCAAAGAGCCAAAACCAGTGCTGGGTTAAATCCAGGGGACCGACCTCATGTCATTAAGCCCCCTCAGCTGACACCCCCCCCCCCCCCACACACACCCCAACAAAACCTGTGTGTACAGTGTGTGTGTGTGCTGTTCAATAAGTACCTCACTCACTTCGACAGCCATCACGTGCCACCCCATTATTAATGCTGTCAATACAATACAGCCCCCACTTCTCACACACACTTTTCCACTTGTACCACCACTGACTACATTCTCACGGTGTGTACAATGTGATATCAATGATAGATCATCAAATCTCCAGATCACAATAATCCATCAAATATTAGCTCTGAACCAAAAATGGCAAATTAATCTGAGACGGTTTCACTCGGCACTTTTTCAGCTGCAACGTGAAAGAACTTTAAAACGTGCAGTACTTGAGTTTAAATGGCAAATCCCGCTCTAACTCAAGTTTAACCGCTTTGGTTTGAGCAAAAATATCTCGGCGCTCTTTTTCTGCCCCGTTGCGCGATTAGCGAGAAAGTAGGCTAATCCAAAACATGACTATGGCAGCACGACTAATGTATTGTAAGCAGAGGAATGCAGTGCATTTTAGGAATGCATTTTTTTTTTTTTTTTTGGACCCAAATCTGAATGGCTTAGCAGCGAGCTACTGGCAGTCTTTACTGCGGCCGTTGATCGTCGTGTCCGTTGTCCGTGTGAACTTGTTGCTCCGTTTTCTTTTCACGTTTGAGGTCTCATTCCGTGTCGACACGCCTCGTAACCCTGTCTCCTTCAGCGGTCCTGTACTCAGCTCAGGTTCAGGTAAGAAGAGGTGAACGCAGAGTTTGGACCGCGTATGATTTAGAACCAGCGGTTGCTTTGTCTGAACTCCATGCCGCGCTCCAGGCCCTTCTGTGGTCTGAGGAGAAAAGTAATTACTACAGAGCCTAAAGCCACCGGCTCTGGCCTTTAGACCTCTGCTGCCACATCCTGTAAGCGGTGGCTTCACTTTTAAAGGATCCTTCAGCTTCTTTTTTTTTCTCCCGACCGGTACGCCGTCTTTCTCTTCTCTTGTCCAATTAAAACCACTTCCCCTCTCGCCGTCTTTTCACATTCTGAATCAACACTCGGTTATGTAGCGGGCGTCTCTTTGGATTCGGCGCGTCTTTATCTACCGCTTTCCTTCTCCGTCACTCCTCTTCTTTTCATAGTCCTCTTCATCTCCAGCGGCCTCCTCTAGAGTGTTGCCAGAGCGTCGTTGAGGGGAAACCTCCGCTCTTCCCAGTAATCACCACTTAAAGGGAATTCCTCCTCCAGCGAAGCAGGCCTGCAGTCCTGCATCTTTGAACATTTTGATGGTTTGATGGCTATAATTTGCCTAAAATAACACCAATAAAGTCATGAAGCTGTAAATGCTTAAATACCTAATGCACCAAGATGAAACACAACGCAGCCTTTTGATTTTGTAGCTTTCAAGAACGTCTTGGGTTCTTACTTTCTATGGAATGTGTTTTGAGAAGTTGCTACAGATCCATCTGTATTGTTCTACATACAGCACATGATGTATATAAAGCGGCTGCAGTAACTCTTATATCTCTGCCTGCTGATTATCTCTAAAATACAATTGAAACTGGAACCTTTGAGCCGCTAAGCTAGCATCTAATCTTCTACTATTCTGCAATATTAATCATCCTTGCCCAATGCAAGAGGCTTTCCAAAACATTACCTCACAAGCAACATAAAAGCCAGTTAAATGAGTAAGCAGTTGAATAATAAGCAGCATTAAGCCTGCGCTATTATAACACCTCGGTAATACATTGTTCACGCTCCAGCCAATAGGAGGAGGTGGCATCTTTCAAAAGCGGGGGGGGGGGGGGGGGAGCCCTGAGCACGAGTAACGAACTCCACCTGAGCCGCCTCTGGAGTCCCCCCCCCCCCCTTCTCCTCTCGCCTTTCTCTTCCTCCCTCCTGCCCTCGCTTCATGTTAGAAATACCCGTCGCTCTCATTTGGTAGCAGACACTGAACACCTCCGCTTAGTGGACCGTGAAGAACGTGACTAAGAGCTTCCTGTCTGACCTGAGAGGAGAGACAGGTGAGATTGCAGTTGGGGGGGAAAACACACGTTATATGGAAGTAATAAAGAAGCATATTTACCCACAATCTGCTGTACATTTACATCGGTATGTGACCTGCACCAGGTTGTGTCTAATCAGTGGATCCCAGGGAGGAAAGCCTTCTCCCGACAGGCCTCTCTCTCTGTGTCGTGTGTTGACACAACACAGCGGCCCGTCACTAATCTCCATCACACCTGACCTCTCCACCGGTGGGTCAGACTTTAGGCTCATCACATGACCGCAAATGAGGCGCTGACATTCAAGGGCCTCCCGTTCTAGCTTTACAATCGGCTGAAAGATTACGCCTACCGACAGGTTAAATCGCATCATATGACGAGATCCCATCTGCGCGTTGGATGATGGATCCAAAAAGCAGGTGCCCGTCGTCTGCGCCTGTGTTTATGACAAATCCCTATTCTGCTTGTGCAGAGATTAAATGGACCTCGCGCGCCTTTCAAGCGCTCCTGTTTGTACACGGAACAGTAATCGCCGCCGCAGCCTCCTGTCTTTTAATGACCGAATAAACAAAACGGCAGACATAATAGTGCGGCGCTTTTGTCGAGGGAAAGGGCAGAGAGCTAGTTAAGGAAGGAGTCTGGCCCCACATGAAAAGGAACAGGGAGGACGAGAGACGCCTGGGTGTTCCTCCTGCATTGTTCGGCCTTCTGCCTCTGAGGGACACCTGTCATTGGCTGGGCGGTATACACAGGTGCCTCAAAACCCCGCCTGATTTGTTGGCCTTGAAAGGAGTCTTCAGTCAACAGGTAGCATGAAGGGAACAATAGTCGTGATCCCGAAGAAGACAGAGAGAGAGAGAGAGAGAGAGCGAGAGAGAGAGAGAGAGAGAGAGAGAGTGGGAGGAGGGTGGGATGGCTGAAAAAGAGAAATGGATTCTTTAGAAAGCACCTGAGGGTTTGTGTGAGATAATCTGTTTGCTTTTACCCACAATCCCACTTTGTATGGCGGAGGAAGGCGTATGTGTGTGTGTGTGTGTGTGTGTTTTTGGTGATCCCTCTCTCCAAGAAACTCCTCCTCCAAGTGGCCTGCGCAAATTCAATCATCTACCTTCATCCCTCTCCGTTTCACCCTCTTCATAACCTCGGCCGTTTCCATGGTTACGCCGCTGTACCCGAGGCTCGGTGCGACTGGAGGACTGCGCAAACTCGTGGTCTCTCACGGCACGGGCGCTTTGCCAAGAACCAGCCTTAATAATGTGATACTGTTACCCCAGCGCACCACACACACACACACACACACACACACACACACACACCCTGGCCTCAAGAGCCAAGTGCCGCGGCTTGTTCCTACTTTGTTTGTGTTGACGTTTTCTATACGTGTGTGTGTGTGTGTGTGTGTGTGTGTGGTCTCACTGCCAGGGGGAATGCCAAGTTCCCTCTCACCCTGTGTGGAATGTGGCAGACCTGTGTGTGTAAGCCGGAGATCATTGTGGGAGGGGGGAGCAGCTAGCTAAGCCCACAAGACTGAAAGAAAGAATCACAATTTCAATAAGTGACGCCATGAGGGCAATTTATAACAGCCTTCAAATTCAGTTTACAGTGGGTCAAAGTCGAATAAAGAGGAAATCATTCAAATCCAAACACCATGTTCATTTACCAGATCTTATTTTCCAATTTCTATGATTTTAATGCAGGACGACCTAGTTTGGATCAAATAAACAAATACAGGTAATTCAAACTAATCCAGCTGTGATGTAAAGGAAGTCTAGATCGCATGCTGATCATTCTTAAAATAGGATTGCTTGTGCACCTGTTCTCCATTTTCCCCACCCAGCCACAGGTGGAAACCTGTTTCTGTGAGCAATGGTGGTTCAATACCCATCTCTATTTAGAGAGGCCGACCTTTCAAAGCCTGAGAATGTCTCTTGTTTCCTTTCCTTCTTTTTAACTGTGGCCATGGTGATAAGGGGACAATGTGTGTGTTTTGTGTCCGTCCACGTGTGTGTGTGTGTGTGTGTGTGTGTGTGTACGTGTGTGTTAGAGAACGCCTGTTATTTCCTCTTCCCGAACCCGAACACTAACCAAATACAGATAATTGAATCACAGTGTGTCCACTTAGCAAGAGTGTGTGTGTGTGTGTGTGTGTGTGTGTGTGTGTGTGTGTGTGTGTGTGTGTGTTTACTTCTCTGTAAATGTGTTTGCAGAGCACTTAGAGGGAAGCTTGAGCTCACTTTGGAAGTGGTTTTCAGTTGATAAAATACTGAATTGCCTCGGTATGAATGGATGAATTTGGAAACAGAGACATTTGAGACTTAAAGAGAAGTGTTTGTTTCTCCTCTGCTGCAGCCAGCAGACAAATGTTCCTGATAAGTTCAGAAAGACATTATGGGATGGCCGGTGGATCGGCTCGCTCCTTTTTATCTGTGATGTCCTTCTCAACGTCTGGAATGTCAACGGCGGCTTTTTGTGATGGGCTCAGTTCTCCCGAGTGACTGACAGCTCTCAGAGACTCTCAGCAGGAAAAGCAGAATCAGCCGAGAGACTTCAGTGTTTTAAAAGAATGAGAGCTTTTATGTGATTTGAAGCAGCCCCCGAGGTTAAATGAAAGTTCACGCGGTGCTTGTTCCTTTAAATGGTTTGTATAATGCTTCTATTGACAGGCTTAATGCCAGCTGGTTGTGTGGTACAAGTGAATATAGTTAATGGCAACGTACGAATATAAATTCCATGATGTCTGGGTAGGTGTGTCTGAGGCTTTAGGTCGCGTTCTGCAGAGCTACGCTCTCAGAACTCCGCTGCAAATCTGTGGAAAAAGCCCATTGAGGAGGAATGTGTGCGCCGTGTCCCGGTAGGAGAAGGTGTAATAATGTCAGGCTTTAAAAAAAAAAAAAATCATCCTTGTCAGGTATTTTTTAATATCAACCAGATAAGTGTGTGTTCCACAGCCGTGACCGGAGGGCTGACGCTAACAGCGCTATAAGCTTCAGCTTTACCCTCTCTCTGTGTGTGTGTTATTGTGGTATTCTAGGCCTGGAGGTTCTGCATGTAAGCAGTGATCTGTCAGGGCTTGCTGATATGCAGCTCCGGCAAAATGTCCGTGGAAATGCTTACATTTTGAACAAATAAGATCTCAAGAGACCGTAGCATGCTGCCAGCCCTCTCTGCATATGATGGTGGAATGAAATGAGGGATTAAATGGTAATTTAGCTCGGGCAACGCAGTTAAGTAACCATGATAAGTAAGCATTTTCCTCCTTATTGGTTCCAGTTTATTGAAATAAAATCATGCAGCTTAAGGATGAACATATAATGCAAGATGTGCCAGACATTGTCAACGTTTTGTGCATGACGTGATCGTCCGAAGTAACAGCCGTTTTGTCATTTTGCTGCCTCGTAGGCTACCTGTCCAAAGTGTTGAGGAACTACACCGAGCAGGCCTGTGACGGAGACTTCCTGTCTGTTCGCTGCCCGCCCCGCACCACCATCACCATCCAATCAGCTTTCTATGGAAGGAGAGGCGCCTCTGACCGCCTACAGTGCCCTCAGACCTACCAGGCCCTCCTAAGTTCTTACAACTCCCAGGAGGATGACCGATATTGTTCTGTGTCCACCGCACTACAGGTTAGTCACTGAGCTCACACCTGATAGTGTCTTGTGTCAGAAAAGGAACATTTTGTCATCAATTCTGGTTACTTTTCTTCTTTTTTTGAATAAGTTGTACCCAAAGTTAATAAGCCTCTGTAGAGAAATGTTAAAAGTTGTCCCCGGTGTCTCCCATGTGTCCCAGACCTGGATCTTTCTCTCTCTGTTTTTGGCTTTCGTCCCTCAGTTAGTCCACTCTTCTCACACACACACACACACACACACACACACACACACACACACACACACACACACACACACACACACACACACACACACACTCAAATCACTTGTGGTCTGCAGATCCTCCTGGGAGGAAGTGTCCTGTAAAATCCTAAAATTGGCCTCGGGTTATAGTTTGGAGGACCACACTGATTATGTAATGCTTTGTGAGGATGTTTTCCGGCAAATTACCCTCTCTAAAGAGGAAGCATGCTTGTTCCCGTGACACAAAGAGATTTCATGGGGTCTCTGCCTCAGCATCCTCTCCTAAATTGGGATGCGGCTGGACTAGAACCCTCCCTTTGCAGCACCAACACAAACACACACACAAACACATCCTGTTCAGCATTCACTGGGTCCTTTGGGTTATTCTTGGTGCCCCTGCCTTCTAGCGTCGAACACCCTCCGTTTCCATAATAGACAGGACAGCCATGAATGCACAGACACAGAGAGCGTATTGTGCTGAAGTGAGAGAATGACTGACTGCTGCACCACCCACATTAGTACGACCCAAGAAGAAGAAGAATGCCATCGTACGACCCGCTCGTCACCCCCGGTGTGTTGGTATTACATGCATGTCTCCAAATCAAAACGCTTGCTTCAAGGGTATCCCAATCTAGTGATTATTTTCATTCTTTTAATTCTTTATTTAATCTATGAAACGGCCATAAAAATGTGGTCACATACAATACATGTGACTCTGGCTGTTTGTATTGCTCTCAGTGCACTTCCACAGAAATAGATCAAACTGTTCACAAGTATGTGAAAATAGGTGTCTATATAAATATATAAATATGCATAAAAATCACCTATGACCTACAGAGTAATACAAAATGAAATGTCTGTATAAAAGTCAAGTGTTAAATACAAATAGTGCAATGAAATAAATACTGAATACATACGTGTATACAGTACACGGACTGAATGTGTATACTGTATTTACAGTGACCGTTAGTACATATTGAAAACTGTAAAGTGATAATCTATAATGGGAGCAGTGGATGTTTAAATAGTTAGACAACACACCATGAAGACTTACTATTAATAGTTCCCAGAGGTGACGTTTTCAGAATGAACAGTTAAAAAAACAAAGGTATTTGATGAACGATGATGTCAAACAGATAGATTTGAGAAGCTGTGAATTGCAAGTATTCATCATTTTAGCTTGATAGAAGACTTTAATGATCAATTGATTGTAAAAAAAAAAAAAAAAGTAGTTGCATTTTTACCGGCAATCAAGTAATTAGTTAATTGGCTAATTATTTCACTAATACAAGTAATCCTCGAATAGAAGCATTCAGCATGGTGGTACTTTTAATTGATTTTTCCATCACACTACAAACATTTAATGATGATTTGGAGAACTGGCTTTAATCTATATTTTCTATTTCTGTCAAATTATCCCTTGAAAAGGACCTGCATATGTATGAAAACCCTCGTTTCTCCCTCTGCATTCCATGACCTATTGTAGTAAATGCTTCTCCTTCATGTTAAATCGGGGGGTGGGGTGGGGGGGGCTCTGAACAGAATCCATTGAGTCATTCCTCCAGCGAGTGGGATTTCACTATCGGAGAGAGGCTATTGTGTTGGAATGTGCTCACCTGGGTTACAGCTGGCTAACGGTGATGAAACTAGAGAAGCACCAGGATGCCAGGAAACGAGCGCCGTGGAGCTTTCTCTTTCCCGGCTCCTCTCCTCCGTATTCCCATGGCTATACGCAGCTTGTTTGAAGTGGTTTTAGGTTTGCCTCGCCATCGTTGCCTTTTTGTTCTCCCACTAAACCTCTCTTTGGTCCCGTCCCCCCCCACCCTGCTCTCTGTCACTCTGTCCTTCTTTAGAAAATGCTGGACGAGTGCCAGGACAGAAGGAGCTGTCAAGTCCTTGTCAACAGCCGCGTGTTCGGGACGGACCAGTGTCCTGACAGCAGTAAATACCTCATTGTCTGGTACAAATGCAGACCTAGTAAGTCCCTCACCGCCTCGTATCTTGACAGCGACACACATTTCTGTCTCTCTCTATGTGGGACAGGTTGTTGGTTTTTTTTTTCTTCTCTTTTCTCACACACCTCCACAATCAATCAGAAACACACCAGGGGCCAATGACCATGATGTGAATGGCTGATTTCCACTGAAATCGGTCATTCCCATGTAATCTATATGTGCTTTAGGTGCATCCATATCTATAGCTGAACTTTGAAATGTACAAAAACAGTGTGCAGATTTTTATCAGGTGCCGCTGTATCCTCCGTGTACAGCGGCGATGAGAGACATGGGAATTGGACAGAGCAGCATAAGAAAGTCACAATAATAGTCAGGTCTGAATAGTCTGCTTTTAAACCAATTTCGTACCAAAAAACATATATTTATCCTGTGCATGTTTTTTCCTCATTTGAATATTGCACTTCTCTATATTATGGTAATTGTAGAATAAAGTTGGCTTTATTCTAGATTTTTCTTATTATCAATAAATCCCACTCAAAGACCAAAACCAACAGTCTGTCTCCCAATACGTGTTCGACTATCCTTCCCTGTCTGTAGTACTCTAGCTCTAAACCTATTGGTTCCTACTCAAGATGTAAAGATTTCAAAAGTTTAAAAAAAAGAAGTAATTTCCCGAAATAGCTGGGTACTGTAGTTTTTGGCAAATCACTCAAACTTGTGTAAAAAAGTGTTTTTGTTAGGGACTATTTTCAGCCGTGGATTAATACACGTTTGGTGCACCAGTGAGTCAAAACCTCACAACTGACCGATTTCTCCAATCCGTCGCGTCACAGTATCTATGTGAGCCTTTCCTCCTGCTGCCACCTTTCGCTGCTTCATTTAAAAGAAGAAGAAGAAAAAAGCACCTCTTTGCATGCCTCTCCCTTTATCCCTCTCCCCATGAGCCAGGAAGCTAAGAGTATCACTCCAGAGGGGAGCCACAACAGTGCAGTAATCCCACCCAGATTCTGGTCTCCATTCACGGCTCAGTGCTGCGCTGAGCCGAGCCGCACTGAGCTGTGCAGCAGTTCACACTAGAGTGACCAGAAGTGGGCATTAATCCACTGATCCCCCTGCCCTCCCCACTTTTTTTCCCTTTTCCCCCCCTGGGGCCAATCAACAGATCTTTGTTCACCGTCACTTAACCGATGACTTGTCAGGGGAAGAGAGAACGGCTGCACGGGGTGTTAGTGAGGTGCAGCGGACAGGTATCACTGCCTCTGAAAGGAGAGGTGGATGGAGGATAGAGGAAGTGAAGGAGAAAGGCAGGGATAGAGAGCAAACAAGAGTGATTCCGTCACCAAGCGATACAACAAACTACATCCTGCCCCCCCCCCCCTCTTTTCTCTTGCTCTGTCTTCGTTCTGCATTCCTGTTCCACTCCCCACATGGACGTAGAAGCGGCTGCTTGTTGTGTTTTTATTTGCCGGCCAGCAGAGCTGCTCTGTCTGTCACAGGTCACTGTGGCTGGATGTGTGTGAGGAATGCCTCTGCATGGCTCTACATGTCCACTGAGCAACTCTTGCCTCTGTCTCTGCCTGTTTACGCCGAATGAAGCCTTTTGTCAGTCGTCTGCTTTCAGTGCTTATTAAACGTGAACGGATAACGTAACGTCTTGTCGGCGAGGCAAGACATGAAGTCGACTGAATGATTGGGTACCAGCTCAAATATTTTGTTTATTATAGAGTTTTCGGGATCAAATCACATTGGAAAGCAACTATTTTAGCCATAGATGGATTATTCTGAAATTCAGAATTGCTTTATTTATTACATTTTCTTCTTTTCTTGCAGTTATTCCAGATCTATGTGCCTCAAATCAAACTCTATATCATTTCAATCAGGAGAGACAAGTCGGATAAAGAAAAGATATTTGTTTATTATCAACAGATATGTGATGATAAAGTCTTGACAGAGTGTCTTGGACTCTACAGGGAGATTTGTAATCTAGGGGCGTCTGCCCTGAGCAGCAGCAAGATAACCCCCCCCCCCCCCCCCGTGGTATCCAGACACTGGTGGTGGTGGTGGCTGATGATGAGGCTGATGAAGCTGATGAATCTGCGAAGATTGGGCGGAGGTGGGGAGGTGGAGCGGCAGCACAAACGTACATGAGAGTACAGTCTTCCTGACTGAACGTACGCTAGACCTTCATGCGTTCCTTTGCTTGTTTGTTTAAGAATCTGGTCTTTTGGTTTTATTTTTTTTTCATTATTTGTAACACACATGTCTACTCTGTCCTTCTATCACCAGACGAGTATAAGAGTAAGGTGGTCTGTGAGGAGGAGAGGATGAGGCTGAGCTGCAAACGGGGTATGCAGATCGCCGTTTACTCCGCCATGTTTGGCCGAACTCAACAGGGCACCCTGGAGTGTCCCCTGCACCACAGGAGGGCCCCGTCAGTAGGTGAGGCACCTTCTCACGCTCCCATTGAGGGTAGCTAGAGAGGAGATTTATGCTAACTGACAACAATGAATGTGGTCAACATATCTTTAAAATGTGTGTTAGCATTATCGATATCCCACTGATTCTAAACTGCATGAATACTACTAACTGTGAACCTCATACTTCTGCTTTCACGTATAAGTAAAACTGATTCAAGTTTACCGTATCGCCTGGGCGTTTGTGATGCTACAGTGACTTCCTGTTCACATACACGATTGCTTTTGTTTTCAGGCTGCCGGCTAAATGGCCGTGTGTGTGTGTGTGTGTGTGTGTGTGTGTGTGTGTGACACATTCTCAGCCAGCTATTGGATATCAATGCAGTCTTTATAAAATAACTAAATAGCTAACTGTTAGCGTACTGACAGGTTCTTTCAGCAACACCCTTAAACCACAACACATTGATTGACAGACACGTGTTGAATTCAGACCTTGTTTATGTTGTTCTATTGGGTTAATAGTCAGTGGGACAGAACATGATAAACGTCAATGTAAGCGCTAAAAACAAGTAAAATATTACTATTTTAATTATGGTGAAAACCAGGACAGTTTGGTAGTGATTGGTGAGAACATTTTACTGATATTTGTCAGTAACTCGATTAGTAAATCACTAGTTTGATAGCAGTAATAGCTAATAGTTTGCTAGTTGGCTAGCTATAAGCAAACTTACTAACTACTAGCTAAAGGACTTAGTATGGTCTTATCAAACAAACGTACAACAGACATTCCTCTCAGGTCCCATGCTGCTGTTTTGATCATATGATCATCAGCACTGTTGACATTATTAGCATTTGCTCCGTTCCCTAGAATCAGTCTTGGGGTCAGTGTGAGGTCAGGAGAGGAATTGGATTTCTTACATGAAGACACAAGCTGGGGATGCAAATCGAGTCCGTTTGCCTTTGCATGATGTTAAAATGAGTCTCCTTGTCATGCTAACGTTCTCATACATATTCATGATTTTCGGGGAGAGGAGCTTCAGGTCACTCTGGGCTTTGATTTGTTTCTTTTTGCCTGAGCAAATTATACCGGGAGTCATTATGCATCCATCTGACGGAAAGACGTTTTTTTTTATTGATGATTTTTTTGCGCGTCAGGACTCGAGCGCCTCAGAGCCACAAAGAGAACTACAAACGCTGCCAGGCTCATAACTCTCGTTAAATCTCTCCATTAATTTCCTTTGACTTGGGTGATATTGCCTAGAGATGCTATTGTGGTTTGATATGATTTTATAATTTCCCTCACAGCTTCAGCTGCCTCAGAGGCTCTTCGGGGAACACTGGCCTGCCGCACCCATCCTCACTGTCAGCCACTGCGATTACTCAAATAATCTCACTTTTAGAAACATATCACTACTTAACAAGTACTCATCTTGTTATTAAGAAAGCATGCTGGGATATGTAGAATCTCCACTCGAGCTCGGGTATATAGACGCAGACAAACACGCGCACACACACACACACACACACACACACACACACACACACACACACACACACACACACATTGCCAGGGGAATTGGGTTGGAATGTAGATCAGGTGTCTCCGTCATCTAAAGCGCAGAGTTTGGCCCGTAGAAAAGGGACAGTATTGAGTTCCCTCCAAGTATGTGTGTGTGTGTGTGTGTGTGTGTGTGTGTGTGTGTGTGTGCGTGTGTGTGTGTGTGTGTGTATACACATGTGTGAGTGCATGGGATATCCAGATGTACCCTCAGCCTTGTTTAGGGGAATGTTAATGACTCTAAGCTTGGATCCATGACAAGTATTAGTACGACCATAGCTACTGTGGTGGTCCTGGCCTCTTTACTGGGCAGCTCATTTATTTCCGCCTTAACTAGCTCTGCCTTTTGTTTGGTTAATGTATAGAAGGAAATGTACACTGATGTCTGCGCTTGTAAATAAGTAGCCGGAGCAGGTGGGAGTTCACTGTGTGCTAAAAACAGCTTGTATAAAGTGGTGTGGGAAGGCAAAATGTCATTTGTCGTGATTCACAATTCAACAATGCGCTACAGACGTGCCCTGAAGAGTGTGTGTGTGTGTGTGTGTGTCAGTCACAAAGGTGACAGGAAGGGGTCGAAAGGCTGACACAGGCGTCAGCCACCGGGTAATCAGAGACGGATATAAAGAATGGCATTGTGTGCGTCTCTGTGTGTGTTATTGTCTACTTTATGAGCATTGAGGTCTGCTTTGAAGCAGCCTCCACCACTCCTTCGCATGCAGGTGGACCAGGAATGTCGAGGTCGGTGAGACGAGGCTGGCCTGAGATCTGGTTTCAGACTCTGGATTAAATACAGTAGCCGAGTTCTCCCGGCGTCGATGGAAAATGGACTCTGCTGTTACAGTTGTCCAGAAGCCGGATTAGAGCAAAGGATAAGTTGTGTTTTACCGTCACATCTTGCTAACCTTGTGCGCGTCTACATGGACGCACACAAACGCCTTGTTGACCCTAGTCACACATTCTACAGCGTGTTTTTTCTACATCTCTATCACACACACACACACACACACACACACACACACACAGGCGTAGACACACACTCCAACCGCCCACTGCCACCTCCTCAGGCTGTTCCAGACAGTCTAGAGGTGCCGTTGTGGGATTTCCCGTCAGCTCCGTCTTTGATGTGGCTCCCATGTCACCAGGAGCAGGAAGTGAGAGGGTGTCTTGAGTGACAGCTCAAGACACAAGCAGTTGATTATTTGAAATTGCTTTTATCCCCTCTGTTTGCCCTCCCATTCGAGGTTGCTGTGGTGCCTCGCGCGCGCGCGTGTGTTTTGTTTGCTGTGCGTGTCTGTATCATTTTGGGCTTGGCAGTCGCATTAATGCTCGAGTTTGTTTTGAATCAAAATTTAGATTTCGTGTCTCTTTTAAATGTGAGTTTGAATGTGCCAACAAGGTGGGTTATAGTAATCTTGGAAAAACCACAGCGCGTTGGCAGCCTCACTGCTGCCTGCGTTGTGAGGTCATCAGCTGAACTCACACAGCTGGCTGCACCTGCCCAGGTGCGCTATGCATAGATTCATAGTCAGATAGACACTACAGTGGGCAGCAGCAGGAAATTGTTGCAGGTTTCATCCTTAGACTGAGGTTGCAGTTCAACACCAGCCACCTGTCACGTGGAGGTAGATTTTTCTTTGCTGGCGACGTTGTCTGAAAAGCAAGCCTCTTCTGGATATGCAAATCCATATTTAGCTTGTGAATTCTGCTGTATATTTACCACCATAGAGGTCCGTAGAGAGCGGCTATCTGGTTGCTTCTTGAGTCCAAAGCCCTGGAAAACAAAATGTGATTGACAAGTGGCTACGCGGGCCTGTGTGCACAAAAAGTAAGACCTCTTTGATCTCGTCTCTTCCTTGGTTTTAGGGTGGGGTGGGAGTGGTGGAGTTGGACAGGTCTCGGCGGCGATGGAGAATCCTCAAAGCAAAGGGGCCTGCTTCAGCCCTCCTCTCTCATCTGCCCCATTACCATCACACACACCTCTTGACATCTAAATAGCCCCCCATGCTTGGCATGCAGGGTCCTCAGTCTTTTTTACTTTTTTTTTGAAGGCCATTGCGCTTTCACTTGTGAGTACATGCTCCAGACCAGGCCCACAGCAAGATGTTCAGAACTGCGAGCGGCTTCGGACTGACCGGCGTCTCATATCATCACGGCAGCTTTTAAAAGCCGAGCACAGCTGCAGGTCAAATTTAACGTTTCGCTTTTAGAACTCTGTTCCAGTTGTTAGGGTGCGAGCTGCTTCTCAGTAACTCTATCTGCGTTTCTGTCTGACTTTGATGCATGCAGAGCAGATATGAAGCAGGATGTCGGTGTTGTTTTGGACTAGATTAGATAAAGTACAGTTCTGTGTGTTTAAACCTGTAGTA
>NW_027176495.1:0-32500 GCF_023349555.1 Cebidichthys violaceus | reverse complement strand
ATTATTGATTCATTTCCAGATTATTTATTGACTAATTAATTTTAAAAAAAAAATCCCACCATACAGCAATATCCCAGAGCCTTGACTTATTCATAATGCTTGTTTTGTCTGACAAACATTTTACAATTATAAACTAATATTTAAATTTTAGTAGCTGAATCCGGTGGATATTTTTGTTGAAATCATCCTAAGAAGTGAGTTCCTTCAATATTCCTGTGGACTTTAACAGTGGTGACAAATATAGAAGCAATAACGGCAACTCCGCTTATGATTTATAATGAGGTCAACTGTATCATTTCATCAGCCTGGATGTCTGATAATAATTCAATACTTCCTCCTCTCCATCTTTCTGTCAGACTGCCAGTCGTCTGTGGCTCTGCAGGTTCTGACCGCCCGCTGTCAGGGAAAGAAAAGCTGTCTTGCTCGAGCCTCCACCAGAAACTTTGGAGATCCGTGTTACTCCGGCACCAGGAAGTACCTCAGTGTCATCTACACCTGTGGTGAGTCCCCCAATGCGCCTTCACTGAGGGCTTCATGTTCCCACCACTAGGGGGTGATGTCCACTCACTGATCTGCTTGTCTACGTTTTAGCTCTCTTGTTTCAGAACTACCAGCAGGGTTTGTATTTTCATGAAGTGAAGCAGTTGGACGGAGATCAAACATGAAGTTCAAAGCTTCTTAAATGTATTTTCCATGTTCAAGTCATCCCTCCAAAATTAGGTTAAGAAAAACAACTTTGTCGCTGTATCTTCTATTTTGACTTAACGTCTGGAGAATGATGGTCTTCCTTTTTATCTCTTCCCCACCCATGGGCTAATCCTGACCTGTCGAGGCTGTAATACATTAACCCCATGCTTGGAGACACACTGAGACACACACACACACACACACACACACACACACACACACACACACACACGCTGTCCAGACTCCTCCAGCACCAGGAATTGATCAATCAACACCATGGCCTGGATCCTGTCAGACCCAGCAAAGGCCCTGGCACATAGACCCAGATCCAGACCAGGATCACTGTTACGCTTGGCATTTCAATGTGATTTTTGAGTTCTGACTTTTGAGCTTGGACTTGGATAGAATATGTGGCTGTCTCCACTGGGCTCGAAAATCACTATTATGTACCTCGTAGGACTGTAAATTAACCAAATCCTGTGGGTGTGTTGCATTTCCCGCCTGTCCCTCCACAATGCGTGAATTTGCCCATGAGCTGAATTATAATTCTTAAATTCTGATCTCACTTTATGGCTTCTTTATTGTCTGCTTTTGAAGATCCACCACCCCGAGTCCTTTGTCTCACAAACGCTGTGTCAGAATACCGTTGTCCAATAAACCATCCATCCTTTATCTCAGCAACAAGCGGCCGGCTCAGACGAGAACACACAGAGCGCTCAGCTGTGTTTATGGAGTCAGCGTGGCTCTGACTGACCTCCCTTATCTGTCCCTGATAATGCGACGTACTCTCCTAGCGGCTCCGGTGCCGAGTCGGGTCCGTCAATGTGTGAAGTATGTAGGGGGATGTTGAACGGTGTAAACGTTCAACAACGTGCCGCCTATGAAGAGGTCAGAGACGGGGGGGGGGGGGGGGGGACGGGGGGTGCTGCGCTGCGGCGGCAGTGGAGAGAATCAGTCTAGCTGCTGTAGACATGAAGTCACTGGTTGCTCCAGGCTCCAGCAAAGTGGTAATTTTGGGGGATCCTCTTTCATTGGTGGTCGAGTGTGTGTAGGATTGACCCCATTTGTGTCGGAGTCGGGGACGGAGGATGTCTGTCTGCACATGATTGGTTGCATTTGTGTGTGTGTGTGTGTGTGTGTGTGTGTGTGTGTGTGTGTGTGTGTGTGTGTGTGTGTGTGTGTGTGTGTTGGCCTTTTTTTTCCGACTGATAAAAGTGGTACTTACACAAAGTGATTGATAGCCCAAGATTTATGGACTTATTTATCTTTTAGAGGTATTTTAGAGGAAGCTTTTTTTTTTTTTTTTTTTCGAAAATATGATTTAGTTTAGCTCTAAACTCCATGAAGTGAATGTGTTTGTGTGAGTTTCTGCACCACTACATGAGCCACGCTGCCTGAAGGAGGTGTTACCCCACTTAAAATCTTAACTGTCCCTGTCTAAGTGCTATTTTAGGGGCTTTTGCAGCCTGCCGAGAAGAAGAAAATTTAGGAAACAGCGTCTGGGGTTAGTGTTTAGGTGTACCGCACACACACACACACACACACACACACACACACACACACACACACACACACACGCACACACGCACGCAGGCGTGAGTACATGTTTGATTCACATTATGGACTCGCTATCGGCCTCGGCTTGCCTTGTGATTTATAAAGCCATCAACTCTCTGAGCTCCAGCTTCTTCCTCACACAGCCCCAGGGGTAGACTTGCTCCTGAACAATAACACAGCAGCAAATGGCCCGGAACCTGCCATCGGTCTCCCGGCACAGATCACACACACACACACTCCGCACAGCCGCCACTGTCGGGCTTCATTTCCACGCACTCCCCCCTGGAGGAAGTCCCTGTAGGTTATTTGTAGAATTAAAGTACTTCAGCCAGGATGTCTCTGCGTTTTAACAAGATGAAGTTTTAAAACAAGTTTGCAGCAATGAGTTCTGTCTTGCAAATCATCTATAGCGTAAACTTGGAAATATTCACCCTCAGTGCAACTGTTTGGAAATGATGAATGAACTTGCTCGGGGGCGCTTTCTTCAAAAAGCGAGGTTCCAATATGGCCCCTTTGAAGTTTCTTTCTTGTAATGTTGTGTTGGTTACTTTGTCACGGTTTGACCTCCGCTATCCGAGGCTGCAGGAACGTATCCATCGCTGTGTTTGATGAAAAAGTCCAGTTCTGGCAGTCTTAAGTGTGTCTTTTGTCATGTGTAGGAAGCGTTCTATTTATACAGCTTGCTCAACCAGACCCTCTGAGGCCCGTCCTGCAGCCCCACAGCATCATCCTCCCTCTGCGGTGTGAGTGAGGAAGAGATACAAGCCTGAGGGCCCTCTGCACGTATGTGTGCCTTTTGTACCATTTGTGTCCGCGTTGATCAAATTCATATCCAGAAGAATCCATCCCTCCTTCCTGTGTCAGTCCCAGACACAGGCCTCCCTATGCAGAGCCCAGCTCTCTTCCTCCCCTGAGAGGTATTAAGGCTTCAGACTTTATATCAAGGCCTCTCTCCTAGACTTCCCCCTCGCTCCAGAGTGTTCACCGAGGTGTGACGGATCATCCTGAACGAGCCTCTTTTGAACCACGCGGAGAAGACCTTCAGGGGGATAAAAGCCTAATGAACAGGTCTAATTTCGAAGGAGGAAATGGATTAATTGCGCCACTTAGCTGGTTGACATGGGGTCTGGGTTTGAAGAAGGGGGGGGGGGGGGGGGGGGGGCTTGGTGGAACAGACGACTCAGGCGATTTTCCAACCCCAGTGATGAAACCTCAAAATGGAAATAGAATCTCTTCAGAACTCCTTATGAAAGTATAATGAGTCCATTAATATCATATGTCTGTTTTCAAATATAGTACTACTACTACTACTGGCCAAGAAAAGATTAGTGATGCTTTTTATATGATTTTATGGCCGTTGTGGAAGTTGAGGCATGTTTGGAATCTTAAACTGATTTAAAATTAGAACAACCCACCAACAGTATGTTATTAATAATAGACTCACAGGGAGAGTTAAAGAGATGGAAGTAAATATACACTCCGTTAAGCAAACAGCGGCTGTGCTTCTATTTCTGGGTCTGTTTTGTTTCAATTTCCATTAAAAAAAAGCCATATTTAATTTCTTACAATATTGGAGTTTTCTATAAAACAAACACACATATTATAATACTATGATATTAATGGTGGTTGTCAAAAGTTAATACATGAAATTTACTTAAATAACACAGTAGATTTTTCCTTCATTGTCCAAGCTGTTCTTAAAATTGGATTTCCCCGGTATTGTTTCATTCTTTCTTCGTCTATTCCTTTAATTAGGATCCTAAAGGAGCGTTTAGAGACTGAACCGCAGGGATCGACAGAGGTGCGGTCACTGAACTGTTCTACTGCTATTTTGAATGGACCCGATCCGAGCAGTGGAAGCTCTGGCGGCCTCCATGTCGCTCTGAGGGGCACTGATTTAGATGTCACGAGGGGAAAATAGAGGAAGATGAAGATGTAATTCAGAAACGTGAGGGTTTGGATTATCCCAATTGGTTCTGCAGACATACACACAGATGCATACACACAAATATACATGCACAAAGATACTTGAGGTCCATATGCGACCGCTGCAAGCCGCCCTCCGACTCCCCCGCGTACATTTATGTCATTTCAGCAGAGCAGGACTGTGGGGAAGATGTTTATTTTGGCCCAGTTGTGTGGAGCTGCAGTCCAGGCAGGCAGGCAGGCAGTAGCTGCTGCAGCTGGGCCCATTCTTTCTCCCTTATAGTTCATCCTGCAGCTGCAGGACCAGAGGCCAAAACACACATATAAATTCAAATATGAAGCTACTGCAACGTCATGCGCAGTCGTAGATGTGTGACGTTCATCAGGAAGTATCTGCTGCCATGTGTTGACAAGTGAATCTAAACGTGATGGTAAAATGAGAATGTGATGGGGTGAATATTAAAAAGAGAGGGAAAATGTGTCATATAATGTATAAATATGATAAATAACCCATGTTTAATGGATTTCATTTGGGCCCAAGATTACTTTACTACCTTAGAACTAGAAATGAATGTTGTCAAAATTATTCAAATCAGAGGAATTCTACTTACAAATTGATGTATTATTAAAGTAAAAAAAAAAAAAATGATATTCCTTATTACAATTATTGTGGCCCTTGACTCCATTGAGTGTGATTTCAATAAAAACTAAACATTACACTTTTACTTTTGGTTGATGAAGGATTCTACCATTTGCTGGGTATTTCCGATGGACTCATTTCCATTTTTCTTTGGAAGCTTCATTTTAGGCTTCAACCCACAGGAAAATTGCCAAACTTAACCCTCACATACTTTGGTGATAACGTCAGAGGATTCTTGCTCTCATTGCATCATTTATCCAGCATGCGACCCACCCCGTCCATTGGGTGTTTTGTCACTGTAAAATAAACCAAGAACCAGGAAAAGGTGTTTGGTCTTTGACCCCCGGGTGTGTGTCTGATTTTAGTGAGTGAAGAGGAAAGCAGAAAGGAATGAAGTGGCCCCTCTGAACGCTCCCCAGCCTCGTAACACAAACCTGACTCTGCAGAAACCCCGGAATAACAGCCGCAGCTGGCACTCTCAGGAACACCGCTGCGAGAAAACACTCGGGCGTGACCTCGGCTGACCTGCGTGTGTTGCATTAATAATGGTAATGGTTGGTTCAGTCCAATGCCCATAAAAGGATTGGTACGGTATAACGTCGTCTCTAAACTCTCTGAAGTAACTGGGTGTAACTAAGGTGGAAGCCGCCCGGGGTGTGGTCTCCAGAGCGGGCCGTGAACAAGGAGGGAGTTTTTTGTTTTTTTTTGGCGGGAACACACGGTTGCTGTGGTGATTTGCTGACGCAAGGGGGTTTGTGGGACCGCGCTTTGCCAGCAGGTTCAGTCAGCTGACGTCTGGCCCTGCACAGCGTCTCGTCGACTTCTGTCGTCTCCTGTCTGCAAAATGTAGCGAACAGGCAAAATATCAGCGTGTTGAATCCATCCTGGTCGTCCTCCCTCCTTCAAACAGACTTAGGTTAAATGCATTGCGGTCACACAACATCTAGTTTAATACCCAGCCGATGTGGTCGCTGGCCCTGAGGCAAAGTCTGTAAGAAGTTTAATCTGATTAAAATGCATCTTGAACCAAATGGACAAGGTGTTAAATTCCCGTTTAAGTCCTCACGGCTTCACTGACTTTTCCTTTTTTTTTTTTTTTTTTTTGCTTTCTTTTCTTCCCCGCTCACATGTTTGACACACGCTTTTTGCTTTCTGTTGGCTTACTCTCTTACTCTTACTCTTTGTCCATGCCACCCTCACAACCTGCAGTCTTTCCTCTCATCTGTCTTCCTGTTGTTCTTCTTCTGTCTGTCTCCACGCTGTCCGCCGTTCCCGAGCCCCGCAGACAGCAACGGCCTCCGAGGTTTAGAGCTGGAAGTTGACCTGGTTCATGTCCCTGACTATATGAGGAAATGTGAGTCTGGGCATTGGGAGGGGTTGACTATTGTCATAGTGCCTTTGAGCAATCCACTGAACTGACAAAAGCGTCCCAAGTTGCTCAGTGCCCCTCTCGCACTCGTTTATGCGGCAGCTCCAAAAGACTTAATTGAGTTTCAGGTGAAAATGGAAAAAAAGAAAAGCTGGAAAAGGAGAACTAGGCAGTGTGCCAGCCAGACGGTTTGATTCCACCCTTCTACGGACTGCTTAGTAAACACGGAGAGCTGTGCCGATGCAGACCGATAACACAGGTGACTGCTGTGTGACGCTGTAGGATCAGAGCCAACTTCAGCTCTCACTGAGAGCGAGTAAAATGTGCATCGCCGCCTGCAACACCTGGTAAACCCACGCAGTGATAATACAGTGTCCTGATTGGATGTGGACGGTTCCACTGGTTCAATCAATGAGGCCCAGTGGTGCAACAGAACTGAGTTCATTTACTCAAGTATACATTTCAGATACTTGTATGCTGCTTTATACTTTTGAGTTCTCTTTACTGCTGATGCTTGATACCGTTTCTCAATATTACGTTTCAATGTTGGTGTTTTACTTGAGTCTTTTTATATTGTATTGCTACATTTACTCGAGTAAAGCATTTGAATATTAAATATAAAACTTTGGCCCCATATGAGCGTAGTTTAGGATCCAGAAGTAGATTGTTGAGTTTCTACTTATATATTCATCCCATGGTTATGTTGTTATTCTATGGTGGATGTATGTATTGTAGTCCTTGCTCAGTGTGTGTCATCAGTTAGGTGAAGATTTATAGTTTTGAGCTAATTATTGATTATTTTCTGTCTTAATTGGACATAATCGATGTCTATACCCCCCCCCCCCCCCCTCCTGTTTGCTCTACTGGCTCGATACTGACCGCTCACTTTGACCTGGCCTCTGTGGCTCTTCTTCTAGCGAGGCTAGAGGTCTCATTAGCGCGGGGGTCCGTATGGTGAACGGGAGAAAGAGGGCCTCTCTGATGATCTTTTTTTTTTTGGGGTCTGTCGCTCCGCTGCCGCTAGTTAAAGCCACTTATGTCCCTGTAACCGTTCCAGCCCCCAACATAGCAGGCGCTTTCCAGAGCGGAGGAATGTTCTGCGTTTGGCTTTGGGCTGTTTGTCTGCTTTAGAAATGTTGGATAATAGGAGCATGCAGTCAAGTTAACATCCATACAGTCACATGTTAGCATACAAACATACCTATACACACACACACACTTAAATAGATTATACAGTACATGCACAAACTCAATGCACAAACATTGTACACACACAAACACAAACATCTCCCCCCCTCCCCTCCTGTGGTATTTTTTACTTGGCCTGTTTTCCCAAATGAGCAACTGCCTCTTTGTTGGGTTGGAAACTGCAAAATAAGCAAAGCTCTGGGCGAGAAGTCGCTGCCAACTTTGTCGGATTCACTAAGTTGTAAACCGTGTACGCTACTGGTTTTGTGTCACCGAGTCGCTCTGCACTCACGGCGAAAACTACTCCCCGCTCCTTTTTGTGATCCATAGTTCTTGTTTTCGTTTGTGTGTAGAGTGTGTTGAATCGTGGGGGGGGGGGGGGGGGCAGACTAATGCTTTCCAGTCTGTGGCTGGTTTCAGTTTTCCTCCTGCGGTGGACAGAGGGGAGAGAGAGAGAGAGAGGAAGGGAGAGGGGAGAATTAGTGGAGGGGCGGCCTAGGGGGTGGGAACCCAGGCCAGAATTTCCCAGGACATCTAAAGCTAGAATTATAAGTTCTGCAGGATACATTTAAACGTCTCCGTGGGTCCTCGCAGAGAGAGGTGTTCTGGGTAACTTTAGGTCTGAGAGGATTGCAGGGGAGTCAATGCGGGGCACCTCACAAATCTCAGTGTACCATCTGTTTTCAGCAATAAGCAATATAATAATTACGTTATTTTTCGCATGTTTCTATCAAAATTGTAGGGAACAAAAAGCGCGTTCTCCGAGCACGACTGAAAGACGGGGACCGTTTTATCGTGTATGAATGTCTTTTCATAACGGGTATGAATGAGCAGCACAATGGCAAAAGAAAGGTCAACAATGCATCGTGCGGCTCTGAGTGTCCAACGAGCTGATTGGTTGATCCAACTTCCTGTCAGGAAAAAACAAAAGGAAAACCATATTCATGTTATCCAATTAAATTCTCTGTCATGGAATATGTCAATATTGATATACTGTGTGTCACAATATAGTACATTTTCCAGTAAATCAATCAAGAAAATGACCCAACAAATCAATGCACTTCTCTATAAAAGCCCAATTTTTTCAATAAAGCGATCCTGCTCATTGATTTGCAACCCTGCCGGTAATGGCCTAATTGAAGCGGAGACGTTAAAGAGGCCATGTTATCAACCGTGTGCAAAGACCTGTGACAGGTTTATGTGGTCTAGCGGTCTATACAACCCAACCGTACCATGCATGCTCCTTTATACGCAGCCATGAAGGAGCAACGTGTTCCAGCTCTTACACACCACAGTCCCAGATCTCCAATCTGAGCTGAATGAAATTCTCAGGTCATTTCCTGTAGCTGCACTCTTAACTTTTTCATCTCTCTCTCTCTCTCTCTCTCTCTCTCTCTTTTTCCCACTCATGCACACACTCATAACCCCCTCCTCCTCCTCCTCTTTCCCCTGCTCCTTCCCTCCCCTTTCTACCTCTCTGTGACTGCTCACTCACACAGCAGTGGGCTGTGTAGGTGGACACTACATGTCCCTGCTTCTGTCTCTCTTTCCCCCTCTCTCTCTCTCTCTTTCTCCCTCCCTCTCTCTCTCTCTCTCCCTCTCCCTTGATCTCTCCCTCACCACCTCATTCGCTCTCCCTCGCTCTCTCCTGCTGTCACATTCCAGTTGTCTAAAGCCGGGTTTAACTTTCTCTCTCCCTGAGTGCAGGAAGGAAGGGGAAACTAAAAGAGGAGACGCATTAGAAAAGCCTTATTCTCTCTGGATGAGAAGAAGAAAAAGAAGAGGAAACTCTCTTTAAAAAAAAAAGAAAAAAGGGGGAGGGAGTCGCCATAAAGGAGCATACCTTTTTAAAGGGGCTATCCTTTTTTCTTTTACTCCCTCCCTTCCTCTTTCTTTTCCTTTTTTGGGGCCGTAGTCTCCCATTCTGGACGGACACACGGTGGACTATTCACGTGAGCGCTTGTTTTTACGGCAAGGCTGCTCCCAGCTCTCCTGGCGGGACCGAGAGGAGGAGGAGGAGGAGGAGGAGGAGGAGGAGGAGGAGGAGGAGGAGGAGGAGGAGGAGGGGGCAGCGTTTGACAAGACAGACTCACAAACACACGCTCAGAGAGAGAAAGTTCTTGCCCGGACGCTCGGAGGATTTTCCATTCAGCAATGTGTGTGTAAGTGTCCCCTCGTCTTCTGTCTGAACACGCTTTTAAATCTCCCTGCTTTAGTCTGCCTACTGTTGCCCACTGTGCTGAAATGTGTGACTCGTGTGTTATTTAAGAAGTCGGGACGTCCCTCTTGTTTATGGTCTTAAAAGCTTTGAACTTGTAATGATTAAACGTAGGTTTCCTGCATTTTGAATCTGTTATAAGACTGTTATTACCTTTTGCTTGTTGGAGGAGTTTAAATGCCTCACCATGCGTTGCCCCTCAGGAATGTCCTTGTTGTTTCAGCTCACGCTGTTAAGGATGAGAACGTATGAGTGGATACATCGGTGAGAGTGCTTGTTAATTATTTGGAAGATATTGTGTGTGTGTGTGTGTGGGACACACACACACACACACACACACACACACGAGGAAACAAGTGGTAAGGAGCTGAGTGAGGGACTTAACAGGTTGACTGACTGGATTAGACTCAGACAGGGAACTGTAGTTTCACTTGTGGACAGATGAAGTAACAGCCGTGTGAGATCACCTACAGACAACACACAACACACCTGACTAGACTGATGCCTGACGACACGTCACTCAGTGTTGATACCTTTAACAGGAACACTTATTTTTTTTCATGCATCCTTATCTGTCTCTCTGTGTGTGTGTGTGTGTGTGTGTGTGTGTGTGTGTGTGTGTGTGTGTGTGTGTGTGTGTGTGTGTGTGTGTGTGTGCTGCTGGTAAGAGAGCAGGCTCTGCTGGCAGGAGTTTGACTCCACTGTAATTAACCACCGGGTGCATAATACAGTAAAACCAACAGTGGCTGCGAGGCGTTCGCACAATGCAATTACTGGCGCTCACTCAGAGCGGGGTTGAGGTCACCGGAGAGAGAGAGAGAGAGAGAGAGAGAGAGAGAGAGAGAGAGAGAGAGAGAGAGAGAGAGAGATGTCACCCAGCTCCTTTCATTACCGGTTAATCTGCCGATCGTGTCTTGATTAATCCAAATCGTTCGGTCTTTGAAAAGTTGTCGGAGACGACGTCTTCAGATCTCTTGTTTCATCCGACCGAAACACCAAAGATATTCAGTTAATGATCAAAAAAAAAGAAAGAAAAGCATTTTGAGCTTTTTGCTTAATTAAGAAACAATTAATCAATTAACAAATAGTTGCCCGTTTTTTACTGATCGACCAATCAATTAATCAGTTAATCAACTCTGAGACTGTTTCGGTAGTGTTGGGTGAAATGATGAAATCAGTGTCACATTTATCTCCAAATATCTGGGACTGTGATATTTCCTTTCTTGCGCTATCTTACTTTTCATATATTTGCTTCGATTAATTTATTGTATGGGCAGTTAAATATTCTAAAACTCCAGAAATTAGGTGGATTGGATATTTCAGTTGAGCTCTCAGTCTGGTACTCAATACATTTAGTTTATTGTCACATATAAACCTGTAATCAGACTCATCCTCTCACTGCAACACAGCCGATGTGCTGAACTCAAAACATGTTCAGGGTTAAATCCACACGCACTATTGTAGCAATGTCTCTTGCAATTCAACGCGTGTTTTTTTCCACAGCCTCTAGCTCAACACAACGGCAGGCTTACAGTAACTCCCAGCGGCGCTTGCCCACCACCTTAACACACACGTCAGCCCTCGTAAACAGGGCCGGACAATGGCGCACTCAGTTCCTGGGGCTCTCAAAATGACAAAATTGCTTCGATGGCTTCCAAATGGTGTGTGTGAGTGTGTGTGTGTGTGTGTGTGTGTGTGGTAAACATGTGTGTACAGTAGGTCTGTGCTCCTGCTGGTGTGTGCATGCGTCCACACCTACGCCTCCCTGTCAGCCAGCTTTCTCTCTAATTGACACGTAGCCGTTCCGCTGTAGCGCCAGTTTTGCAGAGCCGGCCCGGGTCCCTCCCAAACCACAAGGGACTCTTTGTTTGTAATTTATGAATTAGTGTGTGGTTTGGGTTACGAGAAGAGAGAAGGGGGCGGGCCAGAGGCTGACGGTACAGGAACAGG
The DNA here is from genome assembly GCF_023349555.1 of Cebidichthys violaceus. NCBI lineage: Eukaryota > Metazoa > Chordata > Actinopteri > Perciformes > Stichaeidae > Cebidichthys > Cebidichthys violaceus. The sequence goes on along the minus strand of NW_027176495.1, from coordinate 20,965 downwards.
AAGGAGCCCAGCCCGCTCCAGCGCTCGTTCTGATTAGCTGGACGTTAACTCGCTTTTTGTTTTATTATTCCCCCGATCAGCAGTCTGGATGTCCTCTGGAGAGATTGAGGGACAGATTGAGATGACAGTAGAAAGGATTAACGGGGAAGATGAGCGGCCGTCTGTTTTTTTTTTTTTCTTTTTCTCTCTTTCGCACCCCCTTTTCCCGCCACACACAGAGATGTGACTTCATGTTTGACAATGCTGTGATGATCTGTGCAAATCTGCCTCCGGCCATCAGATTAGGCCGCCTGCTCAGTTGTGAAAACAGAAAGTGCAGGAAGTCAGACCTTGTTGTCTCTCTGTGATCTTTGTAACTGGGTATGGCTCCGTAGCCTCCTGCTCGGAGAACTCTTTCTGCCATCCATTGGCTTATTTCTGACCCTTTTTTTCATCAAGTGGTTTTATTTACTTTGTCTGGCCTGAATGGAACCTGGTGCTGTACTAAGCTTTGGCCCGGTTCGCTCACAGAAAAGCAAAGCCCTCTTTTCTTTCCAAGCCCCCTTTTTTTTCTCTTCTCTACCCTTGATTTGATTTTTATCCTTTTCTTCTGTGTTTTCGGTTTTTGAAGCGTGCGTTCCCATTGGCTTCAACTCTCCTAAAGGAGTGTTTTCTTTTTTCCTCGCTCCCTACTGCTCTGCCATCCTTCCTACAGTCCTTCCTCACTCCCTACTTCCAGAACAAATCTTTCTTTTAAAAAATTACAAGTCATTTTGAAGCGTATGAGGAGACAACTGGGTCTCCTGATAGCCAAAGCAGATGTGCCCCCCCCCCCCCCCCAAATAACTTCCTGGCATTCTTCAGCACCAACATGCAGCTGCTTGCAGGGGGTGCTGGGGCTCTCCTGTCCCCCATATCTCACCCTACCACCCCCTCTCAGTAATACCTATACATCCTCAGATCATTATGGCTTTGGCCCCAGCCCACCTTTCTTCTGCTGTATGTCCTCATTGTCTTTACGCCCCAATCAGAGCTGCCAGAGAGTCCCAGTCTCATTACTATACACCACAGTTCTGTGTAAGCTGACGTTACAGACTATAGTTCTGCTTTCAAAGCCCGTTTTTACTTTATAGTTCATCTACAATAACTTTTCCTTTCCTCTTGGGCCAATTCTTTTTTTCCTTCTCCTCGCGGAGCAGTGTTTTATCGCTCCTCTGATATCAGTGTTGTTGCCCGGACTGGCCCTGGATGGAGGGATTTGAGGAGCCTCGTAGCTGTAGGGAGTCATTCATCTCCCAGTGAGATTGTGGGAGGTAAGTCCCCTGGATCAGTGGATCCTGCTGGATTTAAAAGGTCAGCGAGGTGGGAGAAGGGAAAAAAATACGCACGGATATTAACACCTGAGGATCCAAAACACACACTTACGTATAAACTCATGCACCGCTGTGATGATACATATGCATCTTTTGTAAGTTTTTGTTTAATGTTGCAACGGCAAGAATTACGTTGCATTGATAGCAAGCATCTACACTATTGATAGCTGCAATATGCAGTTATCCAGACGGTTTATTCAGCAGGCATTCTGCCTCTTTAGTTGCCCTTTTAGCAAACTATGCTCATCCAGGGAAATTCATTTTCTCTCCATGGCCTCCTGGTCAGGGTGAAGGACACTGTCCCTGTGTGTGTGTGTGTGTGTGTGTGTGTGTGTGTGTGTGTGTGTGTGTGTGTGTGTGTGTGTGTGTGTGTGTGTGTGTGTGTGTGTGTGTGTGTGTCCTGCTGGCCTCAAGAAGAACCTTCACAGTAGTCCGGTTAATTAAACCAGAGCGTTGCACCATGAGCCGAGCAGAAAAAGACCCAGTGTTGAGGCGCATGCCAATCATGTGTGTTCATGTCAGTGTTTTACCAAAGGTGTGTATGTTTGCTGACTGTCCTGTCCGGCCAGGTCTGTGTGTACCAGACGGGGGTTAAAATAGTTGGGTGGTGCTTGACTCTGCATTGTATACTGGAAGTTGCGACAGCTTGAAAGTCAGTGACGGGGTAAGAATTTCTCTGACAGCTGCCGTAATGCAGTAACTATGCAAAAGGTTTTAGTACATTAATACAAACAGGATTGTTCAGTTTTCTTTTTTAGATCCATTCTTAAAATTCTGTATTTCCAAAACAAAGTGTTTAAATTAACACAAGAAAGAAACTAAAGGACTAAAATCCTCGTTACATAAAATTTTAAGATGTTTTTGTTTTTTTTGCCATCGGTGATTTCCTGAGTATGCGTTGATTCTCGCCAGCATGTATTACTGCTGGATTTGGGGGAAAGGAGTAAATGCTGCTTTTCTCCTCGTAGAGGACTGGCATGGAGTAGCATGTGGTGTTTCTTTACAGCCCTCCCTTACGTTCCCCTCTCCTCCCCCTCACTTCACCCTGCCTCACTCCCATTAAACTCAATTTGTTCTGAGAGTCACTATGGGCCCAGAAACATGTGCCGTATGAGCTGAAGAAGGCAGAACAACTTGATTTAGAGGAGGATTTAGTGGCATAGTGGGGGAAATAAAGAGAGAGGCGATATAAATGGAGAGAGGGAGAGACATTTATAACGTACATTTAAAGTAGTTAATCATCAGCATATAGTTTGAATGTATAAAATGTTGTTGGCATGCGTTGGCCAACAACTTGCAGTGCTTTTTACGACCTTATTAAAATGAGAGAGAGATGAACAAAAAGAGAGACCGTGAGAGGAGAAGAGACAGAGCACTCCTTTCATGTCATCAGTGTTTTATGCTGTGGCTTGGTTGACTCGTTATTAGAAGCCTGGAGACTTTCAAAAAGCCCAAACACTTCAGAGATCCACGGAGACTTCCAGTAAAGGTTGAAATGTTATGCAGTAGGATTACTGGGTTCCAATTTAATGAAGCCTGAACATCTCAAAGAAGAGACTCTGAGAGGAGGTTTCTATCCAAACGTGTAATAAGTCGGCCCACATTTAGACGTTTTTAATATACAGTAAACATGTGTTTTGGGTTGCTTTGCCTCAGTAATTTTATCGCCGCTGTATTTCAGGTTTTTAGAAATTAGCAGACGTGCTTAATGATGGCTGTGGATTTTTACAGCCAAGGGGTTTTTGAATGAAGCAGTACATGACCAGCTGCAGATGTTAGGCAAGTTGTTTTAGATGTCTGCCAGTTGAAGAAGGAACATCTGCTGTGAAGTAAATTTGTGTAAGTGAGCACCAACTGGGGCTGAATTGTATCCCAATGCTGTCTCAACTTCAAGATTTGTCGGCAATATTTATACACAACAAATAGCTACTGGTGTTAGAATGGAGACACAAATGTGGATCTGGTTTACTTTTACAGGGGCTTGAAGTGAAGTGAAGTATTGGTTGGTTTAGATAGTGATATTTCATTAGTACCTCATTCGTATCTTTAAAACCATTTCTCCACTTGCAGTTTAGTTGCATTACATGCTCAAATATCAAGTAGAGGAGCCTGATATCAGCCGAATGAATCAATTACCCCAGAACCTTTTAGGGTTCCTGACTGAAGACTTTCGTAGACAGCAGATGATCTGACATGGTCTTTGCATGAGAAGCTTCACAACGATACAAATCGTGAGATTAAAGAGTCGGGAAAAACACGCAGCTCAAGCTAACATGTGATGTGTCACGACCTCAAGTGGCCGGGGTTAGTCCACTTATCAATGCGTCCTCTGTGCAGGGCGGCCTCACTGTATATTGATCTCTGATTGTGGCTTTGAGGGTCAAAGGGTATCTGCCATCAGCAGCTGATGTGTCAGTCCTGTGTACCTGGCAAAGGTCAGGAAGTCGTTTTGGAAAGTTATCTGTTGAATGTGTCTGATGGTGTTCAAGCATGGTTGGTTTATAATCGGCTTTCCCAGTAAAAAGTTGTGGTTTTACGGGGAGTTGTAACCAGGAAGTAACCAGGAAGTAACCGGGAAGTAACCAGGAAGTAACCGGGCTACATGGCTTAAGGGATTAAACAAATAACCTAATTTAGAGATTCAGAGGTTCTGGCCCGTGTATTTTTTCTTACTTTAGACAGAGCCAGGCTAGCTATTTCCAGTGTTTATGCTAAACTAATTGCCTCCTGGCTCTAGTCAAACATAGTTTACAGAATTTAGAGTGGATCTTCTCATCTAGCTCTCTGCAAGAAAGCAGTAAGAGCGTTTCTCAAAATGTCAATATTCCATTGACTTTAAAGCTTTTTATCGTGACATATGTAACCTATTGTCTCTAATAGCTACTGTCATTTTAGCGCTTATATTTGTAACGTTAATGTTAAAAGCAGCACTCGACAGGAATACTATTCCTCAAAGGCTTCAAAATATATTCTCACCCATTGGGATGTGTCCTAAATAGCCTAGACCAGTACAGTAGAGCCGGGCTGGGCTGTTATTTAAAATTCTCCGAGAGAACTCCATCGCTCTGATCTCCGGCCAGAGCCCACTGATCCAGCCTCCAAACACCACCGCGGCCTTCCAACCGAGGATGAAGGGATGATAAAAGGAGGGATGGTGGGAAGAAAAGAGGAGAGAAGCATTCTCTATGGCCTTCTTTGGCATGTTCTTTTTTTCTTCTTTTTTTTTTTTTTACCCAGCAGGCCATCTGTTTCCTGTCTGCAATACGACACCAGCACTCCGATTGGGTTCTGCTACTCTTGAGGTGTGTGTGTGTGTGTGTGTGTGTGTGTGTGTGTGTGTGTGTGTGTGTGTGTGTGTGTGTGTGTGTGTGTGTGCTGCTGGAGGCTTTATGATTAGCTACTATCCTAATACAGCTGGTTTATTTATGTTGGTACAAAGTGGCCCATGTGCTCTCATGTGATTGAAGTCTGACACGCTTTGCCCCCAAGTGTGTGGGAACCGCTGACTGCTGTATCATTGATTTATATCGAGTAATCTCATTGGCTGACGTGATGCCGTAATGCAGCATTTTCTCGCATTGTGCCTTCCAGAGTCACGCAAATACACGTTCTTTTTTCACACTTATTTGTATGGAACAGTGTGAACTGACGTGTATTCTAATCAAGTATGTGGTGCGGTAATGGTGGGTGTTTTGTCTGACCACTGTAATAGAGCTGGCTGGATGAATCTGGATAGTCCCCACGCTCTTATTTCATTTGCTTTTTACGACAATGAAGGAGTTCATTTCAGTTACTGTTTAAGTGGTGAGTCGGCATCTTGGCATTAGACAGATCGGACTCTCCTCTCCATCCGCTAAAAGCAGCCTCAGGTCTCAGTCTGCCTTTCACTTTCCTCACTCTCTTCTCCCCTTTCTGACCCTTTCAGATGGGGATTTTCCACCTCTGGGCCCACACTGAATTGCTGGACGTCTGTCTCTGCCAGCGTGTTTGTTTTTAATCGGCGTGCGTAATGACGTCCGTCAGCTAAAGTGAAGCCAGACCTCCGAGTTGTGTTTGTTTAGCGAGGCCGCTGCGGATCCAGGCCTCCGTGGCCAAACCAGACAGATTTTGGGATGCTACTTTTATGCATTCCAAAATGTTGGTAGCTCGCCTGCCGAAGTAAGCAAACGCACATCAGAGCTCCGTTGTTGTCTGTGCCAGATTCGCCGTAGTTTAGACTAGGCAAACGTTGAACTACCGACCCAGAACGGAGAGGAGGTTGACTTCCAGCCGCTATTCTTTTTGAAACGTTGCTTAAGCTAGTTAGCATTTTGCAAATTTTGCAAAAAAAAGAGAGAAACAGTAGTGCTGTCAGAACAAAGGTTGCAATAACTGCACTTGATTTCTCGCATGATCAAAGTACAAAGATGTTGAGACCCACGGCTGCTCTTTAGCAATGTCACAGACAACCACATGCTCCGCGTTTTGATCACAAGATTTCCACTCCTTCATTAGCCAAATAATAAAGAAAGTCTGTCAGTGTTAATATGACAGATGCCCTATAAAGGTCAGTGCCGATTCATTCATGGGTGGTCCTCCAGCTTCTGAGAGTCATTTTAGTGTGAACTCTGGCTCCTCAGATGTTGGCATATCCTAGACCCCTGCATGCAATGACATGTTATAGTAAAATGATTGTGGCATAACAACGTATTGTGGCTCTGTTTGGATGTAACAAAATCCACTCAGCAGCAACTCTAAAGCTCACTAATGAATGTGTTATATATTACAGAGGGTTCAATGCTGGGAGTCTCAGCTTGTTGCCTCGCAGCTAATCTAAACTCTCAGCAAGAAATTCTGCACACTTATTTCCTAAAATGTCAAGCTACTGCTATATATTTGGGTCTGCATGTCCCTCAGTCTGTCTCCTTTCCTAGTGTCATTTGTATTCCTCAGGTAATACTTACGTAGTAACTATAATACTTTTGGACATAAATACAAATATTTCAGACTATTTGATTTAAAGCTGATTTGTCATCATTTCCTCCCTCCTTCTCTTTCCATCCCTCCCACTCTGACTTCCTATCTTCTTCTGTCTCGGGGGTTGAATACATGTGCTGAGAAGGTGTTCTGTGTAATGTACGTGAGACTTAAAGTGTCAAGTGTTGACCCGTGTGTTAGCGTATGCTTGTGTGAGCCTGTTTTATGTCAAAACTGCACCGAACCCCCCAAATAGCATGTCTTACCTCTGGAAGCCACAGTCGGTCCACTGTCGGAAGGTGTCTGCATCCGTTTGATGCCGTAAAGCTTTAGAGCACAGCTGGAATCAACATACTGCCGTAAATACTGCTTTTGTTGTGATGCTTTTCATGGTTTTATGTGAAGCACTTTGAATTACCTTGTTGTTGAAATGTGCTACACAAATAAAGTTGCCTCGCCGTCTGGGCTGAGGGTCGAGGAGACAGATCAGGGGTTGACTCCTGTCGGGTTATTAGTCACTGTAGTCAGGGTTGTAATGATAAAGAAGGGTCTATCCTTTCACCATACTGCTTTCTTTGTCAAGCTTACATTTATATGTATCGATGTATTACATATTCTCCTCTTCACAATGATCAGGGATATTTCAGAATGAAGAAAAAGTTGATGTTTCATAACCAATAGATGATATGGGCAACTGTTAAGTTAGCTCTTTACAACCTCTTTCCCCATTAAGGAGAATGGGACACAGCTAATGCATGAACGTTGCTTGGATCACCATAGAGTAATAACACAGGTCACTTTTAAATCTGCATCCCAGAATGCCCTATTCAGACGGCAATTCAATCAGTCAATTTGAGGCTGGCTCCTAAATTTTTCCCTTCGAAAACGTTTTCAATGAAATGTCTAAGGCAGCAGGAAGACAGGTGTATGACTCTATGAGTCTATTCAGCAGTTCCAAGGACAAAAGACATGCATTGCTTTTAGCCGTCGATGTCGATTCTTTTTTTCAGCATCAACTCCATCAGTTACGCCAAACTAACCGCAGCAGCCCCGAGCCTCGGCGATCCACCTCTTTTGCCCGTTTTGGTGTTAGTGCGGAAGTTGAGCTGCGTCGTCGCTGCCGAGACGGCGACGGCTGGGAGCTTCACAACGGATCTTCAGACACCTCTGAGTGACGTCGCAGAGACTACGTCAATACTTAATAAAAATCTATGGTTCTTGAAGACGAGGATCACGTTTAACTCGTTCACTGATTCTTACCAGGAATAACAGAGAATGGGTTTCATAACGCCCTTCATTAGTCTCAGCGGTCACAAACCAAACAGTCCTAGAATTTGCAAAGGAAACTGAGAGGCAACACAGTTTGAAGCCACTAACAGGTGTATAGTTTGCCTAAATCCTCATGGGTGATGAAGTTGAGAGGAGGACAGTGTTTCATATGGTTTTCCCCCTCCGCTACAGCTCCGGCTGCACGTTTGACATGTGTTTCCATGTGCTTGTACAGGATATTCAATCAAGCCTTAAAGACTTTAGATGGTGGTTTGTAATGGTTTAACTCTGTTAGCTCAGTTTCATTATCTAATCACAGCCGTGTAGTTACTGACTGCAGGGTCTCTGAAGTCCCTCTGGCCCTTCAGCCGCGGCAGCAGCAGGTGTTTTGTTTTAAAGACTGGTGTAAAAGTGTCTCTGGCAGCTTCTGGGTCTATCGCTCCTCTCTCAGGGACGTGCATCTGCATCTGTTGTGCCTCGAGCTGTTTTTAAGACCATGGCTGAGTTGACGGGGGCTAGAAGAAGAAGGACAGGACACAGAGTGGATGTAGCAGGAAATGTAGACGGCGGGACAAACAGATAACCAGCTGCACCAAAAAGAAAATGTCTCAAATGCTAAAGCTTTGGGCCACATGCAAATACGCACACATGCGTTTCCAAAACTGGAGATATATCATCATCTGTGGACCCAATGAGTGCACGGCCGGCAATATATGTGACATTATATGTATTCGGTGCTCCTGTGTGCCAAGAAGCCCAAGCTGTAAGGGGAGAAAACAAATGTTTATGGAGGTTCTTACTCTCTCATCTGTTCTCCCTTTCTCTCTCCTCTCTCTCGATCACAAACAGCTGCTCGGTGTAGCCTGCGATAGCACCCGCCTACTAAAGTCTATTTTCGGAGTGGGTTCTATTAATAGCTCCTAGCAGAGTAATGTCAGAAGTCTGCTCGGATGGGACACGTTCGGTCCGGCGTAGGGCTGTCTGTCAAACCTTTTTTTTTTTTACTTAGGAGAAGTTCTTGAATAGCTGCTTATCTTTAGACGGCATCGGCTTCTTTGGCAAATTCAAAAAAAATTATAATTTGTGTTGGCATTATCAAAAAAAAAATCTCAAAACAATACCTGGCTCGAGTCCAGTGTTGAAATAGCAGACTAGACAGAAGGTGAAGGGTAATATGTGTGTGTGTGTGTGTGTGTGTGTGTGTGTGTGTGTGTGTGTGTGTGTGTGTGCGCACTAAGACCGACGACAGACTCGGGCTGACCTAGACCTCACCGTCTTTATCTCTGTCCAGGCCTGACTGCTAATACGGCCCAGCACCCTGTCAACACACAGAGGAAGAAAAAAACAAAACACGCCTCCCTTTCTCACACACACACACACACACACACACACACACACACACACACACACACACACACACACTAAACAGGGTTTCTCTGCGGAAGAGTTCAAGGTACAACTTACTGTGATTCACCCTCACTTAGAGCTCGTCTAACTACCTGACAATGACAAGACTGAGGGGCACTTATGATGGACAAACGCTGTATGAGGCAGGTGGTAGTGTTTTACCAAAATGATAAAAGAGTGTGCATCGAATCATAGAGCGGCGTAATGACACACGCGTGCTAAAAACCTAACTCTGCCGTGTTATTTTGTCGTGTGTTTATCCTCACTGAAGACGCCAACGTGTCGTGGAGGCTCTCGTACACGCGTCGCTCTGACAACAAGTGTGCGTTTTGTACGTTCACTATAGTGGGATTTCATATTTATACGGTTTTAAATAAACTTCAGGCACCAGGGATGCGTGTTGCGATGCCTCGACCATGCTATTGCCTCTCAGTTAACTTCTCTAATGGAGTTAGTTTTCATCAAAGAGGCCCATTCATGAAGCTAGGCGCAGACCTCGGTGAACTCTCTGTTATTGGATGGAGTGAAGTGGATCTCGCTCCGCAGGCATCTCTGATAACACTTCGGAGCTTTTTGGCTTTTGTCCATTTTGACTTCTCGTTTTAATGTTGTTTCGGAAGTTTGTTTGTAAAATGTAGGTGCATTCAGTATTGAACGTTACCCACAGCCTTCTTTATTTAGTGGTTAAAAACAGGACATTGGTCATGTGGTGACGTAGTGAATTAAGCCTTGATGGATGGAAGTAAACCTTGAGTTTATCACAGTATAAATGTGTGCTTCAGTTCAGTTTTGAAGGCGCGTAGAGACTGGAATTCACTTTGCTCCGTCTTATTGTCACTTTAAGCCTCCATCTGTCGTGTCATTTGATGTATTCAACCTCGCAATCGATTGAGAATGAAAGAAAGAACGTCGACGGGCAACGTTCAATCTCAACCTGTTGTTACTGTCCCACGTTTACAGAGACGAGGCGGCTACTTTTAGCTAGTTATCGTTCACCAAAACGCCACGCATTCCTCAGGTCCCAGTAGATTTAAAGCGTTGATTTTATAAACTGCCGCGTGTCGACCAGCTGTTGCCGTCTGCTAAAGATAGCGCCGTTGTTTAGATCAGCCCGTGACATGTGTCGGAACATGCTCGTTGAATGTTGCTCACTTTATTCCTGTCGCGATTGTGTAAAGACAGATTCTGCCACTAGCCGTTCCTCTCTCTCTCTCTCTCTCTCTCTCTCTCTCTCTCTCTCTCTCTCTCTCTCTCTTCTCTCTCTCTCGCTCTCTCTCTGCTCCATGTCGGCAAACAACAAATGAAAATCTCTGTCATTTTACAACCTCAGCAAGCTCTCTCACCCAATCAAAGAAAAAAAACAAAAACCCCAGCATCCCGTTACCTCACAGCTCTGATATGAAGGAGTGAGTTAGGCGAGCGTGTGGTTCGATGATTCAGCGTTGGTCACATCCTTGTTGACCCAGTGGAACGTCAGATAATGATGAGGCAGCGCTGACTCCGACAGCTCCTCTCCCACGTCCAGCCGATATATAGAGACATGGAAATGAAAACATGAGAACCATCTGAGGGTGGCTTTCACGGTCAGAGGTCAAGTCTCGCCAACACAGAAATAGCCTGATTTCTTTTAAAGGAAGCAGATTGGTGAAGAAATGATTTCATGTCCCCATGATGAAGACTTACCGCCTAGTTTACAGTACAAACACAGCTCAGCAAGGTTTTCCAGTAAGAGAACGTTTGTGCTGTAAAATGCTCTTTCAATTAAATTGCTTTTGTGTTACGTAGTTTCCGTCTAATATTACACAGTCTTTATAATTTAAGACAACTGCTGATAGAATATCTTCAGTAGAATCGGACAAGCTGGCATTGTTTATAGGTTCGATTCACCGACGGTGGAAATCTAGGAGACAATGGATGTATCATCACACTCAAACCCTCCTCTTTGTTTTCAAACCGGGCTGGAAGTTGTGGATATTATCAGAATTGTGGGATTCTTGTCTGTGTGGGCTCTGGGGGGGGGGGGGCTCCACAACTGAGGGATTTTTCTCACTGATTGTTATGACCCCACACTGTCAACAGAGCATCTATTCCTGTCTCTGCATCCATGTTAAAGACGCCAACTGTGTGTGCGGTGTGTGTGTGCGGTGTGTGTGTGTGTGTGTGTGTGTGTGAGGAGTGTTTCTAAACAGCCAAAACAGCTGGGACTTTGGAGTCTAACTGACGATCGTGGTGAAGTGAGAGCGAGTGCGTTCGCTGCCCGTGCTGTGGCATCTGTACGTGTGTGTGTTGCGTTTGTGGGTGTCTCACAGCAGAGTGATGTGTGTTATTCATTAACGTAAAAAAAAAAAAATCTGAATGTAGGGCAAGGGGGCTCAAGGATGGGGGGTTGAGCTCTCTCTCCATCCTGGAATGTAGTCCCGACCTTCACTAACCCGACTCTGGATGCCGTTAGACGATGTCACCATCCAGCTATGTCTCGCTTTAGTAGAACATACCTGTGTTATGTTAAAGAACGCTGCATGAGCACAAGAAGCTCCGAGCCAACTAAGGGCTTTTTCTAGCCTACACAAAATCCACACCGACTTGATTTGCTGATTTGATTACGCATTCGTGCGTCTGAGCCAAAAAGACAAAGCTGAACTTTTTCCTGGATCTCCAGACGTTTGAGACTTGGTTCTCATAACTTGCTGTAAAGGTTCTCTGAGCTGCGTCTGCCTCGTAGTTACAAGAACTTCCTAGCACAGCCAGTTTTCCAACGAGTGGCCTTAGATGGGCTCCAGAAGTGCTTATGAGGGGGATTAGGCGTCTCGCTGAAGGACATATTAATTACTGGTAACATTCCCAACTTTCATCGTTTGTCTATAGATTTTAAAAGACATCATGTAAATTAGATTAGTTTACAGTTGATGGGATAAAACTCTCAAAAGCACTGGTATGCTCCTTTAAGCCTCCTTTTAAGGTTACCACAGTCCCAGTGAATGTTCTCTAGCAGACACACACACACACACACACACACACACACACACACACACACTCGTAACAAAAGCTAATAAAGTAGTAGAGAAGGTTAGATGCCCACACTAACATAAAAAATGGAGCAGAACCAGAAAAAACCCCACAGCTCAGACCACCGGTCCCTTGATCGAGTTCACAGTCTACTTTGCAAAGACGAGACGAGAGTCGGCGTGTTAATCGTGTCCTGTGGCACGCATGCAATTAGGCATGCAGCCGTTCATTTTCACAGTGTGAGGTCGGGGCGGGAAGGTAAACAGGACGGTAACGCCTCAGCTCGGCTCGGGTCGGGGGGAGGTTTGTGTATCTCTGTGCCACTCGCACGTTCTCGTCCATGTGCTGCGCCGCCCGCATCTAAGCGACACGCAACCGTATCTACATGTGAAAATATACAATCCATCTCTCGCCCGCAAGGCCTGTCAAAATGTGCACAAACATTCTCGCACACAAACACGATCGAACCCAATCAGCTACTGGAGGCCGGATGCTGTTAGAGCGTTACGCTGACTGTTCAGGAAAGAAGAAGAAGAAGAAGAAGAAGAAGAAGAATGCAATCTCAACACCTTCAGCTTCTGCCCTGTTCACCTTTGCATGTTGTTCTGCAGGAATGCCATCAGTTCAGTAAAAAAATAGTTGTGTGTCTGTGTGTGTGTGTGTGTGTGTGTGTGTGTGTGTGTGTGTCGATGGGCTTGTGAACGTGAGCTTGTAGATGTCTGCATGCCTGTCTGTCTGGTGTCTTGAGTGGGAGACAGGAGAACAGAATACATTTTGTGAGTCTTAAGTGTGTCTATAAACAGTGATTTGAATTCTCGAGGCATTGCCTGTGTGTGTGTGTGTGTGTGCGTGTGTGTGCGTGTGTGTGTATCAAGTGAATGTTGGGTCTCCGACAGCGCTTTAATGTTGTAGATTAAGTAGGCTCTGGCTGTGTGCTGATTGAAACCAGACGTTTTTTGCTACAGACACATGCCCACATATGCCAGCACATTGTTTCAATGCCCTTTAAAAAAAAAGAAAAAGAAATGAAATGCTATACGTAGATCCTTTTAGGAGAAATGTGTCGCCCAAAGTGTGATATATATTTTGAATCTGATATGGAACAAATCTCTCTCTATCTCTACGTATGCCATCTCCAGTCATTAGTGTGTGTTGTACACCTTATTTCACAGTGTCTCACACACTCTCTTTTTCTCTCCTTCTGTCTTTTATGAATGTAGAGCACATCTCAATCAGCGGTGGGTCACGTTGAGTCACCCAAGACAGAGAATGCGTTAGATGAGTGCCACCACATTGAGACTTAAGCTCACAGAAAAGTCACAGTGGGCTGTCTTCATTCGGGCCCAAATCTCAGCGAGCTGAAGCAGACGGAGCGTTAAAGAATGCCCCTAAAACACTGACCCGGGTCTGATCTCACCTCGGATTTAGCATTGTTTAACATTTCATTATACCCCTCTGGCGCGCAGGGCTTTGTCCCAACTGTGTTCTGCATCGGTCAGCACACATGGCCCACAAACATACACACGTACAGACATGCACACACACACACACACACACACACGCACGCTCCGGCCTGCAGAGCCCAGTGAAAACAAAGCTGGGCTCTGCCAGAGTAAACACGACCCATTGTTACGGGACACTCTTTCCCGCCTCGTATCTTCGGTGCCCGTGGCGGTCCAGGGCCCTGAGAGGTCCAGGGCCCTGAGAGGTACGGCGCTGGCACCGGTCCCGCTTAGTCGAGTTATATTGAGACTCATTTGCCAATGCGTTCATATGACCATGTCATTATAATGCAGGCTGTGGAGTGTGATTTATGTCCTCGGTTTCTCTCCCTTGCACTCCTCTTTCTCTCTTTTACTGTTTCACGTTTTACTGCCTGGCTCCTTAAGTGTGGTTTGCGGCCGTTTGCTTCGAGGTTTTTTTTTTTTTAGCTTTTTGACAATTATTTTTAGACAAGCAGCAGTCAATTCACTACAATGTACCAGCTTCAGCCCATAGAAGACATGGGAAATGTCTGTTTAGAAGGCTAGATCTTCTAATGTTAAATCAGTGTGTTGGACTGTGTGTGTACACAATGCATGCGTGTGTATGTGCGTGTATCAGGTGGCCTCGAGTGTTCACGAGCTCGCGTATCTCACTTACGCGTCCCTTGATTGTGTTAAAATGTGAAAGCGTGCGCAGTGCATCGTGGCGTTTCTCAGCTGTGACCCTGGGCCCACATGTGCAGCCAATTAGAGCCAATCAGAAGGCTGTAATCAGGGCGTGGTGTGGGGGGGGGGGTTAAGACCCGTGATTAGTGTGTCAGACTGATGAGGAAGGACAGGGGAAGCTGCCGGGCCCAATCCCATTTCTCTGCGTTCTTCACTTCCACATATGGAGCAGCTTTTTGTTTATTTAGCTTCTGCCAACCAGATCTGAAAAAAAAAAAAATGGGGGGGGGGTGTTTGAAATTCTTGTGTTTTTAACCTATTTAGGCATCAGATTGGTGCGGTTTGCCACATGAGATGATGCAATTACAGAAAGGTATTTAAATGTAAGGCAATACCTTTCTACAGCTGACAACTCACCCAACACCATATGAAGTCTCCTGCTGCAGTGTGGTGACAGAGTGCAGCACCATTGTGTCGTCTTTGTAAGGCAGTTGCTGTTATCGTTTGGCTGCACCACAGCGAAAGAAAAATGTTAGCAGCTGTAGTAAGTCGGTGTTTTAAGGAGTACGGTACATATACTGTATTTTCTCTAGCTGTAATCCTTATGTGTTGTAAGTAAGGACTCCCGTTTACGCAGCAATATGGCAAACCAATGGTTCAACTTGTATAACAGTGCTGTACACTTGCCATACAGTCTGAAACACAAACACTGCATGTCGTGATCTGCAGGATAAATGTCAGTGAATCTTCCTATGAAGTCTTGTCATCATTGCTTGAAATGCATCCGGGCCACAAGTAGCTTCCAGCGGAGGGAGCTTCAGCGAGGTCGCTCCGCTTTCTTCCTGCACTTTGATTGACTCTTGGGTCCAGAATAACTTTTTCGGGAAATCAGAGCGCAAGGTCAGAAGGAGGAGTGTGTGTGTGTGTGTGTGTGTGTGTGTGTGTGTGTGTGTGTGTGTGTGTGTGTGTGTGTGTGTGTGTGTGTGTGTGAATCACTTCCATCAGGCCGTCTCATTCATAGCTCCTCACTCCTCCGTTCACAATACACAGCCAGTGAAATACAGACAACACAGAAGGTCTATTTACAGACTTAACTGCTTGTACTGATATGTCTTAAGATATACAAATATAATCAGATACTATTGGCTTATCGTTTTGGTCATGCTTTATGCAGAACTGTGATAGAAATGATTGTTATACATGTCCTTTACAAATCACCTAATTATCCTCGTTGTGTGTTTCTTGGACTCTCCTCCTTTGCTCCACCTCCACCCGTCCTTCTCTTTGAAGTCCCAAAGAAGTTGCTGCAGGAGCACGGACCCAGACCGCCGGTGTACTCCCCTCCAGCCAGCACCCATGACCCCAACATAGTGGGAGACAGCCCTCCGGAGGGGAGCTCAGTCAAAAGCCCCGACGCTGTTCCAGGTGAGCAAAGTGAGGAACGCCAAAGCTTTTTTTTTTTTTTTTTTACACTCTCACACACACACACACACACACACACACTCACGGCCTCCTGTGGAGAGCAGTTAACACTAAACAGTCCCGAGGCCTCCCAGGCATCAAAAGAACCAGTACTTCAGCTCTCAAATCAGGCCATATATATATATATATATATATGTGTGTATGTATATCTAAAGTCACACGGGTTCAAATGTTTCCATATGTATCCAACCAGGGCCATCGGTTTGGACCATTTATGATCATCGGTCTTAAAAATTATACTGCTTTCCAAGAGCCAATGATGTGACCGCTATATAAATCAGCCTGCTGCACTATCTCACTCCCACAGAGAGGAAGAGGGAGAAGACAATGAAATGAAAGAGAGGAAAGAAAAAAGAAAGAGATGCCAGCGAAGAGGGAAAGTTCAACAAAGCTGTATTGATGAGCGGATGGTGGCCTGAGTCCAGCTCACTAATTACTCTGCTCAGCTACCGGCGCTGTACTGATTAGGAGGACGGACGGATGAACGAGGAGCTAAGAGAGGGAGCGGACGCGACGATGTGCGCTAGCAGATCTAGAAAAACCTGTTTCCATCCCCGAAGCACCGATAGGGGATGAAGAACAAGAAACATTAAACTGTAAATATAGGCATCCGGATTCGTCTCATTGCTCTTTGTTTCTTTTCAACCGGACAGATTTGATCTTTCTGCCCGACCGACATGTTGTCAGTACACAGGACAGCTGGATCACCAGTTTCACGACGTATTTCTTAAAGGAATAGGTCGACATTTTTTCTCGTGCCCAGAAGTCCTAAAACTTAAATTCTTGATTTCTCTCGTGTGTTTCTCCGTTATATGTATTTATGTTGCTCGTTGTTTTTATGACAACAATTTCATATTGATACGCGAGGCTTAGGTTGGGTGAATTATTCAAGCCAAAGTTTGTCATGGTAGTATCATCACATCAAACGGACATTTTCTGCATTTTCAGCCTGACTTATTTGTGTTTTTGGAAACTTTAGGAAGTCGTCTAGAATTTAAAATAACTTTAATTTGAACACCACTTGGCAGGACGGGACCATGTTGTTGAACTGAACCCGTTAGAAAGGTAAACTAGGTTCAAGTTGTAGACCACAGGTTTTATGGTCTCCATGTTTGGTCTGCAATTCCCAGAGATCCTTTGGCCGCTATGGTGTTTTTCTTTTTTTACGGGAATCTTATTTCCGTGAAGTACTCCCGTATTTTTTTTTTCTGTTGTCTCTTCCGCGATGATGCCAGTTGCAGCTGGTCCTAACTACCCAGTTCATCTGACAACATGAAATACTGTGGATCACTCTGATTGAGGCACATCATGTTTGGTTCAAGGATTTTAACTGTAAAAAAAATGTCACCGTTAAAACAAACAAAGGTATTATTAATAATGATTTCACCCGAAGACATCATTATATTTTTTAACACTGCTCGTGTTTTCTGTTGACAATCTATTTTGACGTGTGTTATTTGCGGTCTGCTGGTTGAATGGGTGCAAACATTTACCTCCTCGGTGAGCAATTCCCGTCTAAACTGCATTTATCAGATAAAGAGAGCCTGACGCACCAAAGACACTCTGCAGTTAGAGGTCAGTGGTGTGTGTGTGTGTGTGTGTGTGTGTGTGTGTGTGTGTGTGTGTGTGTGTGTGTGTGTGTGTGTGTGTGTGTGTGTGTGTGTGTGTGTGTGCAAGCTCACCTACAGTAACAGAGAAGAGACACAGCGTTGGCTGCCTGAGGTGGAGGCTTGTTTCTTTCAGTAAGGCATTGCTTATTCATGGAGCTGAAGTTACAGGAGTCACCGATCCAACCTAAACACTTCCTCAGGTTAACTGGATGTGACTACGCCAAGAAAAATGTGTTTAACTCTAAGCGATCGAACCGCTCTGCCGATCTCAATCCCTCCACGTTTGCGTAAACCACACGAGCCAGCGTGTAAACACCGAAAGAAGTCCCGCTGTGATGAGAATCCGTTCTCATCTATAAATAGATTGTTTTCTGAGATTTTTTTGGGGGGGGGAGCTTTTTTTGAAATGTTGCCAAAGTGCAAACTTTTCCCCGTGTGTGTTGTCTGTTCCCCGAATGAGTCACAATGAGTTTGACAGAAGCGGATATCTCGTATATATATCTTCTGAATCACACAACTCTCTGTGAACACATGTGCGCACTTTATGCGTCACGCGTCTTTTATACAGAAGCGTATATCTCCTAAAATCAAAAACCGCTGTGAGACTGCAGATGACTCAGTGGTCTGAGCGCTGTAGTCACAATACCTCAGAAACGATGCCCTCTGACTTTACTGTAACTGAGCCCACCGGTGGCGTCATAACCCGACTGAGCTCGCTCCATGCTCCGTGATCTCAGAGCGTAGTCATGGACACAGGAAACTTCTCAAAAAAGTCTAAATACGGAATTCAAATGCAACATGAATGACCCTCTTAGAATCTGCTTTGTGTCGTTAAACTGAACTTTATTCTGCTTTTGCAGATAGGAAGAAGATTCGGGAGACTGACCCCAACGAGGAGAAGTTGTCAGAAGCAGGAGGAGGAGGAGGAGGAGGAGGTGGTGGAGGAGGAGGAGGAGAAAGTCCACTGCGGCCCCCGGGCATGAATCCCATCATCAACTCCACCTCTAGCGCCAACATGGCCCTCATCAGCAACGCACTGGCGGCCTTCACTTACGTATCAGGTAGGGCATGATTCCTATCGTCGAGTCGCGTCACATCAGCAGCCTAAATATGCAGGAGAGTCAGAAACCATAACCGGACCTCTTTTCACTTCTAAAGTAAAAGATGAAAATCCACCACAGGGATCATTGTTAGTCTTAAGATTCAAGTATTTGAGTGTGTAGTTTTATGTGGTACATGTGTATCCTGGGTTTCATTTTCCTTGGTACTGAACGGTATGTAAATGTGGTAAAAGTTCTTGTTTTATGACCTCAAATAAACAAGTTTATACACAGTGAAATGCATAAATCGTGCAGTCAAATAAACTGAACTTCCATTACACATTAACTGTAACGCGTAATGGTGGAAGTTGACCCTGTGCAAGATCGGCTTACCCGGCTTAAAAATGCTGGATGCCGCCAGTGAATTGAATGTCGGCGAGGACTGAAATACGCGATGAGCAAGACTCCTACAACCTGGAGGAGCTGTTTGGGGGTCAATGAGCGTGAGTTAGAAGCAAAGAGCAGTTACAGTAATCAAGCCATTAGTTTCAACCAGAAGCTGTGCAGGTAGAGTACTGTAACAGAGAGACAATGTGCAGAGTGAAGCAGAATCCTAATTAGAGGAAGAGCAGCTCTGGTCCACCTGGAGCTCGAGGCGATGGGACACATTAACCAACATTAGCAGCATGTGAAAATACATTTCTGACGATGAGTGGAAGGAGAAGAAGGAGACTCAACTAGCTTCTTGTCTTTCTCCCCCCCCCCCTACCAGACCACCCAGAGAGGGCCGCGCTCTTCTTCGTCTGCGGCGTGTGTTTGGGCCTCTTCCTCACACTCTTCGCCCTGGTGATCCAGATCTCCTGCCGCACCGACTGCCAGTCCCGTCAGCGGCCTCCTGCCAAGAAGCGAGCGCGCCCCGCCGACTCTTCCTCCGATTCCAGCGACTCGGACTCGGACTGGGACACCACCTCGGATCTGTCGGCGCGGCGGCACCGGCGATTCGAACGCACGCTCAACATGAACGTATTCACGTCGGCGGAGGAGCTGGAGAGAGCGCAGAGGCTGGAGGAGCGGGAGCGAATCATCCGAGAGATCTGGATGAACGGGCAACCTGACATCCCCGGGACACGGAGCCTCAACCGGTATTACTGAGGACCGCTGAGGGACATTTCTTATAGAAAGCTTACTCGACTTCAACGACGTTTAGTACGCACTTGGGTCGGACGGGGAAAGAGACGCGGCCCTCGTGAAGCGAGCGTGCAAGCTGTGGACTCACACCGGTGAGGACAGTTGAGGGTATTGCAGACTCGGGAAGAAAGCTCTCTTCCCCTCTGCTGGTTTGCATATATTCCTCTGGGTATCATAAGCTGTGTACCCCATTCAGTAAGAGAATAAGCTCCCACTCTGCATGGTAAGCTCACACACACACACACCCCCCCCCCCCCCCCCCCCCCCCCCCCCCCCTTTTCCTGCCGGAAGCCAGAGGTGAAGGGCTACACTGCCTTGCCCCTGACCCCAGCGGGCCCTTTTTGAAGTGGGGATTTATGGGTTAGCAGCCTTAAGACACACACAGGCCTGTAGGAACTACACAGCGACTGGAGGAGCGAGGCCTCAGACACAACGTGAGTCACCCGCAAAAGACTGTGACGCTCGGAGCTTCCTGCTCGGCACCCTCCAGTATTTAAGAGAGGACTTTACAGAGGAGGCAGCAGAAAGCAGAACAAAAAAAGGGTTTTGTGGGATAACGTGAGACAATCTCTCCACAGTGAATAACCGCCGCTGCCTTTTGAACTTTTATTAAAACCAAAATATATTTTTGGGGAATTCATCTCAACCCTTATGAAATCTATTTTATAATATTTAATAGTTTATTGATGTTGTGTATTTTTGTTCTCAAGTATGGTTTATCATGAGATATTTTTTTTTTTTTTTTTATACTTGGCGAAGGTTGTCTGGCACCTCAGGGATGCAATCCTAGTGTTTCTGTGTTTGGTTGATGTATTTGCTTCCTAAGAAGGGGATCAGCCCATTTAAAAATACAGCTAATGTCAGCATTTTAAAGAAAAGAATTAGAAATATCATATATATATATATATATATATATTGAGCCTCAAAGAGGTTTAGTGATGTAACCTTATTTTTGATACAGTATGTTTAATTCACAGTGCAGTGCCTTTTCTAGCTACTAAGTCACTGTTGTCAAGAGTGCAGAGTGTACGAACCAACAACTTGTCAAAATGATTTATTAATTGGATATTCCCAAATTGATTTCACTGTTGCTTTGCTGAAGTAGAGCATGTTTCAAACCTGTCACTGACACGCTATGCACTTGCTGCTCTCCCCAGATGTAAATGTACGTAACCCGGAATATGCCAATTTTGTACCAGTGAATTTTGCTGGAAATAATTTTCTGGTCCTTGCAAAAAAAAAAAAAAAAAAATGTTCAGGTCTCGCGTCAACCGTGCCTTTTATTTCTGAGACACCAGTGCTGAATGGGATGCTCGGGGTGATCGCTGCTCGTGGCCGTCTGGAGAAGGAACCGGCACTGAACAAAGGTTCACAGTGGACATGCAACCTGCGTCTCTAAAATCATGTTGCCAGTTTATTAAAATAAGCTATTGTAAATCCAGCTCTGTTCGTGCTGCCTTGGATTCAAGCGTGGAAATAATTATAGTGTTCATGAAAGAAAGCTT
>NW_027176494.1:0-50068 GCF_023349555.1 Cebidichthys violaceus | reverse complement strand
CACCTCTGTGGGTAGAGGATACCCTGCATTCCATCTCGTTGGCACGCTGGTGCTGTGGCTAGCACAGTCACCTCGCAGGATGGCCCTCCTGTGTGGAGTTTACATGTTCTTCCCGTGTCAGCGTCAGTGGGTTCTATCCAGGCGATGGGGATTCCCCCACAATGTCAAAACATGTTAGGTTGTGTGAATGTGAGTTGCGTAAATGTGAGTTGGGTGAATATGAGTTGGGTCCACCAGATTCCTTAGATGGAATGGAGTGCCACGGGGTATCCTCCAGACCACAGAAGTGTAGGCCGGTGTGCTACACCTCTGTGGGTAGAGAATACCCTGCATTCCATCTCGTTGGCACGCTGGTGCTGTGGCTAGCACAGTCACCTCGCAGGATGGCCCTCCTGTGTGGAGTTTACATGTTCTTCCCGTGTCAGGGTCAGTGGGTTCTATCCAGGCGATGGGGATTCCCCCACAATGTCAAAACATGTTAGGTTGTGTGAATGTGAGTTGCGTAAATGTGAGTTGGGTGAATATGAGTTGGGTCCACCAGATTCCTTCGATGGAATGGAGTGCCACGGGGTATCCTCCAGACCACAGAAGTGTAGGCCGGTGTGCTACACCTCTGTGGGTAGAGAATACCCTGCATTCCATCTCGTTGGCACGCTGGTGCTGTGGCTAGCACAGTCACCTCGCAGGATGGCCCTCCTGTGTGGAGTTTACATGTTCTTCCCGTGTCAGCGTCAGTGGGTTCTATCCAGGCGATGGGGATTCCCCCACAATGTCAAGACATGTCAGGTTGTGTGAATGTGAGTGTGAATATCTGTCTCAGTCCTGCCGGAATCTGGATCCCTGTCCAGGGTGAACCTTGCCTTCGGCTCCTGGTCCCCACACAATCCAGAATAGGATAAGAGGTTAAAGATGACGGATGGAAAAATACTACTAGTAGCAGTGGACTGGTGGAGCAACGGATCATAGAAGTCTTGGTTCAGATAAGCACGAAAGAAACAAGGGAGCAAATATAACTTTTAGATTTATTTACAATCTGATGGTTAACGTTAAAACGTTCTTTACACTTGCTACATTATGGTTATAACTTTATAACACAACAATTAATAACCCACAACTAATCCTCTTTAACAGGAAAACACCACAGCACACAACAATTTGTGACACTAATAATTGTACATTTATAAAATTTCAGCGCCAAACAGCATGCTTGGTACAGCTCTGTAGCTAGCCGTTAGCACAACAGTCTGCTAACAGCTGGGAGAGGCTCCGTCGCGTTACTTAAAGAACAGAAAAGAGCGATGCAGGAGGAACAAAGACAGTCCGGAGATGCACCAATATAGTCTGTGCACAAGAGAGGAGCTGTGTCTGCTGTTTGGAAGTGTTTTGGTTTGAAAAAATCGGACGTTTTGCGAGTTTGGAGCCACTGTTGTTGTCGGATTTTTTCAAACCAAAACACTTCCAAACAGCAGACACAGCTCCTCTCTTGTGCAACAATATAGCCTGTTTACCTTCTTCCACCTCACAGATGATGTCACCGTTTCCATAGTAACAGCTTTTTCCGTGACAATACAGATAGTGTTTCTTCACATCAAAGCCAATGTCCTTTGATGTCAAAGATCAGAAAACAGAGTTTATAGATAGGACTAAGATTCACTGATCCATTAAATTGGAAGTGTTTTGGTTTTAAAAAATCCGACGTTTTGCGAGTTTGGAGCCACTGTTGTTGCCACTGGTGGTAACACGAGCAACTTACGTCACCTCAGGAGAAAACGTGAGTTATTTTCATGTGTATAATAGATGCAATCTGAAATGTACACCGTGAAAACTGCAAACCTATCTACGTCATATTTTTATGTTTGTTAAATTATCAGTAGCTATAACTAAATGATATGCTTAGTATGCATATTCCAAACAAAAACACTTTAAAAACACTTTTTTTTTTTATTTTTGGGGTATTTTGGTTAGACACCCAGCCCGAGATCCACCAGAGATTCCTTAGATGGTATGGAATGTCACGGCCCTCCAGACCACAGAGGTGTAGGCCGGTGTGCTACACCCCTGTGGGTAGAGGATACCCTGCATTCCATCTCGTTGGTACGCTGGTGATTGTTGCTAGCACAGTCACCTTGCAGGAAGGCCCTTCTTTGTGGAGTTTACATGTTCTCCCCGTGTCAGCGCGTCAGTGGGTTCTATCCAGGCGATGGGGATTCCCCCACAATGTCAAAACATGTTAGGTTGTGTGAATGTGAGTTGTGTAAATGTGAGTTGGGTGAATATGAGTTGGGTCCACCAGATTCCTTAGATGGAATGGAGTGCCACGGGGTATCCTCCAGACCACAGAAGTGTAGGCCGGTGTGCTACACCTCTGTGGGTAGAGAATACCCTGCATTCCATCTCGTTGGCACGCTGGTGCTGTGGCTAGCACAGTCACCTCGCAGGATGGCCCTCCTGTGTGGAGTTTACATGTTCTTCCCGTGTCAGCGTCAGTGGGTTCTATCCAGGCGATGGGGATTCCCCCACAATGTCAAAACATGTTAGGTTGTGTGAATGTGAGTTGCGTAAATGTGAGTTGGGTGAATATGAGTTGGGTCCACCAGATTCCTTAGATGGAATGGAGTGCCACGGGGTATCCTCCAGACCACAGAAGTGTAGGCCGGTGTGCTACACCTCTGTGGGTAGAGGATACCCTGCATTCCATCTCGTTGGCACGCTGGTGCTGTGGCTAGCACAGTCACCTCGCAGGATGGCCCTCCTGTGTGGAGTTTACATGTTCTTCCCGTGTCAGCGTCAGTGGGTTCTATCCAGGCGATGGGGATTCCCCCACAATGTCAAAACATGTTAGGTTGTGTGAATGTGAGTTGCGTAAATGTGAGTTGGGTGAATATGAGTTGGGTCCACCAGATTCCTTAGATGGAATGGAGTGCCACGGGGTATCCTCCAGACCACAGAAGTGTAGGCCGGTGTGCTACACCTCTGTGGGTAGAGAATACCCTGCATTCCATCTCGTTGGCACGCTGGTGCTGTGGCTAGCACAGTCACCTCGCAGGATGGCCCTCCTGTGTGGAGTTTACATGTTCTTCCCGTGTCAGGGTCAGTGGGTTCTATCCAGGCGATGGGGATTCCCCCACAATGTCAAGACATGTCAGGTTGTGTGAATGTGAGTGTGAATATCTGTCTCAGTCCTGCCGGAATCTGGATCCCTGTCCAGGGTGAACCTTGCCTTCGGCTCCTGGTCCCCACACAATCCAGAATAGGATAAGAGGTTAAAGATGACGAATGGAAAAATACTACTAGTAGCAGTGGACTGGTGGAGCAACGGATCATAGAAGTCACGGTTCAGATAAGCACGAAAGAAACAAGGGAGCAAATATAACTTTTAGATTTATTTACAATCTGATGGTTAACGTTAAAACGTTCTTTACACTTGCTACATTATGGTTATAACTTTATAACACAACAATTAATAACCCACAACTAATCCTCTTTAACAGGAAAACACCACAGCACACAACAATTTGTGACACTAATAATTGTACATTTATAAAATTTCAGCGCCAAACAGCATGCTTGGTACAGCTCTGTAGCTAGCCGTTAGCAGAACAGTCTGCTAACAGCTGGGAGAGGCTCCGTCGCGTTACTTAAAGAACAGAAAAGAGCGATGCAGGAGGAACAAAGACAGTCCGGAGATGCACCAATATAGTCTGTGCACAAGAGAGGAGCTGTGTCTGCTGTTTGGAAGTGTTTTGGTTTGAAAAAATCGGACGTTTTGCGAGTTTGGAGCCACTGTTGTTGTCGGATTTTTTCAAACCAAAACACTTCCAAACAGCAGACACAGCTCCTCTCTTGTGCACCAATATAGCCTGTTTACCTTCTTCCACCTCACAGATGATGTCACCGTTTCCATAGTAACAGCTTTTTCCGTGACAATACAGATAGTGTTTCTTCACATCAAAGCCAATGTCCTTTGATGTCAAAGATCAGAAAACAGAGTTTATAGATAGGACTAAGATTCACTGATCCATTAAATTGGAAGTGTTTTGGTTTTAAAAAATCCGACGTTTTGCGAGTTTGGAGCCACTGTTGTTGCCACTGGTGGTAACACGAGCAACTTACGTCACCTCAGGAGAAAACGTGAGTTATTTTCATGTGTATAATAGATGCAATCTGAAATGTACACCGTGAAAACTGCAAACCTATCTACGTCATATTTTTATGTTTGTTAAATTATCAGTAGCTATAACTAAATGATATGCTTAGTATGCATATTACAAACAAAAACACTTTAAAAACACTTTTTTTTTTGCTTTTTGGGGTATTTTGGTTAGACACCCAGCCCGAGATCCACTAGAGATTCCTTAGATGGTATGGAATGTCACGGCCCTCCAGACCACAGAGGTGTAGGCCGGTGTGCTACACCCCTGTGGGTAGAGGATACCCTGCATTCCATCTCGTTGGCACGCTGGTGCTGTTGCTAGCACAGTCACCTTGCAGGAAGGCCCTTCTTTGTGGAGTTTACATGTTCTTCCCGTGTCAGCGTCAGTGGGTTCTATCCAGGCGATGGGGATTCCCCCACAATGTCAAAACATGTTAGGTTGTGTGAATGTGAGTTGTGTAAATGTGAGTTGGGTGAATATGAGTTGGGTCCACCAGATTCCTTAGATGGAATGGAGTGCCACGGGGTATCCTCCAGACCACAGAAGTGTAGGCCGGTGTGCTACACCTCTGTGGGTAGAGAATACCCTGCATTCCATCTCGTTGGCACGCTGGTGCTGTGGCTAGCACACCTTGCAGGAAGGCCCTTCTTTGTGGAGTTTACATGTTCTTCCCGTGTCAGCGTCAGTGGGTTCTATCCAGGCGATGGGGATTCCCCCACAATGTCAAAACATGTTAGGTTGTGTGAATGTGAGTTGTGTAAATGTGAGTTGGGTGAATATGAGTTGGGTCCACCAGATTCCTTAGATGGAATGGAGTGCCACGGGGTATCCTCCAGACCACAGAAGTGTAGGCCGGTGTGCTACACCTCTGTGGGTAGAGGATACCCTGCATTCCATCTCGTTGGCACGCTGGTGCTGTGGCTAGCACAGTCACCTCGCAGGATGGCCCTCCTGTGTGGAGTTGACATGTTCTTCCCGTGTCAGCGTCAGTGGGTTCTATCCAGGCGATGGGGATTCCCCCACAATGTCAAAACATGTTAGGTTGTGTGAATGTGAGTTGCGTAAATGTGAGTTGAGTGAATATGAGTTGGGTCCACCAGATTCCTTATATGGAATGGAGTGCCACGGGGTATCCTCCAGACCACAGAAGTGTAGGCCGGTGTGCTACACCTCTGTGGGTAGAGAATACCCTGCATTCCATCTCGTTGGCACGCTGGTGCTGTGGCTAGCACAGTCACCTCGCAGGATGGCCCTCCTGTGTGGAGTTTACATGTTCTTCCCGTGTCAGGGTCAGTGGGTTCTATCCAGGCGATGGGGATTCCCCCACAATGTCAAAACATGTTAGGTTGTGTGAATGTGAGTTGCGTAAATGTGAGTTGGGTGAATATGAGTTGGGTCCACCAGATTCCTTAGATGGAATGGAGTGCCACGGGGTATCCTCCAGACCACAGAAGTGTATGCCGGTGTGCTACACCTCTGTGGGTAGAGAATACCCTGCATTCCATCTCGTTGGCACGCTGGTGCTGTGGCTAGCACAGTCACCTCGCAGGATGGCCCTCCTGTGTGGAGTTTACATGTTCTTTCCGTGTCATCTCAGTGGGTTCTATCCAGGCGATTTGGATTCCCCCACAATGTCAAGACATGTCAGGTTGTGTGAATGTGAGTGTGAATGTCTGTCTCAGTCCTGCCAGAATCTGGATCCCTGTCCAGGGTGAACCTTGCCTTCGGCTCCGGTCCCCACACAACCCAGAATAGGATAAGAGGTTAAAGATGACGGATGGAAAAATACTACTAGTAGCAGTGGACTGGTGGAGCAACGGATCATAGAAGTCACGGTTCAGATAAGCACGAAAGAAACAAGGGAGCAAATATAACTTTTAGATTTATTTACAATCTGATGGTTAACGTTAAAACGTTCTTTACACTTGCTACATTATGGTTATAACTTTATAACACAACAATTAATAACCCACAACTAATCCTCTTTAACAGGAAAACACCACAGCACACAACAATTTGTGACACTAATAATTGTACATTTATAAAATTTCAGCGCCAAACAGCATGCTTGGTACAGCTCTGTAGCTAGCCGTTAGCACAACAGTCTGCTAACAGCTGGGAGAGGCTCCGTCGCGTTACTTAAAGAACAGAAAAGAGCGATGCAGGAGGAACAAAGACAGTCCGGAGATGCACCA
Source organism: Cebidichthys violaceus (assembly GCF_023349555.1). Taxonomy (NCBI): domain Eukaryota; kingdom Metazoa; phylum Chordata; class Actinopteri; order Perciformes; family Stichaeidae; genus Cebidichthys; species Cebidichthys violaceus. Next base: position 43,719 of record NW_027176494.1, on the reverse strand, counting down.
ATATAGTCTGTGCACAAGAGAGGAGCTGTGTCTGCTGTTTGGAAGTGTTTTGGTTTGAAAAAATCGGACGTTTTGCGAGTTTGGAGCCACTGTTGTTGTCGGATTTTTTCAAACCAAAACACTTCCAAACAGCAGACACAGCTCCTCTCTTGTGCACCAATATAGCCTGTTTACCTTCTTCCACCTCACAGATGATGTCACCGTTTCCATAGTAACAGCTTTTTCCGTGACAATACAGATAGTGTTTCTTCACATCAAAGCCAATGTCCTTTGATGTCAAAGATCAGAAAACAGAGTTTATAGATAGGACTAAGATTCACTGATCCATTAAATTGGAAGTGTTTTGGTTTTAAAAAATCCGACGTTTTGCGAGTTTGGAGCCACTGTTGTTGCCGCTGGTGGTAACACGAGCAACTTACGTCACCTCAGGAGAAAACGTGAGTTATTTTCATGTGTATAATAGATGCAATCTGAAATGTACACCGTGAAAACTGCAAACCTATCTACGTCATATTTTTATGTTTGTTAAATTATCAGTAGCTATAACTAAATGATATGCTTAGTATGCATATTACAAACAAAAACACTTTAAAAACACTTTTGTTTTTGCTTTTTGGGGTATTTTGGTTAGACACCCAGCCCGAGATCCACCAGAGATTCCTTAGATGGTATGGAATGTCACGGCCCTCCAGACCACAGAGGTGTAGGCCGGTGTGCTACACCCCTGTGGGTAGAGGATACCCTGCATTCCATCTCATTGGCACGCTGGTGCTGTGGCTACCACAGTCACCTCGCAGGATGGCCCTCCTGTGTGGAGTTTACATGTTCTTCCCGTGTCAGCGTTAGTGGGTTCTATCCAGGCGATGGGGATTCCCCCACAATGTCAAAACATGTTAGGTTGTGTGAATGTGAGTTGCGTAAATGTGAGTTGGGTGAATATGAGTTGGGTCCACCAGATTCCTTAGATGGAATGGAGTGCCACGGGGTATCCTCCAGACCACAGAAGTGTAGGCCGGTGTGCTACACCTCTGTGGGTAGAGAATACCCTGCATTCCATCTCGTTGGCACGCTGGTGCTGTGGCTAGCACAGTCACCTCGCAGGATGGCCCTCCTGTGTGGAGTTTACATGTTCTTCCCGTGTCAGCGTCAGTGGGTTCTATCCAGGCGATGGGGATTCCCCCACAATGTCAAGACATGTCAGGTTGTGTGAATGTGAGTGTGAATGTCTGTCTCAGTCCTGCCAGAATCTGGATCCCTGTCCAGGGTGAACCTTGCCTTCGGCTCCGGTCCCCACACAACCCAGAATAGGATAAGAGGTTAAAGATGACGGATGGAAAAATACTACTAGTAGCAGTGGACTGGTGGAGCAATGGATCATAGAAGTCACGGTTCAGATAAGCACGAAAGAAACAAGGGAGCAAACATAACTTTTAGATTTATTTACAATCTGATGGTTAACGTTAAAACGTTCTTTACACTTGCTACATTATGGTTATAACTTTATAACACAACAATTAATAACCCACAACTAATCCTCTTTAACAGGAAAACACCACAGCACACAACAATTTGTGACACTAATAATTGTACATTTATAAAATTTCAGCGCCAAACAGCATGCTTGGTACAGCTCTGTAGCTAGCCGTTAGCACAACAGTCTGCTAACAGCTGGGAGAGGCTCCGTCGCGTTACTTAAAGAACAGAAAAGAGCGATGCAGGAGGAACAAAGACAGTCCGGAGATGCACCAATATAGTCTGTGCACAAGAGAGGAGCTGTGTCTGCTGTTTGGAAGTGCTTTGGTTTGAAAAAATCGGACGTTTTGCGAGTTTGGAGCCACTGTTGTTATCGGATTTTTTCAAACCAAAACACTTCCAAAGAGCAGACACAGCTCCTCTCTTGTGCACCAATATAGCCTGTTCACCTTCTTCCACCTCACAGATGATGTCACCGTTTCCATAGTAACAGCTTTTTCCGTGACAATACAGATAGTGTTTCTTCACATCAAAGCCAATGTCCTTTGATGTCAAAGATCAGAAAACAGAGTTTATAGATAGGACTAAGATTCACTGATCCATTAAATTTGAAGTGTTTTGGTTTTAAAAAATCCGACTTTTTGCGAGTTTGGAGCCACTGTTGTTGCCACTGGTGGTAACACGAGCAACTTACGTCACCTCAGGAGAAAACGTGAGTTATTTTCATGTGTATAATAGATGCAATCTGAAATGTACACCGTGAAAACTGCAAACCTATCTACGTCATATTTTTATGTTTGTTAAATTATCAGTAGCTATAACTAAATGATATGCTTAGTATGCATATTCCAAACAAAAACACTTTAAAAACACTTTTTTTTTGCTTTTTGGGGTATTTTGGTGAGACACCCAGCCCGAGATCCACCAGAGATTCCTTAGATGGTATGGAATGTCACGGCCCTCCAGACCACAGAGGTGTAGGCCGGTGTGCTACACCCCTGTGGGTAGAGGATACCCTGCATTCCATCTCGTTGGCACGCTGGTGCTGTGGCTAGCACACCTTGCAGGAAGGCCCTTCTTTGTGGAGTTTACATGTTCTTCCCGTGTCAGCGTCAGTGGGTTCTATCCAGGCGATGGGGATTCCCCCACAATGTCAAAACATGTTAGGTTGTGTGAATGTGAGTTGTGTAAATGTGAGTTGGGTGAATATGAGTTGGGTCCACCAGATTCCTTAGATGGAATGGAGTGCCACGGGGTATCCTCCAGACCACAGAAGTGTAGGCCGGTGTGCTACACCTCTGTGGGTAGAGAATACCCTGCATTCCATCTCGTTGGCACGCTGGTGCTGTGGCTAGCACAGTCACCTCGCAGGATGGCCCTCCTGTGTGGAGTTTACATGTTCTTCCCGTGTCAGCGTCAGTGGGTTCTATCCAGGCGATGGGGATTCCCCCACAATGTCAAAACATGTTAGGTTGTGTGAATGTGAGTTGTGTAAATGTGAGTTGGGTGAATATGAGTTGGGTCCACCAGATTCCTTAGATGGAATGGAGTGCCACGGGGTATCCTCCAGACCACAGAAGTGTAGGCCGGTGTGCTACACCTCTGTGGGTAGAGAATACCCTGCATTCCATCTCGTTGGCACGCTGGTGCTGTGGCTAGCACAGTCACCTCGCAGGATGGCCCTCCTGTGTGGAGTTTACATGTTCTTCCCGTGTCAGCGTCAGTGGGTTCTATCCAGGCGATGGGGATTCCCCCACAATGTCAAGACATGTCAGGTTGTGTGAATGTGAGTGTGAATGTCTGTCTCAGTCCTGCCAGAATCTTGATCCCTGTCCAGGGTGAACCTTGCTTTCGGCTCCGGTCCCCACCCAACCCAGAATAGGATAAGAGGTTAAAAATGACGGATGGAAAAATACTACTAGTAGCAGTGGACTGGTGGAGCAACGGATCATAGAAGTCACGGTTCAGATAAGCACGAAAGAAACAAGGGAGCAAATATAACTTTTAGATTTATTTACAATCTGATGGTTAACGTTAAAACGTTCTTTACACTTGCTACATTATGGTTATAACTTTATAACACAACAATTAATAACCCACAACTAATCCTCTTTAACAGGAAAACACCACAGCACACAACAATTTGTGACACTAATAATTGTACATTTATAAAATTTCAGCGCCAAACAGCATGCTTGGTACAGCTCTGTAGCTAGCCGTTAGCACAACAGTCTGCTAACAGCTGGGAGAGGCTCCGTCGCGTTACTTAAAGAACAGAACAGAGCGATGCAGGAGGAACAAAGACAGTCCGGAGATGCACCAATATAGTCTGTGCACAAGAGAGGAGCTGTGTCTGCTGTTTGGAAGTGTTTTGGTTTGAAAAAATCGGACGTTTTGCGAGTTTGGAGCCACTGTTGTTGTCGGATTTTTTCAAACCAAAACACTTCCAAACAGCAGACACAGCTCCTCTCTTGTGCACCAATATAGCCTGTTTACCTTCTTCCACCTCACAGATGATGTCACCGTTTCCATAGTAACAGCTTTTTCCGTGACAATACAGATAGTGTTTCTTCACATCAAAGCCAATGTCCTTTGATGTCAAAGATCAGAAAACAGAGTTTATAGATAGGACTAAGATTCACTGATCCATTAAATTGGAAGTGTTTTGGTTTTAAAAAATCCGACGTTTTGCGAGTTTGGAGCCACTGTTGTTGCCACTGGTGGTAACACGAGCAACTTACGTCACCTCAGGAGAAAACGTGAGTTATTTTCATGTGTATAATAGATGCAATCTGAAATGTACACCGTGAAAACTGCAAACCTATCTACGTCATATTTTTATGTTTGTTAAATTATCAGTAGCTATAACTAAATGATATGCTTAGTATGCATATTACAAACAAAAACACTTTAAAAACACTTTTTTTTTTGCTTTTTGGGGTATTTTGGTTAGACACCCAGCCCGAGATCCACTAGAGATTCCTTAGATGGTATGGAATGTCACGGCCCTCCAGACCACAGAGGTGTAGGCCGGTGTGCTACACCCCTGTGGGTAGAGGATACCCTGCATTCCATCTCGTTGGCACGCTGGTGCTGTTGCTACCACAGTCACCTTGCAGGAAGGCCCTTCTTTGTGGAGTTTACATGTTCTCCCCGTGTCAGCGCGTCAGTGGGTTCTATCCAGGCGATGGGGATTCCCCCACAATGTCAAAACATGTTAGGTTGTGTGAATGTGAGTTGTGTAAATGTGAGTTGGGTGAATATGAGTTGGGTCCACCAGATTCCTTAGATGGAATGGAGTGCCACGGGGTATCCTCCAGACCACAGAAGTGTAGGCCGGTGTGCTACACCTCTGTGGGTAGAGAATACCCTGCATTCCATCTCGTTGGCACGCTGGTGCTGTGGCTAGCACAGTCACCTCGCAGGATGGCCCTCCTGTGTGGAGTTTACATGTTCTTCCCGTGTCAGCGTCAGTGGGTTCTATCCAGGCGATGGGGATTCCCCCACAATGTCAAGACATGTCAGGTTGTGTGAATGTGAGTGTGAATGTCTGTCTCAGTCCTGCCAGAATCTGGATCCCTGTCCAGGGTGAACCTTGCCTTCGGCTCCGGTCCCCACACAACCCAGAATAGGATAAGAGGTTAAAGATGACGGATGGAAAAATACTACTAGTAGCAGTGGACTGGTGGAGCAACGGATCATAGAAGTCACGGTTCAGATAAGCACGAAAGAAACAAGGGAGCAAATATAACTTTTAGATTTATTTACAATCTGATGGTTAACGTTAAAACGTTCTTTACACTTGCTACATTATGGTTATAACTTTATAACACAACAATTAATAATCCACAACTAATCCTCTTTAACAGGAAAACACCACAGCACACAACAATTTGTGACACTAATAATTGTACATTTATAAAATTTCAGCGCCAAACAGCATGCTTGGTACAGCTCTGTAGCTAGCCGTTAGCACAACAGTCTGCTAACAGCTGGGAGAGGCTCCGTCGCGTTACTTAAAGAACAGAAAAGAGCGATGCAGGAGGAACAAAGACAGTCCGGAGATGCACCAATATAGTCTGTGCACAAGAGAGGAGCTGTGTCTGCTGTTTGGAAGTGTTTTGGTTTGAAAAAATCGGACGTTTTGCGAGTTTGGAGCCACTGTTGTTGTCGGATTTTTTCAAACCAAAACACTTCCAAACAGCAGACACAGCTCCTCTCTTGTGCGCCAATATAGCCTGTTTACCTTCTTCCACCTCACAGATGATGTCACCGTTTCCATAGTAACAGCTTTTTCCGTGACAATACAGATAGTGTTTCTTCACATCAAAGCCAATGTCCTTTGATGTCAAAGATCAGAAAACAGAGTTTATAGATAGGACTAAGATTCACTGATCCATTAAATTGGAAGTGTTTTGGTTTTAAAAAATCCGACGTTTTGCGAGTTTGGAGCCACTGTTGTTGCCACTGGTGGTAACACGAGCAACTTACGTCACCTCAGGAGAAAACGTGAGTTATTTTCATGTGTATAATAGATGCAATCTGAAATGTACACCGTGAAAACTGCAAACCTATCTACGTCATATTTTTATGTTTGTTAAATTATCAGTAGCTATAACTAAATGATATGCTTAGTATGCATATTACAAACAAAAACACTTTAAAAACACTTTTTTTTTTGCTTTTTGGGGTATTTTGGTTAGACACCCAGCCCGAGATCCACTAGAGATTCCTTAGATGGTATGGAATGTCACGGCCCTCCAGACCACAGAGGTGTAGGCCGGTGTGCTACACCCCTGTGGGTAGAGGATACCCTGCATTCCATCTCGTTGGCACGCTGGTGCTGTTGCTAGCACAGTCACCTTGCAGGAAGGCCCTTCTTTGTGGAGTTTACATGTTCTCCCCGTGTCAGCGCGTCAGTGGGTTCTATCCAGGCGATGGGGATTCCCCCACAATGTCAAAACATGTTAGGTTGTGTGAATGTGAGTTGTGTAAATGTGAGTTGGGTGAATATGAGTTGGGTCCACCACATTCCTTAGATGGAATGGAGTGCCACGGGGTATCCTCCAGACCACAGAAGTGTAGGCCGGTGTGCTACACCTATGTGGGTAGAGAATACCCTGCATTCCATCTCGTTGGCACGCTGGTGCTGTGGCTAGCACAGTCACCTCGCAGGATGGCCCTCCTGTGTGGAGTTTACATGTTCTTCCCGTGTCAGCGTCAGTGGGTTCTATCCAGGCGATGGGGATTCCCCCACAATGTCAAAACATGTTAGGTTGTGTGAATGTGAGTTGCGTAAATGTGAGTTGGGTGAATATGAGTTGGGCCCACCAGATTCTTTAGATGGAATGGAGTGCCACGGGGTATCCTCCAGATCACAGAAGTGTATGCCGGTGTGCTACACCTCTGTGGGTAGAGAATACCCTGCATTCCATCTCGTTGGCACGCTGGTGCTGTGGCTAGCACAGTCACCTCGCAGGATAGCCTTCCTGTATGGAGTTTACATGTTCTTTCCGTGTCATCTCAGTGGGTTCTATCCAGGCGATGGGGATTCCCCCACAATGTCAAGACATGTCAGGTTGTGTGAATGTGAGTGTGAATGTCTGTCTCAGTCCTGCCAGAATCTGGATCCCTGTCCAGGGTGAACCTTGCCTTCGGCTCCGGTCCCCACACAACCCAGAATAGGATAAGAGGTTAAAGATGACGGATGGAAAAATACTACTAGTAGCAGTGGACTGGTGGAGCAACGGATCATAGAAGTCACGGTTCAGATAAGCACGAAAGAAACAAGGGAGCAAATATAACTTTTAGATTTATTTACAATCTGATGGTTAACGTTAAAACGTTCTTTACACTTGCTACATTATGGTTATAACTTTATAACACAACAATTAATAACCCACAACTAATCCTCTTTAACAGGAAAACACCACAGCACACAACAATTTGTGACACTAATAATTGTACATTTATAAAATTTCAGCGCCAAACAGCATGCTTGGTACAGCTCTGTAGCTAGCCGTTAGCACAACAGTCTGCTAACAGCTGGGAGAGGCTCCGTCGCGTTACTTAAAGAACAGAAAAGAGCGATGCAGGAGGAACAAAGACAGTCCGGAGATGCACCAATATAGTCTGTGCACAAGAGAGGAGCTGTGTCTGCTGTTTGGAAGTGTTTTGGTTTGAAAAAATCGGACGTTTTGCGAGTTTGGAGCCACTGTTGTTGTCGGATTTTTTCAAACCAAAACACTTCCAAACAGCAGACACAGCTCCTCTCTTGTGCACCAATATAGCCTGTTTACCTTCTTCCACCTCACAGATGATGTCACTGTTTCCATAGTAACAGCTTTTTCCGTGACAATACAGACAGTGTTTCTTCACATCAAAGCCAATGTCCTTTGATGTCAAAGATCAGAAAACAGAGTTTATAGATAGGACTAAGATTCACTGATCCATTAAATTGGAAGTGTTTTGGTTTTAAAAAATCCGACGTTTTGCGAGTTTGGAGCCACTGTTGTTGCCACTGGTGGTAACACGAGCAACTTACGTCACCTCAGGAGAAAACGTGAGTTATTTTCATGTGTATAATAGATGCAATCTGAAATGTACACCGTGAAAACTGCAAACCTATCTACGTCATATTTTTATGTTTGTTAAATTATCAGTAGCTATAACTAAATGATATGCTTAGTATGCATATTACAAACAAAAACACTTTAAAAACACTTTTTTTTTTGCTTTTTGGGGTATTTTGGTTGGACACCCAGCCCGAGATCCACTAGAGATTCCTTAGATGGTATGTAATGTCACGGCCCTCCAGACCACAGAGGTGTAGGCCGGTGTGCTACACCCCTGTGGGTAGAGGATACCCTGCATTCCATCTCGTTGGCACGCTGGTGCTGTTGCTAGCACAGTCACCTTGCAGGAAGGCCCTTCTTTGTGGAGTTTACATGTTCTCCCCGTGTCAGCGCGTCAGTGGGTTCTATCCAGGCGATGGGGATTCCCCCACAATGTCAAAACATGTTAGGTTGTGTGAATGTGAGTTGTGTAAATGTGAGTTGGGTGAATATGAGTTGGGTCCACCAGATTCCTTAGATGGAATGGAGTGCCACGGGGTATCCTCCAGACCACAGAAGTGTAGGCCGGTGTGCTACACCTATGTGGGTAGAGAATACCCTGCATTCCATCTCGTTGGCACGCTGGTGCTGTGGCTAGCACAGTCACCTCGCAGGATGGCCCTCCTGTGTGGAGTTTACATGTTCTTCCCGTGTCAGCGTCAGTGGGTTCTATCCAGGCGATGGGGATTCCCCCACAATGTCAAAACATGTTAGGTTGTGTGAATGTGAGTTGCGTAAATGTGAGTTGGGTGAATATGAGTTGGGTCCACCAGATTCCTTAGATGGAATGGAGTGCCACGGGGTATCCTCCAGACCACAGAAGTGTAGGCCGGTGTGCTACACCTATGTGGGTAGAGAATACCCTGCATTCCATCTCGTTGGCACGCTGGTGCTGTGGCTAGCACAGTCACCTCGCAGGATGGCCCTCCTGTGTGGAGTTTACATGTTCTTCCCGTGTCAGCGTCAGTGGGTTCTATCCAGGCGATGGGGATTCCCCCACAATGTCAAGACATGTCAGGTTGTGTGAATGTGAGTGTGAATGTCTGTCTCAGTCCTGCCAGAATCTGGATCCCTGTCCAGGGTGAACCTTGCCTTCGGCTCCGGTCCCCACACAACCCAGAATAGGATAAGAGGTTAAAGATGACGGATGGAAAAATACTACTAGTAGCAGTGGACTGGTGGAGCAATGGATCATAGAAGTCACGGTTCAGATAAGCACGAAAGAAACAAGGGAGCAAACATAACTTTTAGATTTATTTACAATCTGATGGTTAACGTTAAAACGTTCTTTACACTTGCTACATTATGGTTATAACTTTATAACACAACAATTAATAACCCACAACTAATCCTCTTTAACAGGAAAACACCACAGCACACAACAATTTGTGACACTAATAATTGTACATTTATAAAATTTCAGCGCCAAACAGCATGCTTGGTACAGCTCTGTAGCTAGCCGTTAGCACAACAGTCTGCTAACAGCTGGGAGAGGCTCCGTCGCGTTACTTAAAGAACAGAAAAGAGCGATGCAGGAGGAACAAAGACAGTCCGGAGATGCACCAATATAGTCTGTGCACAAGAGAGGAGCTGTGTCTGCTGTTTGGAAGTGCTTTGGTTTGAAAAAATCGGACGTTTTGCGAGTTTGGAGCCACTGTTGTTATCGGATTTTTTCAAACCAAAACACTTCCAAAGAGCAGACACAGCTCCTCTCTTGTGCACCAATATAGCCTGTTCACCTTCTTCCACCTCACAGATGATGTCACCGTTTCCATAGTAACAGCTTTTTCCGTGACAATACAGATAGTGTTTCTTCACATCAAAGCCAATGTCCTTTGATGTCAAAGATCAGAAAACAGAGTTTATAGATAGGACTAAGATTCACTGATCCATTAAATTTGAAGTGTTTTGGTTTTAAAAAATCCGACTTTTTGCGAGTTTGGAGCCACTGTTGTTGCCACTGGTGGTAACACGAGCAACTTACGTCACCTCAGGAGAAAACGTGAGTTATTTTCATGTGTATAATAGATGCAATCTGAAATGTACACCGTGAAAACTGCAAACCTATCTACGTCATATTTTTATGTTTGTTAAATTATCAGTAGCTATAACTAAATGATATGCTTAGTATGCATATTCCAAACAAAAACACTTTAAAAACACTTTTTTTTTGCTTTTTGGGGTATTTTGGTGAGACACCCAGCCCGAGATCCACCAGAGATTCCTTAGATGGTATGGAATGTCACGGCCCTCCAGACCACAGAGGTGTAGGCCGGTGTGCTACACCCCTGTGGGTAGAGGATACCCTGCATTCCATCTCATTGGCACGCTGGTGCTGTGGCTAGCACACCTTGCAGGAAGGCCCTTCTTTGTGGAGTTTACATGTTCTTCCCGTGTCAGCGTCAGTGGGTTCTATCCAGGCGATGGGGATTCCCCCACAATGTCAAAACATGTTAGGTTGTGTGAATGTGAGTTGTGTAAATGTGAGTTGGGTGAATATGAGTTGGGTCCACCAGATTCCTTAGATGGAATGGAGTGCCACGGGGTATCCTCCAGACCACAGAAGTGTAGGCCGGTGTGCTACACCTCTGTGGGTAGAGAATACCCTGCATTCCATCTCGTTGGCACGCTGGTGCTGTGGCTAGCACAGTCACCTCGCAGGATGGCCCTCCTGTGTGGAGTTTACATGTTCTTCCCGTGTCAGCGTCAGTGGGTTCTATCCAGGCGATGGGGATTCCCCCACAATGTCAAAACATGTTAGGTTGTGTGAATGTGAGTTGTGTAAATGTGAGTTGGGTGAATATGAGTTGGGTCCACCAGATTCCTTAGATGGAATGGAGTGCCACGGGGTATCCTCCAGACCACAGAAGTGTAGGCCGGTGTGCTACACCTCTGTGGGTAGAGAATACCCTGCATTCCATCTCGTTGGCACGCTGGTGCTGTGGCTAGCACAGTCACCTCGCAGGATGGCCCTCCTGTGTGGAGTTTACATGTTCTTCCCGTGTCAGCGTCAGTGGGTTCTATCCAGGCGATGGGGATTCCCCCACAATGTCAAGACATGTCAGGTTGTGTGAATGTGAGTGTGAATGTCTGTCTCAGTCCTGCCAGAATCTGGATCCCTGTCCAGGGTGAACCTTGCTTTCGGCTCCGGTCCCCACCCAACCCAGAATAGGATAAGAGGTTAAAGATGACGGATGGAAAAATACTACTAGTAGCAGTGGACTGGTGGAGCAACGGATCATAGAAGTCACGGTTCAGATAAGCACGAAAGAAACAAGGGAGCAAATATAACTTTTAGATTTATTTACAATCTGATGGTTAACGTTAAAACGTTCTTTACACTTGCTACATTATGGTTATAACTTTATAACACAACAATTAATAATCCACAACTAATCCTCTTTAACAGGAAAACACCACAGCACACAACAATTTGTGACACTAATAATTGTACATTTATAAAATTTCAGCGCCAAACAGCATGCTTGGTACAGCTCTGTAGCTAGCCGTTAGCACAACAGTCTGCTAACAGCTGGGAGAGGCTCCGTCGCGTTACTTAAAGAACAGAAAAGAGCGATGCAGGAGGAACAAAGACAGTCCGGAGATGCACCAATATAGTCTGTGCACAAGAGAGGAGCTGTGTCTGCTGTTTGGAAGTGTTTTGGTTTGAAAAAATCGGACGTTTTGCGAGTTTGGAGCCACTGTTGTTGTTGGATTTTTTCAAACCAAAACACTTCCAAACAGCAGACACAGCTCCTCTCTTGTGCGCCAATATAGCCTGTTTACCTTCTTCCACCTCACAGATGATGTCACCGTTTCCATAGTAACAGCTTTTTCCGTGACAATACAGATAGTGTTTCTTCACATCAAAGCCAATGTCCTTTGATGTCAAAGATCAGAAAACAGAGTTTATAGATAGGACTAAGATTCACTGATCCATTAAATTGGAAGTGTTTTGGTTTTAAAAAATCCGACGTTTTGCGAGTTTGGAGCCACTGTTGTTGCCACTGGTGGTAACACGAGCAACTTACGTCACCTCAGGAGAAAACGTGAGTTATTTTCATGTGTATAATAGATGCAATCTGAAATGTACACCGTGAAAACTGCAAACCTATCTACGTCATATTTTTATGTTTGTTAAATTATCAGTAGCTATAACTAAATGATATGCTTAGTATGCATATTACAAACAAAAACACTTTAAAAACACTTTTTTTTTTGCTTTTTGGGGTATTTTGGTTAGACACCCAGCCCGAGATCCACTAGAGATTCCTTAGATGGTATGGAATGTCACGGCCCTCCAGACCACAGAGGTGTAGGCCGGTGTGCTACACCCCTGTGGGTAGAGGATACCCTGCATTCCACCTCGTTGGCACGCTGGTGCTGTTGCTAGCACAGTCACCTTGCAGGAAGGCCCTTCTTTGTGGAGTTTACATGTTCTCCCCGTGTCAGCGCGTCAGTGGGTTCTATCCAGGCGATGGGGATTCCCCCACAATGTCAAAACATGTTAGGTTGTGTGAATGTGAGTTGTGTAAATGTGAGTTGGGTGAATATGAGTTGGGTCCACCACATTCCTTAGATGGAATGGAGTGCCACGGGGTATCCTCCAGACCACAGAAGTGTAGGCCGGTGTGCTACACCTATGTGGGTAGAGAATACCCTGCATTCCATCTCGTTGGCACGCTGGTGCTGTGGCTAGCACAGTCACCTCGCAGGATGGCCCTCCTGTGTGGAGTTTACATGTTCTTCCCGTGTCAGCGTCAGTGGGTTCTATCCAGGCGATGGGGATTCCCCCACAATGTCAAAACATGTTAGGTTGTGTGAATGTGAGTTGCGTAAATGTGAGTTGGGTGAATATGAGTTGGGCCCACCAGATTCTTTAGATGGAATGGAGTGCCACGGGGTATCCTCCAGATCACAGAAGTGTATGCCGGTGTGCTACACCTCTGTGGGTAGAGAATACCCTGCATTCCATCTCGTTGGCACGCTGGTGCTGTGGCTAGCACAGTCACCTCGCAGGATAGCCTTCCTGTGTGGAGTTTACATGTTCTTTCCGTGTCATCTCAGTGGGTTCTATCCAGGCGATGGGGATTCCCCCACAATGTCAAGACATGTCAGGTTGTGTGAATGTGAGTGTGAATGTCTGTCTCAGTCCTGCCAGAATCTGGATCCCTGTCCAGGGTGAACCTTGCCTTCGGCTCCGGTCCCCACACAACCCAGAATAGGATAAGAGGTTAAAGATGACGGATGGAAAAATACTACTAGTAGCAGTGGACTGGTGGAGCAACGGATCATAGAAGTCACGGTTCAGATAAGCACGAAAGAAACAAGGGAGCAAATATAACTTTTAGATTTATTTACAATCTGATGGTTAACGTTAAAACGTTCTTTACACTTGCTACATTATGGTTATAACTTTATAACACAACAATTAATAACCCACAACTAATCCTCTTTAACATGAAAACACCACAGCACACAACAATTTGTGACACTAATAATTGTACATTTATAAAATTTCAGCGCCAAACAGCATGCTTGGTACAGCTCTGTAGCTAGCCGTTAGCACAACAGTCTGCTAACAGCTGGGAGAGGCTCCGACGCGTTACTTAAAGAACAGAAAAGAGCGATGCAGGAGGAACAAAGACAGTCCGGAGATGCACCAATATAGTCTGTGCACAAGAGAGGAGCTGTGTCTGCTGTTTGGAAGTGTTTTGGTTTGAAAAAATCGGACGTTTTGCGAGTTTGGAGCCACTGTTGTTGTCGGATTTTTTCAAACCAAAACACTTCCAAACAGCAGACACAGCTCCTCTCTTGTGCACCAATATAGCCTGTTTACCTTCTTCCACCTCACAGATGATGTCACCGTTTCCATAGTAACAGCTTTTTCCGTGACAATACAGACAGTGTTTCTTCACATCAAAGCCAATGTCCTTTGATGTCAAAGATCAGAAAACAGAGTTTATAGATAGGACTAAGATTCACTGATCCATTAAATTGGAAGTGTTTTGGTTTTAAAAAATCCGACGTTTTGCGAGTTTGGAGCCACTGTTGTTGCCACTGGTGGTAACACGAGCAACTTACGTCACCTCAGGAGAAAACGTGAGTTATTTTCATGTGTATAATAGATGCAATCTGAAATGTACACCGTGAAAACTGCAAACCTATCTACGTCATATTTTTATGTTTGTTAAATTATCAGTAGCTATAACTAAATGATATGCTTAGTATGCATATTACAAACAAAAACACTTTAAAAACACTTTTTTTTTTGCTTTTTGGGGTATTTTGGTTGGACACCCAGCCCGAGATCCACTAGAGATTCCTTAGATGGTATGTAATGTCACGGCCCTCCAGACCACAGAGGTGTAGGCCGGTGTGCTACACCCCTGTGGGTAGAGGATACCCTGCATTCCATCTTGTTGGCACGCTGGTGCTGTTGCTAGCACAGTCACCTTGCAGGAAGGCCCTTCTTTGTGGAGTTTACATGTTCTCCCCGTGTCAGCGCGTCAGTGGGTTCTATCCAGGCGATGGGGATTCCCCCACAATGTCAAAACATGTTAGGTTGTGTGAATGTGAGTTGTGTAAATGTGAGTTGGGTGAATATGAGTTGGGTCCACCAGATTCCTTAGATGGAATGGAGTGCCACGGGGTATCCTCCAGACCACAGAAGTGTAGGCCGGTGTGCTACACCTATGTGGGTAGAGAATACCCTGCATTCCATCTCGTTGGCACGCTGGTGCTGTGGCTAGCACAGTCACCTCGCAGGATGGCCCTCCTGTGTGGAGTTTACATGTTCTTCCCGTGTCAGCGTCAGTGGGTTCTATCCAGGCGATGGGGATTCCCCCACAATGTCAAAACATGTTAGGTTGTGTGAATGTGAGTTGCGTAAATGTGAGTTGGGTGAATATGAGTTGGGTCCACCAGATTCCTTCGATGGAATGGAGTGCCACGGGGTATCCTCCAGACCACAGAAGTGTAGGCCGGTGTGCTACACCTATGTGGGTAGAGAATACCCTGCATTCCATCTCGTTGGCACGCTGGTGCTGTGGCTAGCACAGTCACCTCGCAGGATGGCCCTCCTGTGTGGAGTTTACATGTTCTTCCCGTGTCAGCGTCAGTGGGTTCTATCCAGGCGATGGGGATTCCCCCACAATGTCAAAACATGTTAGGTTGTGTGAATGTGAGTTGCGTAAATGTGAGTTGGGTGAATATGAGTTGGGTCCACCAGATTCCTTAGATGGAATGGAGTGCCACGGGGTATCCTCCAGACCACAGAAGTGTAGGCCGGTGTGCTACACCTATGTGGGTAGAGAATACCCTGCATTCCATCTCGTTGGCACGCTGGTGCTGTGGCTAGCACAGTCACCTCGCAGGATGGCCCTCCTGTGTGGAGTTTACATGTTCTTCCCGTGTCAGCGTCAGTGGGTTCTATCCAGGCGATGGGGATTCCCCCACAATGTCAAGACATGTCAGGTTGTGTGAATGTGAGTGTGAATGTCTGTCTCAGTCCTGCCAGAATCTGGATCCCTGTCCAGGGTGAACCTTGCCTTTGGCTCCGGTCCCCACACAACCCAGAATAGGATAAGAGGTTAAAGATGACGGATGGAAAAATACTACTCGTAGCAGTGGACTGGTGGAGCAACGGATCATAGAAGTCACAGTTCAGATAAGCACGAAAGAAACAAGGGATCAAATATAACTTTTAGATTTATTTACAATCTGATGGTTAACGTTAAAACGTTCTTTACACTTGCTACATTATGGTTATAACATTATAACACAACAATTAATAACCCACAACTAATGCTCTTTAACAGGAAAACACCACAGCACACAACAATTTGTGACACTAATAATTGTACATTTATAAAATTTCAGCGCCAAACAGCAAGCTTGGTACAGCTCTGTAGCTAGCCGTTAGCACAACAGTCTGCTAACAGCTGGGAGAGGCTCCGTCGCGTTACTTAAAGAACAGAAAAGAGCGATGCAGGAGGAACAAAGACAGTCCGGAGATGCACCAATATAGTCTGTGCACAAGAGAGGAGCTGTGTCTGCTGTTTGGAAGTGTTTTGGTTTGAAAAAATCGGACGTTTTGCGAGTTTGGAGCCACTGTTGTTGTCGGATTTTTTCAAACCAAAACACTTCCAAACAGCAGACACAGCTCCTCTCTTGTGCACCAATATAGCCTGTTTACCTTCTTCCACCTCACAGATGATGTCACCGTTTCCATAGTAACAGCTTTTTCCGTGACAATACAGACAGTGTTTCTTCACATCAAAGCCAATGTCCTTTGATGTCAAAGATCAGAAAACAGAGTTTATAGGTAGGACTAAGATTCACTGATCCATTAAATTGGAAGTGTTTTGGTTTTAAAAAATCCGACGTTTTGCGAGTTTGGAGCCACTGTTGTTGCCGCTGGTGGTAACACGAGCAACTTACGTCACCTCAGGAGAAAACGTGAGTTATTTTCATGTGTATAATAGATGCAATCTGAAATGTACACCGTGAAAACTGCAAACCCATCTACGTCATATTTTTATGTTTGTTAAATTATCAGTAGCTATAACTAAATGATATGCTTAGTATGCATATTCCAAACAAAAACACTTTAAAAACACTTTTTTTTTTGCTTTTTGGGGTATTTTGGTTAGACACCCAGCCCGAGATCCACCAGAGATTCCTTAGATGGTATGGAATGTCACGGCCCTCCAGACCACAGAGGTGTAGGCCGGTGTGCTACACCCCTGTGGGTAGAGGATACCCTGCATTCCATCTCGTTGGCACGCTGGTGCTGTTGCTAGCACAGTCACCTTGCAGGAAGGCCCTTCTTTGTGGAGTTTACATGTTCTCCCCGTGTCAGCGCGTCAGTGGGTTCTATCCAGGCGATGGGGATTCCCCCACAATGTCAAAACATGTTAGGTTGTGTGAATGTGAGTTGTGTAAATGTGAGTTGGGTGAATATGAGTTGGGTCCACCAGATTCCTTAGATGGAATGGAGTGCCACGGGGTATCCTCCAGACCACAGAAGTGTAGGCCGGTGTGCTACACCTCTGTGGGTAGAGAATACCCTGCATTCCATCTCGTTGGCACGCTGGTGCTGTGGCTAGCACAGTCACCTCGCAGGATGGCCCTCCTGTGTGGAGTTTACATGTTCTTCCCGTGTCAGCGTCAGTGGGTTCTATCCAGGCGATGGGGATTCCCCCACAATGTCAAAACATGTTAGGTTGTGTGAATGTGAGTTGCGTAAATGTGAGTTGGGTGAATATGAGTTGGGTCCACCAGATTCCTTAGATGGAATGGAGTGCCACGGGGTATCCTCCAGATCACAGAAGTGTATGCCGGTGTGCTACACCTCTGTGGGTAGAGAATACCCTGCATTCCATCTCGTTGGCACGCTGGTGCTGTGGCTAGCACAGTCACCTCGCAGGATGGCCCTCCTGTGTGGAGTTTACATGTTCTTTCCGTGTCATCTCAGTGGGTTCTATCCAGGCGATGGGGATTCCCCCACAATGTCAAGACATGTCAGGTTGTGTGAATGTGAGTGTGAATGTCTGTCTCAGTCCTGCCAGAATCTGGATCCCTGTCCAGCGTGAACCTTGTCTTCGGCTCTGGTCCCCACCCAACCCAGAATAGGATAAGAGGTTAAAGATGACGGATGGAAAAATACTACTAGTAGCAGTGGACTGGTGGAGCAACGGATCATAGAAGTCACGGTTCAGATAAGCACGAAAGAAACAAGGGAGCAAATATAACTTTTAGATTTATTTACAATCTGATGGTTAACGTTAAAACGTTCTTTACACTTGCTACATTATGGTTATAACTTTATAACACAACAATTAATAACCCACAACTAATCCTCTTTAACAGGAAAACACCACAGCACACAACAATTTGTGACACTAATAATTGTACATTTATAAAATTTCAGCGCCAAACAGCATGCTTGGTACAGCTCTGTAGCTAGCCGTTAGCACAACAGTCTGCCAACAGCTGGGAGAGGCTCCGTCGCGTTACTTAAAGAACAGAAAAGAGCAATGCAGGAGGAACAAAGACAGACCGGAGATGCACCAATATAGTCTGTGCACAAGAGAGGTGCTGTGTCTGCTGTTTGGAAGTGTTTTGGTTTGAAAAAATCGGACGTTTTGCGAGTTTGGAGCCACTGTTGTTGTCGGATTTTTTCAAACCAAAACACTTCCAAACAGCAGACACAGCTCCTCTCTTGTGCACCAATATAGCCTGTTTACCTTCTTCCACCTCACAGATGATGTCACCGTTTCCATAGTAACAGCTTTTTCCGTGACAATACAGATAGTGTTTCTTCACATCAAAGCCAATGTCCTTTGATGTCAAAGATCAGAAAACAGAGTTTATAGATAGGACTAAGATTCACTGATCCATTAAATTGGAAGTGTTTTGGTTTTAAAAAATCCGACGTTTTGCGAGTTTGGAGCCACTGTTGTTGCCACTGGTGGTAACACGAGCAACTTACGTCACCTCAGGAGAAAACGTGAGTTATTTTCATGTGTATAATAGATGCAATCTGAAATGTACACCGTGAAAACTGCAAACCTATCTACGTCATATTTTTATGTTTGTTAAATTATCAGTAGCTATAACTAAATGATATGCTTAGTATGCATATTCCAAACAAAAACACTTTAAAAACACTTTTTTTTTTGCTTTTTGGGGTATTTTGGTGAGACACCCAGCCCGAGATCCACCAGAGATTCCTTAGATGGTATGGAATGTCACGGCCCTCCAGACCACAGAGGTGTAGGCCGGTGTGCTACACCCTTGTGGGTAGAGGATACCCTGCATTCCATCTCGTTGGCACGCTGGTGCTGTTGCTAGCACAGTCACCTTGCAGGAAGGCCCTTCTTTGTGGAGTTTACATGTTCTCCCCGTGTCAGCGCGTCAGTGGGTTCTATCCAGGCGATGGGGATTCCCCCACAATGTCAAAACATGTTAGGTTGTGTGAATGTGAGTTGTGTAAATGTGAGTTGGGTGAATATGAGTTGGGTCCACCAGATTCCTTAGATGGAATGGAGTGCCACGGGGTATCCTCCAGACCACAGAAGTGTAGGCCGGTGTGCTACACCTCTGTGGGTAGAGAATACCCTGCATTCCATCTCGTTGGCACGCTGGTGCTGTGGCTAGCACACCTTGCAGGAAGGCCCTTCTTTGTGGAGTTTACATGTTCTTCCCGTGTCAGCGTCAGTGGGTTCTATCCAGGCGATGGGGATTCCCCCACAATGTCAAAACATGTTAGGTTGTGTGAATGTGAGTTGCGTAAATGTGAGTTGGGTGAATATGAGTTGGGTCCACCAGATTCCTTAGATGGAATGGAGTGCCACGGGGTATCCTCCAGATCACAGAAGTGTATGCCGGTGTGCTACACCTCTGTGGGTAGAGAATACCCTGCATTCCATCTCGTTGGCACGCTGGTGCTGTGGCTAGCACAGTCACCTCGCAGGATGGCCCTCCTGTGTGGAGTTTACATGTTCTTTCCGTGTCATCTCAGTGGGTTCTATCCAGGCGATGGGGATTCCCCCACAATGTCAAGACATGTCAGGTTGTGTGAATGTGAGTGTGAATGTCTGTCTCAGTCCTGCCAGAATCTGGATCCCTGTCCAGCGTGAACCTTGTCTTCGGCTCTGGTCCCCACCCAACCCAGAATAGGATAAGAGGTTAAAGATGACGGATGGAAAAATACTACTAGTAGCAGTGGACTGGTGGAGCAACGGATCATAGAAGTCACGGTTCAGATAAGCACGAAAGAAACAAGGGAGCAAATATAACTTTTAGATTTATTTACAATCTGATGGTTAACGTTAAAACGTTCTTTACACTTGCTACATTATGGTTATAACTTTATAACACAACAATTAATAACCCACAACTAATCCTCTTTAACAGGAAAACACCACAGCACACAACAATTTGTGACACTAATAATTGTACATTTATAAAATTTCAGCGCCAAACAGCATGCTTGGTACAGCTCTGTAGCTAGCCGTTAGCACAACAGTCTGCCAACAGCTGGGAGAGGCTCCGTCGCGTTACTTAAAGAACAGAAAAGAGCAATGCAGGAGGAACAAAGACAGACCGGAGATGCACCAATATAGTCTGTGCACAAGAGAGGTGCTGTGTCTGCTGTTTGGAAGTGTTTTGGTTTGAAAAAATCGGACGTTTTGCGAGTTTGGAGCCACTGTTGTTGTCGGATTTTTTCAAACCAAAACACTTCCAAACAGCAGACACAGCTCCTCTCTTGTGCACCAATATAGCCTGTTTACCTTCTTCCACCTCACAGATGATGTCACCGTTTCCATAGTAACAGCTTTTTCCGTGACAATACAGATAGTGTTTCTTCACATCAAAGCCAATGTCCTTTGATGTCAAAGATCAGAAAACAGAGTTTATAGATAGGACTAAGATTCACTGATCCATTAAATTGGAAGTGTTTTGGTTTTAAAAAATCCGACGTTTTGCGAGTTTGGAGCCACTGTTGTTGCCACTGGTGGTAACACGAGCAACTTACGTCACCTCAGGAGAAAACGTGAGTTATTTTCATGTGTATAATAGATGCAATCTGAAATGTACACCGTGAAAACTGCAAACCTATCTACGTCATATTTTTATGTTTGTTAAATTATCAGTAGCTATAACTAAATGATATGCTTAGTATGCATATTCCAAACAAAAACACTTTAAAAACACTTTTTTTTTTTATTTTTGGGGTATTTTGGTTAGACACCCAGCCCGAGATCCACCAGAGATTCCTTAGATGGTATGGAATGTCACGGCCCTCCAGACCACAGAGGTGTAGGCCGGTGTGCTACACCCCTGTGGGTAGAGGATACCCTGCATTCCATCTCGTTGGTACGCTGGTGATTGTTGCTAGCACAGTCACCTTGCAGGAAGGCCCTTCTTTGTGGAGTTTACATGTTCTCCCCGTGTCAGCGCGTCAGTGGGTTCTATCCAGGCGATGGGGATTCCCCCACAATGTCAAAACATGTTAGGTTGTGTGAATGTGAGTTGCGTAAATGTGAGTTGGGTGAATATGAGTTGGGTCCACCAGATTCCTTAGATGGAATGGAGTGCCACGGGGTATCCTCCAGACCACAGAAGTGTAGGCCGGTGTGCTACACCTCTGTGGGTAGAGAATACCCTGCATTCCATCTCGTTGGCACGCTGGTGCTGTGGCTAGCACAGTCACCTCGCAGGATGGCCCTCCTGTGTGGAGTTTACATGTTCTTCCCGTGTCAGGGTCAGTGGGTTCTATCCAGGCGATGGGGATTCCCCCACAATGTCAAAACATGTTAGGTTGTGTGAATGTGAGTTGCGTAAATGTGAGTTGGGTGAATATGAGTTGGTTCCACCAGATTCCTTTGATGGAATGGAGTGCCACGGGGTATCCTCCAGACCACAGAAGTGTAGGCCGGTGTGCTACACCTCTGTGGGTAGAGAATACCCTGCATTCCATCTCGTTGGCACGCTGGTGCTGTGGCTAGCACAGTCACCTCGCAGGATGGCCCTCCTGTGTGGAGTTTACATGTTCTTCCCGTGTCAGCGTCAGTGGGTTCTATCCAGGCGATGGGGATTCCCCCACAATGTCAAGACATGTCAGGTTGTGTGAATGTGAGTGTGAATATCTGTCTCAGTCCTGCCGGAATCTGGATCCCTGTCCAAGGTGAACCTTGCCTTCGGCTCCTGGTCCCCACACAATCCAGAATAGGATAAGAGGTTAAAGATGACGGATGGAAAAATACTACTAGTAGCAGTGGACTGGTGGAGCAACGGATCATAGAAGTCACGGTTCAGATAAGCACGAAAGAAACAAGGGAGCAAATATAACTTTTAGATTTATTTACAATCTGATGGTTAACGTTAAAACGTTCTTTACACTTGCTACATTATGGTTATAACTTTATAACACAACAATTAATAACCCACAACTAATCCTCTTTAACAGGAAAACACCACAGCACACAACAATTTGTGACACTAATAATTGTACATTTATAAAATTTCAGCGCCAAACAGCATGCTTGGTACAGCTCTGTAGCTAGCCGTTAGCAGAACAGTCTGCTAACAGCTGGGAGAGGCTCCGTCGCGTTACTTAAAGAACAGAAAAGAGCGATGCAGGAGGAACAAAGACAGTCCGGAGATGCACCAATATAGTCTGTGCACAAGAGAGGAGCTGTGTCTGCTGTTTGGAAGTGTTTTGGTTTGAAAAAATCGGACGTTTTGCGAGTTTGGAGCCACTGTTGTTGTTGGATTTTTTCAAACCAAAACACTTCCAAACAGCAGACACAGCTCCTCTCTTGTGCACCAATATAGCCTGTTTACCTTCTTCCACCTCACAGATGATGTCACCGTTTCCATAGTAACAGCTTTTTCCGTGACAATACAGATAGTGTTTCTTCACATCAAAGCCAATGTCCTTTGATGTCAAAGATCAGAAAACAGAGTTTATAGATAGGACTAAGATTCACTGATCCATTAAATTGGAAGTGTTTTGGTTTTAAAAAATCCGACGTTTTGCGAGTTTGGAGCCACTGTTGTTGCCACTGGTGGTAACACGAGCAACTTACGTCACCTCAGGAGAAAACGTGAGTTATTTTCATGTGTATAATAGATGCAATCTGAAATGTACACCGTGAAAACTGCAAACCTATCTACGTCATATTTTTATGTTTGTTAAATTATCAGTAGCTATAACTAAATGATATGCTTAGTATGCATATTCCAAACAAAAACACTTTAAAAACACTTTTTTTTTTGCTTTTTGGGGTATTTTGGTGAGACACCCAGCCCGAGATCCACCAGAGATTCCTTAGATGGTATGGAATGTCACGGCCCTCCAGACCACAGAGGTGTAGGCCGGTGTGCTACACCCCTGTGGGTAGAGGATACCCTGCATTCCATCTCGTTGGCACGCTGGTGCTGTTGCTAGCACAGTCACCTTGCAGGAAGGCCCTTCTTTGTGGAGTTTACATGTTCTCCCCGTGTCAGCGCGTCAGTGGGTTCTATCCAGGCCATGGGGATTCCCCCACAATGTCAAAACATGTTAGGTTGTGTGAATGTGAGTTGTGTAAATGTGAGTTGGGTGAATATGAGTTGGGTCCACCAGATTCCTTAGATGGAATGGAGTGCCACGGGGTATCCTCCAGACCACAGAAGTGTAGGCCGGTGTGCTACACCTCTGTGGGTAGAGAATACCCTGCATTCCATCTCGTTGGCACGCTGGTGCTGTGGCTAGCACACCTTGCAGGAAGGCCCTTCTTTGTGGAGTTTACATGTTCTTCCCGTGTCAGCATAAGTGGGTTCTATCCAGGCGATGGGGATTCCCCCACAATGTCAAAACATGTTAGGTTGTGTGAATGTGAGTTGTGTAAATGTGAGTTGGGTGAATATGAGTTGGGTCCACCAGATTCCTTAGATGGAATGGAGTGCCACGGGGTATCCTCCAGACCACAGAAGTGTAGGCCGGTGTGCTACACCTCTGTGGGTAGAGGATACCCTGCATTCCATCTCGTTGGCACGCTGGTGCTGTGGCTAGCACAGTCACCTCGCAGGATGGCCCTCCTGTGTGGAGTTTACATGTTCTTCCCGTGTCAGCGTCAGTGGGTTCTATCCAGGCGATGGGGATTCCCCCACAATGTCAAAACATGTTAGGTTGTGTGAATGTGAGTTGCGTAAATGTGAGTTGAGTGAATATGAGTTGGGTCCACCAGATTCCTTAGATGGAATGGAGTGCCACGGGGTATCCTCCAGACCACAGAAGTGTAGGCCGGTGTGCTACACCTCTGTGGGTAGAGAATACCCTGCATTCCATCTCGTTGGCACGCTGGTGCTGTGGCTAGCACAGTCACCTCGCAGGATGGCCCTCCTGTGTGGAGTTTACATGTTCTTCCCGTGTCAGGGTCAGTGGGTTCTATCCAGGCGATGGGGATTCCCCCACAATGTCAAAACATGTTAGGTTGTGTGAATGTGAGTTGCGTAAATGTGAGTTGGGTGAATATGAGTTGGGTCCACCAGATTCCTTCGATGGAATGGAGTGCCACGGGGTATCCTCCAGACCACAGAAGTGTAGGCCGGTGTGCTACACCTCTGTGGGTAGAGAATACCCTGCATTCCATCTCGTTGGCACGCTGGTGCTGTGGCTAGCACAGTCACCTCGCAGGATGGCCCTCCTGTGTGGAGTTTACATGTTCTTCCCGTGTCAGGGTCAGTGGGTTCTATCCAGGCGATGTGGATTCCCCCACAATGTCAAAACATGTTAGGTTGTGTGAATGTGAGTTGCGTAAATGTGAGTTGGGTGAATATGAGTTGGGTCCACCAGATTCCTTCGATGGAATGGAGTGCCACGGGGTATCCTCCAGACCACAGAAGTGTAGGCCGGTGTGCTACACCTCTGTGGGTAGAGAATACCCTGCATTCCATCTCGTTGGCACGCTGGTGCTGTGGCTAGCACAGTCACCTCGCAGGATGGCCCTCCTGTGTGGAGTTTACATGTTCTTCCCGTGTCATCTCAGTGGGTTCTATCCAGGCGATGGGGATTCCCCCACAATGTCAAGACATGTCAGGTTGTGTGAATGTGAGTGTGAATGTCTGTCTCAGTCCTGCCAGAATCTGGATCCCTGTCCAGCGTGAACCTTGTCTTCGGCTCCGGTCCCCACCCAACCCAGAATAGGATAAGAGGTTAAAGATGACGGATGGAAAAATACTACTAGTAGCAGTGGACTGGTGGAGCAACGGATCATAGAAGTCACGGTTCAGATAAGCACGAAAGAAACAAGGGAGCAAATATAACTTTTAGATTTATTTACAATCTGATGGTTAACGTTAAAACGTTCTTTACACTTGCTACATTATGGTTATAACTTTATAACACAACAATTAATAACCCACAACTAATCCTCTTTAACAGGAAAACACCACAGCACACAACAATTTGTGACACTAATAATTGTACATTTATAAAATTTCAGCGCCAAACAGCATGCTTGGTACAGCTCTGTAGCTAGCCGTTAGCACAACAGTCTGCTAACAGCTGGGAGAGGCTCCGTCGCGTTACTTAAAGAACAGAAAAGAGCGATGCAGGAGGAACAAAGACAGTCCGGAGATGCACCAATATAGTCTGTGCACAAGAGAGGAGCTGTGTCTGCTGTTTGGAAGTGTTTTGGTTTGAAAAAATCGGACGTTTTGCGAGTTTGGAGCCACTGTTGTTGTCGGATTTTTTCAAACCAAAACACTTCCAAACAGCAGACACAGCTCCTCTCTTGTGCACCAATATAGCCTGTTTACCTTCTTCCACCTCACAGATGATGTCACCGTTTCCATAGTAACAGCTTTTTCCGTGACAATACAGATAGTGTTTCTTCACATCAAAGCCAATGTCCTTTGATGTCAAAGATCAGAAAACAGAGTTTATAGATAGGACTAAGATTCACTGATCCATTAAATTGGAAGTGTTTTGGTTTTAAAAAATCCGACGTTTTGCGAGTTTGGAGCCACTGTTGTTGCCACTGGTGGTAACACGAGCAACTTACGTCACCTCAGGAGAAAACGTGAGTTATTTTCATGTGTATAATAGATGCAATCTGAAATGTACACCGTGAAAACTGCAAACCTATCTACGTCATATTTTTATGTTTGTTAAATTATCAGTAGCTATAACTAAATGATATGCTTAGTATGCATATTCCAAACAAAAACACTTTAAAAACACTTTTTTTTTTTATTTTTGGGGTATTTTGGTTAGACACCCAGCCCGAGATCCACCAGAGATTCCTTAGATGGTATGGAATGTCACGGCCCTCCAGACCACAGAGGTGTAGGCCGGTGTCCTACACCCCTGTGGGTAGAGGATACCCTGCATTCCATCTCGTTGGTACGCTGGTGATTGTTGCTAGCACAGTCACCTTGCAGGAAGGCCCTTCTTTGTGGAGTTTACATGTTCTCCCCGTGTCAGCGCGTCAGTGGGTTCTATCCAGGCGATGGGGATTCCCCCACAATGTCAAAACATGTTAGGTTGTGTGAATGTGAGTTGTGTAAATGTGAGTTGGGTGAATATGAGTTGGGTCCACCAGATTCCTTAGATGGAATGGAGTGCCACGGGGTATCCTCCAGACCACAGAAGTGTAGGCCGGTGTGCTACACCTCTGTGGGTAGAGAATACCCTGCATTCCATCTCGTTGGCACGCTGGTGCTGTGGCTAGCACAGTCACCTCGCAGGATGGCCCTCCTGTGTGGAGTTTACATGTTCTTCCCGTGTCAGCGTCAGTGGGTTCTATCCAGGCGATGGGGATTCCCCCACAATGTCAAAACATGTTAGGTTGTGTGAATGTGAGTTGCGTAAATGTGAGTTGGGTGAATATGAGTTGGGTCCACCAGATTCCTTAGATGGAATGGAGTGCCACGGGGTATCCTCCAGATCACAGAAGTGTATGCCGGTGTGCTACACCTCTGTGGGTAGAGAATACCCTGCATTCCATCTCGTTGGCACGCTGGTGCTGTGGCTAGCACAGTCACCTCGCAGGATGGCCCTCCTGTGTGGAGTTTACATGTTCTTTCCGTGTCATCTCAGTGGGTTCTATCCAGGCGATGGGGATTCCCCCACAATGTCAAGACATGTCAGGTTGTGTGAATGTGAGTGTGAATGTCTGTCTCAGTCCTGCCAGAATCTGGATCCCTGTCCAGCGTGAACCTTGTCTTCGGCTCTGGTCCCCACCCAACCCAGAATAGGATAAGAGGTTAAAGATGACGGATGGAAAAATACTACTAGTAGCAGTGGACTGGTGGAGCAACGGATCATAGAAGTCACGGTTCAGATAAGCACGAAAGAAACAAGGGAGCAAATATAACTTTTAGATTTATTTACAATCTGATGGTTAACGTTAAAACGTTCTTTACACTTGCTACATTATGGTTATAACTTTATAACACAACAATTAATAACCCACAACTAATCCTCTTTAACAGGAAAACACCACAGCACACAACAATTTGTGACACTAATAATTGTACATTTATAAAATTTCAGCGCCAAACAGCATGCTTGGTACAGCTCTGTAGCTAGCCGTTAGCACAACAGTCTGCCAACAGCTGGGAGAGGCTCCGTCGCGTTACTTAAAGAACAGAAAAGAGCAATGCAGGAGGAACAAAGACAGACCGGAGATGCACCAATATAGTCTGTGCACAAGAGAGGTGCTGTGTCTGCTGTTTGGAAGTGTTTTGGTTTGAAAAAATCGGACGTTTTGCGAGTTTGGAGCCACTGTTGTTGTCGGATTTTTTCAAACCAAAACACTTCCAAACAGCAGACACAGCTCCTCTCTTGTGCACCAATATAGCCTGTTTACCTTCTTCCACCTCACAGATGATGTCACCGTTTCCATAGTAACAGCTTTTTCCGTGACAATACAGATAGTGTTTCTTCACATCAAAGCCAATGTCCTTTGATGTCAAAGATCAGAAAACAGAGTTTATAGATAGGACTAAGATTCACTGATCCATTAAATTGGAAGTGTTTTGGTTTTAAAAAATCCGACGTTTTGCGAGTTTGGAGCCACTGTTGTTGCCACTGGTGGTAACACGAGCAACTTACGTCACCTCAGGAGAAAACGTGAGTTATTTTCATGTGTATAATAGATGCAATCTGAAATGTACACCGTGAAAACTGCAAACCTATCTACGTCATATTTTTATGTTTGTTAAATTATCAGTAGCTATAACTAAATGATATGCTTAGTATGCATATTCCAAACAAAAACACTTTAAAAACACTTTTTTTTTTGCTTTTTGGGGTATTTTGGTGAGACACCCAGCCCGAGATCCACCAGAGATTCCTTAGATGGTATGGAATGTCACGGCCCTCCAGACCACAGAGGTGTAGGCCGGTGTGCTACACCCTTGTGGGTAGAGGATACCCTGCATTCCATCTCGTTGGCACGCTGGTGCTGTTGCTAGCACAGTCACCTTGCAGGAAGGCCCTTCTTTGTGGAGTTTACATGTTCTCCCCGTGTCAGCGCGTCAGTGGGTTCTATCCAGGCCATGGGGATTCCCCCACAATGTCAAAACATGTTAGGTTGTGTGAATGTGAGTTGTGTAAATGTGAGTTGGGTGAATATGAGTTGGGTCCACCAGATTCCTTAGATGGAATGGAGTGCCACGGGGTATCCTCCAGACCACAGAAGTGTAGGCCGGTGTGCTACACCTCTGTGGGTAGAGAATACCCTGCATTCCATCTCGTTGGCACGCTGGTGCTGTGGCTAGCACACCTTGCAGGAAGGCCCTTCTTTGTGGAGTTTACATGTTCTTCCCGTGTCAGCGTCAGTGGGTTCTATCCAGGCGATGGGGATTCCCCCACAATGTCAAAACATGTTAGGTTGTGTGAATGTGAGTTGTGTAAATGTGAGTTGGGTGAATATGAGTTGGGTCCACCAGATTCCTTAGATGGAATGGAGTGCCACGGGGTATCCTCCAGACCACAGAAGTGTAGGCCGGTGTGCTACACCTCTGTGGGTAGAGGATACCCTGCATTCCATCTCGTTGGCACGCTGGTGCTGTGGCTAGCACAGTCACCTCGCAGGATGGCCCTCCTGTGTGGAGTTTACATGTTCTTCCCGTGTCAGCGTCAGTGGGTTCTATCCAGGCGATGGGGATTCCCCCACAATGTCAAAACATGTTAGGTTGTGTGAATGTGAGTTGCGTAAATGTGAGTTGAGTGAATATGAGTTGGGTCCACCAGATTCCTTAGATGGAATGGAGTGCCACGGGGTATCCTCCAGACCACAGAAGTGTAGGCCGGTGTGCTACACCTCTGTGGGTAGAGAATACCCTGCATTCCATCTCGTTGGCACGCTGGTGCTGTGGCTAGCACAGTCACCTCGCAGGATGGCCCTCCTGTGTGGAGTTTACATGTTCTTCCCGTGTCAGGGTCAGTGGGTTCTATCCAGGCGATGGGGATTCCCCCACAATGTCAAAACATGTTAGGTTGTGTGAATGTGAGTTGCGTAAATGTGAGTTGGGTGAATATGAGTTGGGTCCACCAGATTCCTTCGATGGAATGGAGTGCCACGGGGTATCCTCCAGACCACAGAAGTGTAGGCCGGTGTGCTACACCTCTGTGGGTAGAGAATACCCTGCATTCCATCTCGTTGGCACGCTGGTGCTGTGGCTAGCACAGTCACCTCGCAGGATGGCCCTCCTGTGTGGAGTTTACATGTTCTTCCCGTGTCAGGGTCAGTGGGTTCTATCCAGGCGATGGGGATTCCCCCACAATGTCAAAACATGTTAGGTTGTGTGAATGTGAGTTGCGTAAATGTGAGTTGGGTGAATATGAGTTGGGTCCACCAGATTCCTTCGATGGAATGGAGTGCCACGGGGTATCCTCCAGACCACAGAAGTGTAGGCCGGTGTGCTACACCTCTGTGGGTAGAGAATACCCTGCATTCCATCTCGTTGGCACGCTGGTGCTGTGGCTAGCACAGTCACCTCGCAGGATGGCCCTCCTGTGTGGAGTTTACATGTTCTTCCCGTGTCATCTCAGTGGGTTCTATCCAGGCGATGGGGATTCCCCCACAATGTCAAGACATGTCAGGTTGTGTGAATGTGAGTGTGAATGTCTGTCTCAGTCCTGCCAGAATCTGGATCCCTGTCCAGCGTGAACCTTGTCTTCGGCTCCGGTCCCCACCCAACCCAGAATAGGATAAGAGGTTAAAGATGACGGATGGAAAAATACTACTAGTAGCAGTGGACTGGTGGAGCAACGGATCATAGAAGTCACGGTTCAGATAAGCACGAAAGAAACAAGGGAGCAAATATAACTTTTAGATTTATTTACAATCTGATGGTTAACGTTAAAACGTTCTTTACACTTGCTACATTATGGTTATAACTTTATAACACAACAATTAATAACCCACAACTAATCCTCTTTAACAGGAAAACACCACAGCACACAACAATTTGTGACACTAATAATTGTACATTTATAAAATTTCAGCGCCAAACAGCATGCTTGGTACAGCTCTGTAGCTAGCCGTTAGCACAACAGTCTGCTAACAGCTGGGAGAGGCTCCGTCGCGTTACTTAAAGAACAGAAAAGAGCGATGCAGGAGGAACAAAGACAGTCCGGAGATGCACCAATATAGTCTGTGCACAAGAGAGGAGCTGTGTCTGCTGTTTGGAAGTGTTTTGGTTTGAAAAAATCGGACGTTTTGCGAGTTTGGAGCCACTGTTGTTGTCGGATTTTTTCAAACCAAAACACTTCCAAACAGCAGACACAGCTCCTCTCTTGTGCACCAATATAGCCTGTTTACCTTCTTCCACCTCACAGATGATGTCACCGTTTCCATAGTAACAGCTTTTTCCGTGACAATACAGATAGTGTTTCTTCACATCAAAGCCAATGTCCTTTGATGTCAAAGATCAGAAAACAGAGTTTATAGATAGGACTAAGATTCACTGATCCATTAAATTGGAAGTGTTTTGGTTTTAAAAAATCCGACGTTTTGCGAGTTTGGAGCCACTGTTGTTGCCACTGGTGGTAACACGAGCAACTTACGTCACCTCAGGAGAAAACGTGAGTTATTTTCATGTGTATAATAGATGCAATCTGAAATGTACACCGTGAAAACTGCAAACCTATCTACGTCATATTTTTATGTTTGTTAAATTATCAGTAGCTATAACTAAATGATATGCTTAGTATGCATATTACAAACAAAAACACTTTAAAAACACTTTTTTTTTTGCTTTTTGGGGTATTTTGGTTAGACACCCAGCCCGAGATCCACTAGAGATTCCTTAGATGGTATGGAATGTCACGGCCCTCCAGACCACAGAGGTGTAGGCCGGTGTGCTACACCCCTGTGGGTAGAGGATACCCTGCATTCCATCTCGTTGGCACGCTGGTGCTGTTGCTACCACAGTCACCTTGCAGGAAGGCCCTTCTTTGTGGAGTTTACATGTTCTCCCCGTGTCAGCGCGTCAGTGGGTTCTATCCAGGCGATGGGGATTCCCCCAAAATGTCAAAACATGTTAGGTTGTGTGAATGTGAGTTGTGTAAATGTGAGTTGGGTGAATATGAGTTGGGTCCACCAGATTCCTTAGATGGAATGGAGTGCCACGGGGTATCCTCCAGACCACAGAAGTGTAGGCCGGTGTGCTACACCTCTGTGGGTAGAGAATACCCTGCATTCCATCTCGTTGGCACGCTGGTGCTGTGGCTAGCACAGTCACCTCGCAGGATGGCCCTCCTGTGTGGAGTTTACATGTTCTTCCCGTGTCAGCGTCAGTGGGTTCTATCCAGGCGATGGGGATTCCCCCACAATGTCAAGACATGTCAGGTTGTGTGAATGTGAGTGTGAATGTCTGTCTCAGTCCTGCCAGAATCTGGATCCCTGTCCAGGGTGAACCTTGCCTTCGGCTCCGGTCCCCACACAACCCAGAATAGGATAAGAGGTTAAAGATGACGGATGGAAAAATACTACTAGTAGCAGTGGACTGGTGGAGCAATGGATCATAGAAGTCACGGTTCAGATAAGCACGAAAGAAACAAGGGAGCAAACATAACTTTTAGATTTATTTACAATCTGATGGTTAACGTTAAAACGTTCTTTACACTTGCTACATTATGGTTATAACTTTATAACACAACAATTAATAACCCACAACTAATCCTCTTTAACAGGAAAACACCACAGCACACAACAATTTGTGACACTAATAATTGTACATTTATAAAATTTCAGCGCCAAACAGCATGCTTGGTACAGCTCTGTAGCTAGCCGTTAGCACAACAGTCTGCTAACAGCTGGGAGAGGCTCCGTCGCGTTACTTAAAGAACAGAAAAGAGCGATGCAGGAGGAACAAAGACAGTCCGGAGATGCACCAATATAGTCTGTGCACAAGAGAGGAGCTGTGTCTGCTGTTTGGAAGTGCTTTGGTTTGAAAAAATCGGACGGTTTTGCGAGTTTGGAGCCACTGTTGTTGTCGGATTTTTTCAAACCAAAACACTTCCAAAGAGCAGACACAGCTCCTCTCTTGTGCACCAATATAGCCTGTTCACCTTCTTCCACCTCACAGATGATGTCACCGTTTCCATAGTAACAGCTTTTTCCGTGACAATACAGATAGTGTTTCTTCACATCAAAGCCAATGTCCTTTGATGTCAAAGATCAGAAAACAGAGTTTATAGATAGGACTAAGATTCACTGATCCATTAAATTTGAAGTGTTTTGGTTTTAAAAAATCCGACTTTTTGCGAGTTTGGAGCCACTGTTGTTGCCACTGGTGGTAACACGAGCAACTTACGTCACCTCAGGAGAAAACGTGAGTTATTTTCATGTGTATAATAGATGCAATCTGAAATGTACACCGTGAAAACTGCAAACCTATCTACGTCATATTTTTATGTTTGTTAAATTATCAGTAGCTATAACTAAATGATATGCTTAGTATGCATATTCCAAACAAAAACACTTTAAAAACACTTTTTTTTTGCTTTTTGGGGTATTTTGGTGAGACACCCAGCCCGAGATCCACCAGAGATTCCTTAGATGGTATGGAATGTCACGGCCCTCCAGACCACAGAGGTGTAGGCCGGTGTGCTACACCCCTGTGGGTAGAGGATACCCTGCATTCCATCTCGTTGGCACGCTGGTGCTGTGGCTAGCACACCTTGCAGGAAGGCCCTTCTTTGTGGAGTTTACATGTTCTTCCCGTGTCAGCGTCAGTGGGTTCTATCCAGGCGATGGGGATTCCCCCACAATGTCAAAACATGTTAGGTTGTGTGAATGTGAGTTGTGTAAATGTGAGTTGGGTGAATATGAGTTGGGTCCACCAGATTCCTTAGATGGAATGGAGTGCCACGGGGTATCCTCCAGACCACAGAAGTGTAGGCCGGGGTGCTACACCTCTGTGGGTAGAGAATACCCTGCATTCCATCTCGTTGGCACGCTGGTGCTGTGGCTAGCACAGTCACCTCGCAGGATGGCCCTCCTGTGTGGAGTTTACATGTTCTTCCCGTGTCAGCGTCAGTGGGTTCTATCCAGGCGATGGGGATTCCCCCACAATGTCAAAACATGTTAGGTTGTGTGAATGTGAGTTGTGTAAATGTGAGTTGGGTGAATATGAGTTGGGTCCACCAGATTCCTTAGATGGAATGGAGTGCCACGGGGTATCCTCCAGACCACAGAAGTGTAGGCCGGTGTGCTACACCTCTGTGGGTAGAGAATACCCTGCATTCCATCTCGTTGGCACGCTGGTGCTGTGGCTAGCACAGTCACCTCGCAGGATGGCCCTCCTGTGTGGAGTTTACATGTTCTTCCCGTGTCAGCGTCAGTGGGTTCTATCCAGGCGATGGGGATTCCCCCACAATGTCAAGACATGTCAGGTTGTGTGAATGTGAGTGTGAATGTCTGTCTCAGTCCTGCCAGAATCTGGATCCCTGTCCAGGGTGAACCTTGCTTTCGGCTCCGGTCCCCACCCAACCCAGAATAGGATAAGAGGTTAAAGATGACGGATGGAAAAATACTACTAGTAGCAGTGGACTGGTGGAGCAACGGATCATAGAAGTCACGGTTCAGATAAGCACGAAAGAAACAAGGGAGCAAATATAACTTTTAGATTTATTTACAATCTGATGGTTAACCTTAAAACGTTCTTTACACTTGCTACATTATGGTTATAACTTTATAACACAACAATTAATAATCCACAACTAATCCTCTTTAACAGGAAAACACCACAGCACACAACAATTTGTGACACTAATAATTGTACATTTATAAAATTTCAGCGCCAAACAGCATGCTTGGTACAGCTCTGTAGCTAGCCGTTAGCACAACAGTCTGCTAACAGCTGGGAGAGGCTCCGTCGCGTTACTTAAAGAACAGAAAAGAGCGATGCAGGAGGAACAAAGACAGTCCGGAGATGCACCAATATAGTCTGTGCACAAGAGAGGAGCTGTGTCTGCTGTTTGGAAGTGTTTTGGTTTGAAAAAATCGGACGTTTTGCGAGTTTGGAGCCACTGTTGTTGTCGGATTTTTTCAAACCAAAACACTTCCAAACAGCAGACACAGCTCCTCTCTTGTGCGCCAATATAGCCTGTTTACCTTCTTCCACCTCACAGATGATGTCACCGTTTCCATAGTAACAGCTTTTTCCGTGACAATACAGATAGTGTTTCTTCACATCAAAGCCAATGTCCTTTGATGTCAAAGATCAGAAAACAGAGTTTATAGATAGGACTAAGATTCACTGATCCATTAAATTGGAAGTGTTTTGGTTTTAAAAAATCCGACGTTTTGCGAGTTTGGAGCCACTGTTGTTGCCACTGGTGGTAACACGAGCAACTTACGTCACCTCAGGAGAAAACGTGAGTTATTTTCATGTGTATAATAGATGCAATCTGAAATGTACACCGTGAAAACTGCAAACCTATCTACGTCATATTTTTATGTTTGTTAAATTATCAGTAGCTATAACTAAATGATATGCTTAGTATGCATATTACAAACAAAAACACTTTAAAAACACTTTTTTTTTTGCTTTTTGGGGTATTTTGGTTAGACACCCAGCCCGAGATCCACTAGAGATTCCTTAGATGGTATGGAATGTCACGGCCCTCCAGACCACAGAGGTGTAGGCCGGTGTGCTACACCCCTGTGGGTAGAGGATACCCTGCATTCCATCTCGTTGGCACGCTGGTGCTGTTGCTAGCACAGTCACCTTGCAGGAAGGCCCTTCTTTGTGGAGTTTACATGTTCTCCCCGTGTCAGCGCGTCAGTGGGTTCTATCCAGGCGATGGGGATTCCCCCACAATGTCAAAACATGTTAGGTTGTGTGAATGTGAGTTGTGTAAATGTGAGTTGGGTGAATATGAGTTGGGTCCACCACATTCCTTAGATGGAATGGAGTGCCACGGGGTATCCTCCAGACCACAGAAGTGTAGGCCGGTGTGCTACACCTATGTGGGTAGAGAATACCCTGCATTCCATCTCGTTGGCACGCTGGTGCTGTGGCTAGCACAGTCACCTCGCAGGATGGCCCTCCTGTGTGGAGTTTACATGTTCTTCCCGTGTCAGCGTCAGTGGGTTCTATCCAGGCGATGGGGATTCCCCCACAATGTCAAAACATGTTAGGTTGTGTGAATGTGAGTTGCGTAAATGTGAGTTGGGTGAATATGAGTTGGGCCCACCAGATTCTTTAGATGGAATGGAGTGCCACGGGGTATCCTCCAGATCACAGAAGTGTATGCCGGTGTGCTACACCTCTGTGGGTAGAGAATACCCTGCATTCCATCTCGTTGGCACGCTGGTGCTGTGGCTAGCACAGTCACCTCGCAGGATAGCCTTCCTGTGTGGAGTTTACATGTTCTTTCCGTGTCATCTCAGTGGGTTCTATCCAGGCGATGGGGATTCCCCCACAATGTCAAGACATGTCAGGTTGTGTGAATGTGAGTGTGAATGTCTGTCTCAGTCCTGCCAGAATCTGGATCCCTGTCCAGGGTGAACCTTGCCTTCGGCTCCGGTCCCCACACAACCCAGAATAGGATAAGAGGTTAAAGATGACGGATGGAAAAATACTACTAGTAGCAGTGGACTGGTGGAGCAACGGATCATAGAAGTCACGGTTCAGATAAGCACGAAAGAAACAAGGGAGCAAATATAACTTTTAGATTTATTTACAATCTGATGGTTAACGTTAAAACGTTCTTTACACTTGCTACATTATGGTTATAACTTTATAACACAACAATTAATAACCCACAACTAATCCTCTTTAACAGGAAAACACCACAGCACACAACAATTTGTGACACTAATAATTGTACATTTATAAAATTTCAGCGCCAAACAGCATGCTTGGTACAGCTCTGTAGCTAGCCGTTAGCACAACAGTCTGCTAACAGCTGGGAGAGGCTCCGTCGCGTTACTTAAAGAACAGAAAAGAGCGATGCAGGAGGAACAAAGACAGTCCGGAGATGCACCAATATAGTCTGTGCACAAGAGAGGAGCTGTGTCTGCTGTTTGGAAGTGTTTTGGTTTGAAAAAATCGGACGTTTTGCGAGTTTGGAGCCACTGTTGTTGTCGGATTTTTTCAAACCAAAACACTTCCAAACAGCAGACACAGCTCCTCTCTTGTGCACCAATATAGCCTGTTTACCTTCTTCCACCTCACAGATGATGTCACTGTTTCCATAGTAACAGCTTTTTCCGTGACAATACAGACAGTGTTTCTTCACATCAAAGCCAATGTCCTTTGATGTCAAAGATCAGAAAACAGAGTTTATAGATAGGACTAAGATTCACTGATCCATTAAATTGGAAGTGTTTTGGTTTTAAAAAATCCGACGTTTTGCGAGTTTGGAGCCACTGTTGTTGCCACTGGTGGTAACACGAGCAACTTACGTCACCTCAGGAGAAAACGTGAGTTATTTTCATGTGTATAATAGATGCAATCTGAAATGTACACCGTGAAAACTGCAAACCTATCTACGTCATATTTTTATGTTTGTTAAATTATCAGTAGCTATAACTAAATGATATGCTTAGTATGCATATTCCAAACAAAAACACTTTAAAAACACTTTTTTTTTTGCTTTTTGGGGTATTTTGGTTGGACACCCAGCCCGAGATCCACTAGAGATTCCTTAGATGGTATGTAATGTCACGGCCCTCCAGACCACAGAGGTGTAGGCCGGTGTGCTACACCCCTGTGGGTAGAGGATACCCTGCATTCCATCTCGTTGGCACGCTGGTGCTGTGGCTAGCACACCTTGCAGGAAGGCCCTTCTTTGTGGAGTTTACATGTTCTTCCCGTGTCAGCGTCAGTGGGTTCTATCCAGGCGATGGGGATTCCCCCACAATGTCAAAACATGTTAGGTTGTGTGAATGTGAGTTGTGTAAATGTGAGTTGGGTGAATATGAGTTGGGTCCACCAGATTCCTTAGATGGAATGGAGTGCCACGGGGTATCCTCCAGACCACAGAAGTGTAGGCCGGTGTGCTACACCTCTGTGGGTAGAGAATACCCTGCATTCCATCTCGTTGGCACGCTGGTGCTGTGGCTAGCACAGTCACCTCGCAGGATGGCCCTCCTGTGTGGAGTTTACATGTTCTTCCCGTGTCAGCGTCAGTGGGTTCTATCCAGGCGATGGGGATTCCCCCACAATGTCAAAACATGTTAGGTTGTGTGAATGTGAGTTGTGTAAATGTGAGTTGGGTGAATATGAGTTGGGTCCACCAGATTCCTTAGATGGAATGGAGTGCCACGGGGTATCCTCCAGACCACAGAAGTGTAGGCCGGTGTGCTACACCTCTGTGGGTAGAGAATACCCTGCATTCCATCTCGTTGGCACGCTGGTGCTGTGGCTAGCACAGTCACCTCGCAGGATGGCCCTCCTGTGTGGAGTTTACATGTTCTTCCCGTGTCAGCGTCAGTGGGTTCTATCCAGGCGATGGGGATTCCCCCACAATGTCAAGACATGTCAGGTTGTGTGAATGTGAGTGTGAATGTCTGTCTCAGTCCTGCCAGAATCTGGATCCCTGTCCAGGGTGAACCTTGCCTTCGGCTCCGGTCCCCACACAACCCAGAATAGGATAAGAGGTTAAAGATGACGGATGGAAAAATACTACTAGTAGCAGTGGACTGGTGGAGCAACGGATCATAGAAGTCACGGTTCAGATAAGCACGAAAGAAACAAGGGAGCAAATATAACTTTTAGATTTATTTACAATCTGATGGTTAACGTTAAAACGTTCTTTACACTTGCTACATTATGGTTATAACTTTATAACACAACAATTAATAACCCACAACTAATCCTCTTTAACATGAAAACACCACAGCACACAACAATTTGTGACACTAATAATTGTACATTTATAAAATTTCAGCGCCAAACAGCATGCTTGGTACAGCTCTGTAGCTAGCCGTTAGCACAACAGTCTGCTAACAGCTGGGAGAGGCTCCGTCGCGTTACTTAAAGAACAGAAAAGAGCGATGCAGGAGGAACAAAGACAGTCCGGAGATGCACCAATATAGTCTGTGCACAAGAGAGGAGCTGTGTCTGCTGTTTGGAAGTGTTTTGGTTTGAAAAAATCGGACGTTTTGCGAGTTTGGAGCCACTGTTGTTGTCGGATTTTTTCAAACCAAAACACTTCCAAACAGCAGACACAGCTCCTCTCTTGTGCACCAATATAGCCTGTTTACCTTCTTCCACCTCACAGATGATGTCACCGTTTCCATAGTAACAGCTTTTTCCGTGACAATACAGACAGTGTTTCTTCACATCAAAGCCAATGTCCTTTGATGTCAAAGATCAGAAAACAGAGTTTATAGATAGGACTAAGATTCACTGATCCATTAAATTGGAAGTGTTTTGGTTTTAAAAAATCCGACGTTTTGCGAGTTTGGAGCCACTGTTGTTGCCACTGGTGGTAACACGAGCAACTTACGTCACCTCAGGAGAAAACGTGAGTTATTTTCATGTGTATAATAGATGCAATCTGAAATGTACACCGTGAAAACTGCAAACCTATCTACGTCATATTTTTATGTTTGTTAAATTATCAGTAGCTATAACTAAATGATATGCTTAGTATGCATATTACAAACAAAAACACTTTAAAAACACTTTTTTTTTTGCTTTTTGGGGTATTTTGGTTGGACACCCAGCCCGAGATCCACTAGAGATTCCTTAGATGGTATGTAATGTCACGGCCCTCCAGACCACAGAGGTGTAGGCCGGTGTGCTACACCCCTGTGGGTAGAGGATACCCTGCATTCCATCTCGTTGGCACGCTGGTGCTGTTGCTAGCACAGTCACCTTGCAGGAAGGCCCTTCTTTGTGGAGTTTACATGTTCTCCCCGTGTCAGCGCGTCAGTGGGTTCTATCCAGGCGATGGGGATTCCCCCACAATGTCAAAACATGTTAGGTTGTGTGAATGTGAGTTGTGTAAATGTGAGTTGGGTGAATATGAGTTGGGTCCACCAGATTCCTTAGATGGAATGGAGTGCCACGGGGTATCCTCCAGACCACAGAAGTGTAGGCCGGTGTGCTACACCTATGTGGGTAGAGAATACCCTGCATTCCATCTCGTTGGCACGCTGGTGCTGTGGCTAGCACAGTCACCTCGCAGGATGGCCCTCCTGTGTGGAGTTTACATGTTCTTCCCGTGTCAGCGTCAGTGGGTTCTATCCAGGCGATGGGGATTCCCCCACAATGTCAAAACATGTTAGGTTGTGTGAATGTGAGTTGCGTAAATGTGAGTTGGGTGAATATGAGTTGGGTCCACCAGATTCCTTCGATGGAATGGAGTGCCACGGGGTATCCTCCAGACCACAGAAGTGTAGGCCGGTGTGCTACACCTATGTGGGTAGAGAATACCCTGCATTCCATCTCGTTGGCACGCTGGTGCTGTGGCTAGCACAGTCACCTCGCAGGATGGCCCTCCTGTGTGGAGTTTACATGTTCTTCCCGTGTCAGCGTCAGTGGGTTCTATCCAGGCGATGGGGATTCCCCCACAATGTCAAAACATGTTAGGTTGTGTGAATGTGAGTTGCGTAAATGTGAGTTGGGTGAATATGAGTTGGGTCCACCAGATTCCTTAGATGGAATGGAGTGCCACGGGGTATCCTCCAGACCACAGAAGTGTAGGCCGGTGTGCTACACCTATGTGGGTAGAGAATACCCTGCATTCCATCTCGTTGGCACGCTGGTGCTGTGGCTAGCACAGTCACCTCGCAGGATGGCCCTCCTGTGTGGAGTTTACATGTTCTTCCCGTGTCAGCGTCAGTGGGTTCTATCCAGGCGATGGGGATTCCCCCACAATGTCAAGACATGTCAGGTTGTGTGAATGTGAGTGTGAATGTCTGTCTCAGTCCTGCCAGAATCTGGATCCCTGTCCAGGGTGAACCTTGCCTTTGGCTCCGGTCCCCACACAACCCAGAATAGGATAAGAGGTTAAAGATGACGGATGGAAAAATACTACTCGTAGCAGTGGACTGGTGGAGCAACGGATCATAGAAGTCACAGTTCAGATAAGCACGAAAGAAACAAGGGATCAAATATAACTTTTAGATTTATTTACAATCTGATGGTTAACGTTAAAACGTTCTTTACACTTGCTACATTATGGTTATAACATTATAACACAACAATTAATAACCCACAACTAATGCTCTTTAACAGGAAAACACCACAGCACACAACAATTTGTGACACTAATAATTGTACATTTATAAAATTTCAGCGCCAAACAGCAAGCTTGGTACAGCTCTGTAGCTAGCCGTTAGCACAACAGTCTGCTAACAGCTGGGAGAGGCTCCGTCGCGTTACTTAAAGAACAGAAAAGAGCGATGCAGGAGGAACAAAGACAGTCCGGAGATGCACCAATATAGTCTGTGCACAAGAGAGGAGCTGTGTCTGCTGTTTGGAAGTGTTTTGGTTTGAAAAAATCGGACGTTTTGCGAGTTTGGAGCCACTGTTGTTGTCGGATTTTTTCAAACCAAAACACTTCCAAACAGCAGACACAGCTCCTCTCTTGTGCACCAATATAGCCTGTTTACCTTCTTCCACCTCACAGATGATGTCACCGTTTCCATAGTAACAGCTTTTTCCGTGACAATACAGACAGTGTTTCTTCACATCAAAGCCAATGTCCTTTGATGTCAAAGATCAGAAAACAGAGTTTATAGGTAGGACTAAGATTCACTGATCCATTAAATTGGAAGTGTTTTGGTTTTAAAAAATCCGACGTTTTGCGAGTTTGGAGCCACTGTTGTTGCCGCTGGTGGTAACACGAGCAACTTACGTCACCTCAGGAGAAAACGTGAGTTATTTTCATGTGTATAATAGATGCAATCTGAAATGTACACCGTGAAAACTGCAAACCTATCTACGTCATATTTTTATGTTTGTTAAATTATCAGTAGCTATAACTAAATGATATGCTTAGTATGCATATTCCAAACAAAAACACTTTAAAAACACTTTTTTTTTTGCTTTTTGGGGTATTTTGGTTAGACACCCAGCCCGAGATCCACCAGAGATTCCTTAGATGGTATGGAATGTCACGGCCCTCCAGACCACAGAGGTGTAGGCCGGTGTGCTACACCCCTGTGGGTAGAGGATACCCTGCATTCCATCTCGTTGGTACGCTGGTGCTGTTGCTAGCACAGTCACCTTGCAGGAAGGCCCTTCTTTGTGGAGTTTACATGTTCTCCCCGTGTCAGCGCGTCAGTGGGTTCTATCCAGGCGATGGGGATTCCCCCACAATGTCAAAACATGTTAGGTTGTGTGAATGTGAGTTGTGTAAATGTGAGTTGGGTGAATATGAGTTGGGTCCACCAGATTCCTTAGATGGAATGGAGTGCCATGGGGTATCCTCCAGACCACAGAAGTGTAGGCCGGTGTGCTACACCTCTGTGGGTAGAGAATACCCTGCATTCCATCTCGTTGGCACGCTGGTGCTGTGGCTAGCAAAGTCACCTCGCAGGATGGCCCTCCTGTGTGGAGTTTACATGTTCTTCCCGTGTCAGCGTCAGTGGGTTCTATCCAGGCGATGGGGATTCCCCCACAATGTCAAAACATGTTAGGTTGTGTGAATGTGAGTTGTGTAAATGTGAGTTGGGTGAATATGAGTTTATGTCCACCAGATTCCTTAGATGGAATGGAGTGCCACGGGGTATCCTCCAGACCACAGAAGTGTAGGCCGGTGTGCTACACCTCTGTGGGTAGAGAATACCCTGCATTCCATCTCGTTGGCACGCTGGTGCTGTGGCTAGCACAGTCACCTCGCAGGATGGCCCTCCTGTGTGGAGTTTACATGTTCTTCCCGTGTCAGCGTCAGTGGGTTCTATCCAGGCGATGGGGATTCCCCCACAATGTCAAAACATGTTAGGTTGTGTGAATGTGAGTTGCGTAAATGTGAGTTGGGTGAATATGAGTTGGGTCCACCAGATTCCTTAGATAGAATGGAGTGCCACGGGGTATCCTCCAGACCACAGAAGTGTAGGCCGGTGTGCTACACCTCTGTGGGTAGAGAATACCCTACATTCCATCTCGTTGGCACGCTGGTGCTGTGGCTAGCACAGTCACCTCGCAGGATGGCCCTCCTGTGTGGAGTTTACATGTTCTTCCCGTGTCAGCGTCAGTGGGTTCTATCCAGGCGATGGGGATTCCCCCACAATGTCAAGACATGTCAGGTTGTGTGAATGTGAGTGTGAATGTCTGTCTCAGTCCTGCCAGAATCTGGATCCCTGTCCAGCGTGAACCTTGTCTTCGGCTCTGGTCCCCACCCAACCCAGAATAGGATAAGAGGTTAAAGATGACGGATGGAAAAATACTACTAGTAGCAGTGGACTGGTGGAGCAACGGATCATAGAAGTCACGGTTCAGATAAGCACGAAAGAAACAAGGGAGCAAATATAACTTTTAGATTTATTTACAATCTGATGGTTAACGTTAAAACGTTCTTTACACTTGCTACATTATGGTTATAACTTTATAACACAACAATTAATAACCCACAACTAATCCTCTTTAACAGGAAAACACCACAGCACACAACAATTTGTGACACTAATAATTGTACATTTATAAAATTTCAGCGCCAAACAGCATGCTTGGTACAGCTCTGTAGCTAGCCGTTAGCACAACAGTCTGCCAACAGCTGGGAGAGGCTCCGTCGCGTTACTTAAAGAACAGAAAAGAGCAATGCAGGAGGAACAAAGACAGACCGGAGATGCACCAATATAGTCTGTGCACAAGAGAGGTGCTGTGTCTGCTGTTTGGAAGTGTTTTGGTTTGAAAAAATCGGACGTTTTGCGAGTTTGGAGCCACTGTTGTTGTCGGATTTTTTCAAACCAAAACACTTCCAAACAGCAGACACAGCTCCTCTCTTGTGCACCAATATAGCCTGTTTACCTTCTTCCACCTCACAGATGATGTCACCGTTTCCATAGTAACAGCTTTTTCCGTGACAATACAGATAGTGTTTCTTCACATCAAAGCCAATGTCCTTTGATGTCAAAGATCAGAAAACAGAGTTTATAGATAGGACTAAGATTCACTGATCCATTAAATTGGAAGTGTTTTGGTTTTAAAAAATCCGACGTTTTGCGACTTTGGAGCCACTGTTGTTGCCACTGGTGGTCACACGAGCAACTTACGTCACCTCAGGAGAAAACGTGAGTTATTTTCATGTGTATAATAGATGCAATCTGAAATGTACACCGTGAAAACTGCAAACCTATCTACGTCATATTTTTATGTTTGTTAAATTATCAGTAGCTATAACTAAATGATATGCTTAGTATGCATATTCCAAACAAAAACACTTTAAAAACACTTTTTTTTTTGCTTTTTGGGGTATTTTGGTGAGACACCCAGCCCGAGATCCACCAGAGATTCCTTAGATGGTATGGAATGTCACGGCCCTCCAGACCACAGAGGTGTAGGCCGGTGTGCTACACCCCTGTGGGTAGAGGATACCCTGCATTCCATCTCGTTGGTACGCTGGTGATTGTTGCTAGCACAGTCACCTTGCAGGAAGGCCCTTCTTTGTGGAGTTTACATGTTCTCCCCGTGTCAGCGCGTCAGTGGGTTCTAT
>NW_027176493.1:0-50737 GCF_023349555.1 Cebidichthys violaceus | reverse complement strand
ATCTGCTGTTTTCAGCACTTTGATGCCTAGAGATGCATTTTCACTTGTTATGCTCTCAAAAGAAGTTTCAGGCTGGGAAGAGGCCAAAAGTGGATTCTTTGAAAGTAAACATAGTTTCAGAGATTTTCTTCAGAAAAGTGGTTCAGGACAGTTAATTTAACAGTTTCATGATGGTTTCATGAATTTCTGCTGTTTTCAGCTCTTTACTGCCGAGAGATGCATTTTCACTTTTTATGCTCTTAAAGGAAGTTTCAGGTTGGGAAGAGGCCAAAAGTGGATTCTTTGAAAGTAAACATAGTTTCAGAGATTTTCTTCAGAAAAGTGGCTCAGGACAGTTAATTTAACAGTTTCATGATGGTTTCAATAATATCTGCTGCTTTCAGCACTTTACTGCCGAGAGATGCATTTTCACTTTTTATGCTCTTAAAATAAGTTTCAGGCTGGGAAGAGGCCAAAAGTGGATTCTTTGAAAGTAAACATAGTTTCAGAGATTTTCTTCAGAAAAGTGGCTCAGGACACTTAATTTAACAGTTTCATGATGGTTTCATGAATATCTGCTGTTTTCAGCACTTTGCTGTGTAGAGATGCATTTTCACTTTTTATGCTCTTAAAAGAAGTTTCAGGCTGGGAAGAGGCCAAAAGTGGATTCTTTGAAAGTAAACATAGTTTCAGAGATTTTCTTCAGAAAAGTGGTTCAGGACAGTTAATTTAACAGTTTCATGATGGTTTCATGATTTTCTGCTGTTTTCAGCTCTTTACTGCCGAGAGATGCATTTTCACTTTGTATGCTCTTAAAA
The DNA here is from genome assembly GCF_023349555.1 of Cebidichthys violaceus. Lineage (NCBI taxonomy): Eukaryota > Metazoa > Chordata > Actinopteri > Perciformes > Stichaeidae > Cebidichthys > Cebidichthys violaceus. Next base: position 49,940 of record NW_027176493.1, on the reverse strand, counting down.
GAAGTTTCAGGCTGGGAAGAGGCCAAAAGTGGATTCTTTGAAAGTAAACATAGTTTCAGAGATTTTCTTCAGAAAAGTGGTTCAGGACAGTTAATTTAACAGTTTCATGATGGTTTCATGAATTTCTGCTGTTTTCAGCTCTTTACTGCCGAGAGATGCATTTTCACTTTGTATGCTCTTAAAGGAAGTTTCAGGCTGGGAAGAGGCCAAAAGTGGATTCTTTGAAAGTAAACATAGTTTCAGAGATTTTCTTCAGAAAAGTGGCTCAGGACAGTTAATTTAACAGTTTCATGATGGTTTCATGAATATCTGCTGTTTTCAGCACTTTGATGCCTAGAGATGCATTTTCACTTTTTATGCTTTTAAAATAAGTTTCAGGCCGGGAAGAGGCCAAAAGTAAATTTTTTAATGTAAACGTAGATTCAAAGATTTTCTTCAGAAAAGTGGCTCAGGACAGTTAAATTAACAGTTTCATGATGGTTTCATGAATATCTGCTGTTTTCAGCATTTTGATGCCTAGAGATGCATTTTCACTTTTTATGCTCTTAAAGGAAGTTTCAGGCTGGGAAGAGGCCAAAAGTGGATTCTTTGAAAGTAAACATAGTTTCAGAGATTTTCTTCAGAAAAGTGGCTCAGGACAGTTAATTTAACAGTTTCATGATGGTTTCATGAATATCTGCTGTTTTCAGCACTTTGATGCATAGAGATGCATTTTCACTTTTTAAGCTTTTAAATAAGTTTCAGGCTGGGAAGAGGCCAAAAGTGGATTCTTTGAAAGTAAACATAGTTTCAGAGATTTTCTACAGAAAAGTGGCTCAGGACAGTTAAATTAACAGTTTCATGATGGTTTCATGAATATCTGCTGTTTTCAGCACTTTGCTGCGTAGAGATGCATTTTCACTTTTTATGCTCTTAAAAGAAGTTTCAGGCTGGGAAGAGGCCAAAAGTGGATTCTTTGAAAGTAAACATAGTTTCAGAGATTTTCTTCAGAAAAGTGGTTCAGGACAGTTAATTTAACAGTTTCATGATGGTTTCATGAATATCTGCTGTTTTCAGCACTTTGATGCCTAGAGATGCATTTTCACTTTTTATGCTTTTAAAATAAGTTTCAGGCTGGGAAGAGGCCAAAAGTGGATTCTTTGAAAGTAAACATAGTTTCGGAGATTTTCTTCAGAAAAGTGGCTCAGGACAGTTAATTTAACAGTTTCATGATGGTTTCATGAATATCTGCTGTTTTCAGCACTTTGATGCCTAGAGATGCATTTTCACTTTTTATGCTTTTAAAATAAGTTTCAGGCTGGGAAGAGGCCAAAAGTGGATTCTTTGAAAGTAAACATAGTTTCAGAGATTTTCTTCAGAAAAGTGGCTCAGGACAGTTAATTTAACAGTTTCATGACGGTTTCATGAATATCTGCTGTTTTCAGCACTTTGATGCCTAGAGATGCATTTTCACTTGTTATGCTCTCAAAAGAAGTTTCAGGCTGGGAAGAGACCAAAAGTGGATTCTTTGAAAGTAAACATAGTTTCAGAGATTTTCTTCAGAAAAGTGGTTCAGGACAGTTAATTTAACAGTTTCATGATGGTTTCATGAATTTCTGCTGTTTTCAGCTCTTTACTGCCGAGAGATGCATTTTCACTTTTTATGCTATTAAAGGAAGTTTCAGGTTGGGAAGAGGCCAAAAGTGGATTCTTTGAAAGTAAACATAGTTTCAGAGATTTTCTTCAGAAAAGTGGCTCAGGACAGTTAATTTAACAGTTTCATGATGGTTTCAATAATATCTGCTGCTTTCAGCACTTTACTGCCGAGAGATGCATTTTCACTTTTTATGCTCTTAAAATAAGTTTCAGGCTGGGAAGAGGCCAAAAGTGGATTCTTTGAAAGTAAACATAGTTTCAGAGATTTTCTTCAGAAAAGTGGCTCAGGACACTTAATTTAACAGTTTCATGATGGTTTCATGAATATCTGCTGTTTTCAGCACTTTGCTGCGTAGAGATGCATTTTCACTTTTTATGCTCTTAAAAGAAGTTTCAGGCTGGGAAGAGGCCAAAAGTGGATTCTTTGAAAGTAAACATAGTTTCAGAGATGTTCTTCAGAAAAGTGGCTCAGGACAGTTAATTTAACAGTTTCATGATGTTTTCATGAATATCTGCTGTTTTCAGCACTTTGATGCCTAGAGATGCATTTTCACTTTTTATGCTTTTAAAATAAGTTTCAGGCTGGGAAGAGGCCAAAAGTGGATTCTTTGAAAGTAAACATAGTTTCAGAGATTTTCTACAGAAAAGTGGCTCAGGACAGTTAAATTAACAGTTTCATGATGGTTTCATGAATATCTGCTGTTTTCAGCACTTTGCTGCGTAGAGATGCATTTTCACTTTTTATGCTCTTAAAAGAAGTTTCAGGCTGGGAAGAGGCCAAAAGTGGATTCTTTGAAAGTAAACATAGTTTCAGAGATTTTCTACAGAAAAGTGGCTCAGGACAGTTAAATTAACAGTTTCATGATGGTTTCATGAATATCTGCTGTTTTCAGCACTTTGATGCCTAGAGATGCATTTTCACTTTTTATGCTTTTAAAATAAGTTTCAGGCCGGGAAGAGGCCAAAAGTAAATTTTTTAATGTAAACGTAGATTCAAAGATTTTCTTCAGAAAGTGGCTCAGGACAGTTAAATTAACAGTTTCATGATGGTTTCATGAATATCTGCTGTTTTCAGCACTTTACTGCCGAAAGATGCATTTTCACTTTTTATGCTTTTAAAATAAGTTTCAGGCTGGAAGAGGCCAAAAGTGGATTCTTTGAAAGTAAACATAGTTTCAGAGATTTTCTACAGAAAAGTGGCTCAGGACAGTTAAATTAACAGTTTCATGATGGTTTCATGAATATCTGCTGTTTTCAGCACTTTGCTGCGTAGAGATGCATTTTCACTTTTTATGCTCTTAAAAGAAGTTTCAGGCTGGGAAGAGGCCAAAAGTGGATTCTTTGAAAGTAAACATAGTTTCAGAGATTTTCTTCAGAAAAGTGGCTCAGGACAGTTAATTTAACAGTTTCATGATGGTTTCATGAATATCTGCTGTTTTCAGCACTTTGCTGCCTAGAGATGCATTTTCACTTTTTATGCTCTTAAAAGAAGTTTCAGGCTGGGAAGAGGCCAAAAGTGGATTCTTTGAAAGTAAACATAGTTTCAGAGATGTTCTTCAGAAAAGTGGCTCAGGACAGTTAATTTAACAGTTTCATGATGTTTTCATGAATATCTGCTGTTTTCAGCACTTTGATGCCTAGAGATGCATTTTCACTTTTATGCTTTTAAAATAAGTTTCAGGCTGAGAAGAGGCCAAAAGTGGATTCTTTGAAAGTAAACATAGTTTCAGAGATTTTCTACAGAAAAGTGGCTCAGGACAGTTAAATTAACGGTTTCATGATGGTTTCATGAATATCTGCTGTTTTCAGCACTTTGCTGCGTAGAGATGCATTTTCACTTTTTATGCTCTTAAAAGAAGTTTCAGGCTGGGAAGAGGCCAAAAGTGGATTCTTTGAAAGTAAACATAGTTTCAGAGATTTTCTTCAGAAAAGTGGTTCAGGACAGTTAATTTAACAGTTTCATGATGGTTTCATGAATTTCTGCTGTTTTCAGCTCTTTACTGCCGAGAGATGCATTTTCACTTTTTATGCTCTTAAAGGAAGTTTCAGGCTGGGAAGAGGCCAAAAGTGGATTCTTTGAAAGTAAACATAGTTTCAGAGATTTTCTTCAGAAAAGTGGCTCAGGACAGTTAATTTAACAGTTTCATGATGGTTTCATGAATATCTGCTGTTTCAGCACTTTGATGCCTAGAGATGCATTTTCACTTTTTATGCTTTTAAAATAAGTTTCAGGCTGGGAAGAGGCCAAAAGTGGATTCTTTGAAAGTAAACATAGTTTCAGAGATTTTCTTCAGAAAAGTGGCTCAGGACAGTTAATTTAACAGTTTCATGACGGTTTCATGAATATCTGCTGTTTTCAGCACTTTGATGCCTAGAGATGCATTTTCACTTGTTATGCTCTCAAAAGAAGTTTCAGGCTGGGAAGAGGCCAAAAGTGGATTCTTTGAAAGTAAACATAGTTTCAGAGATTTTCTTCAGAAAAGTGGTTCAGGACAGTTAATTTAACAGTTTCATGATGGTTTCATGAATTTCTGCTGTTTTCAGCTCTTTACTGCCGAGAGATGCATTTTCACTTTGTATGCTCTTAAAGGAAGTTTCAGGCTGGGAAGAGGCCAAAAGTGGATTCTTTGAAAGTAAACATAGTTTCAGAGATTTTCTTCAGAAAAGTGGCACAGGACAGTTAATTTAACAGTTTCATGATGGTTTCATGAATATCTGCTGTTTTCAGCACTTTGATGCCTAGAGATGCATTTTCACTTTTTATGCTTTTAAAATAAGTTTCAGGCCGGGAAGAGGCCAAAAGTAAATTTTTTAATGTAAACGTAGATTCAAAGATTTTCTTCAGAAAAGTGGCTCAGGACAGTTAAATTAACAGTTTCATGATGGTTTCATGAATATCTGCTGTTTTCAGCATTTTGATGCCTAGAGATGCATTTTCACTTTTTATGCTCTTAAAGGAAGTTTCAGGCTGGGAAGAGGCCAAAAGTGGATTCTTTGAAAGTAAACATAGTTTCAGAGATTTTCTTCAGAAAAGTGGCTCAGGACAGTTAATTTAACAGTTTCATGATGGTTTCATGAATATCTGCTGTTTTCAGCACTTTGATGCCTAGAGATGCATTTTCACTTTTTATGCTTTTAAAATAAGTTTCAGGCTGGGAAGAGGCCAAAAGTGGATTCTTTGAAAGTAAACATAGTTTCGGAGATTTTCTTCAGAAAAGTGGCTCAGGACAGTTAATTTAACAGTTTCATGATGGTTTCATGAATATCTGCTGTTTTCAGCACTTTGATGCCTAGAGATGCATTTTCACTTTTTATGCTTTTAAAATAAGTTTCAGGCTGGGAAGAGGCCAAAAGTGGATTCTTTGAAAGTAAACATAGTTTCAGAGATTTTCTTCAGAAAAGTGGCTCAGGACAGTTAATTTAACAGTTTCATGACGGTTTCATGAATATCTGCTGTTTTCAGCACTTTGATGCCTAGAGATGCATTTTCACTTGTTATGCTCTCAAAAGAAGTTTCAGGCTGGGAAGAGGCCAAAACTGGATTCTTTGAAAGTAAACATAGTTTCAGAGATTTTCTTCAGAAAAGTGGTTCAGGACAGTTAATTTAACAGTTTCATGATGGTTTCATGAATATCTGCTGTTTTCAGCACTTTGATGCCTAGAGATGCATTTTCACTTTTTATGCTTTTAAAATAAGTTTCAGGCCGGGAAGAGGCCAAAAGTAAATTTTTTAATGTAAACGTAGATTCAAAGATTTTCTTCAGAAAAGTGGCTCAGGACAGTTAAATTAACAGTTTCATGATGGTTTCATGAATATCTGCTGTTTTCAGCACTTTGATGCCTAGAGATGCATTTTCACTTTTTATGCTCTTAAAGGAAGTTTCAGGCTGGGAAGAGGCCAAAAGTGGATTCTTTGAAAGTAAACATAGTTTCAGAGATTTTCTTCAGAAAAGTGGCTCAGGACAGTTAATTTAACAGTTTCATGATGGTTTCATGAATATCTGCTGTTTTCAGCACTTTGCTGCCTAGAGATGCATTTTCACTTTTTATGCTTTTAAAATAAGTTTCAGGCTGGGAAGAGGCCAAAAGTGGATTCTTTGAAAGTAAACATAGTTTCAGAGATTTTCTACAGAAAAGTGGCTCAGGACAGTTAAATTAACAGTTTCATGATGGTTTCATGAATATCTGCTGTTTTCAGCACTTTGCTGCGTAGAGATGCATTTTCACTTTTTATGCTCTTAAAAGAAGTTTCAGGCTGGGAAGAGGCCAAAAGTGGATTCTTTGAAAGTAAACATAGTTTCAGAGATTTTCTTCAGAAAAGTGGTTCAGGACAGTTAATTTAACAGTTTCATGATGGTTTCATGAATATCTGCTGTTTTCAGCACTTTGATGCCTAGAGATGCATTTTCACTTTTTATGCTTTTAAAATAAGTTTCAGGCTGGGAAGAGGCCAAAAGTGGATTCTTTGAAAGTAAACATAGTTTCGGAGATTTTCTTCAGAAAAGTGGCTCAGGACAGTTAATTTAACAGTTTCATGATGGTTTCATGAATATCTGCTGTTTTCAGCACTTTGATGCCTAGAGATGCATTTTCACTTTTTATGCTTTTAAAATAAGTTTCAGGCTGGGAAGAGGCCAAAAGTGGATTCTTTGAAAGTAAACATAGTTTCAGAGATTTTCTTCAGAAAAGTGGCTCAGGACAGTTAATTTAACAGTTTCATGACGGTTTCATGAATATCTGCTGTTTTCAGCACTTTGATGCCTAGAGATGCATTTTCACTTGTTATGCTCTCAAAAGAAGTTTCAGGCTGGAAGAGGCCAAAAGTGGATTCTTTGAAAGTAAACATAGTTTCAGAGATTTTCTTCAGAAAAGTGGTTCAGGACAGTTAATTTAACAGTTTCATGATGGTTTCATGATTTTCTGCTGTTTTCAGCTCTTTACTGCCGAGAGATGCATTTTCACTTTGTATGCTCTTAAAAGAAGTTTCAGGCTGGGAAGAGGCCAGAAGTGGATTCTTTGAAAGTAAACATAGTTTCAGAGATTTTCTTCAGAAAAGTGGTTCAGGACAGTTAATTTAACAGTTTCATGATGGTTTCATGAATTTCTGCTGTTTTCAGCTCTTTACTGCCGAGAGATGCATTTTCACTTTTTATGCTCTTAAAGGAAGTTTCAGGTTGGGAAGAGGCCAAAAGTGGATTCTTTGAAAGTAAACATAGTTTCAGAGATTTTCTTCAGAAAAGTGGCTCAGGACAGTTAATTTAACAGTTTCATGATGGTTTCAATAATATCTGCTGCTTTCAGCACTTTACTGCCGAGAGATGCATTTTCACTTTTTATGCTCTTAAAATAAGTTTCAGGCTGGGAAGAGGCCAAAAGTGGATTCTTTGAAAGTAAACATAGTTTCAGAGATTTTCTTCAGAAAAGTGGTTCAGGACAGTTAATTTAACAGTTTCATGATGGTTTCATGAATTTCTGCTGTTTTCAGCTCTTTACTGCCGAGAGATGCATTTTCACTTTTTATGCTCTTAAAGGAAGTTTCAGGCTGGGAAGAGGCCAAAAGTGGATTCTTTGAAAGTAAACATAGTTTCAGAGATTTTCTTCAGAAAAGTGGCTCAGGACAGTTAATTTAACAGTTTCATGATGGTTTCATGAATATCTGCTGTTTTCAGCACTTTGATGCCTAGAGATGCATTTTCACTTTTTATGCTTTTAAAATAAGTTTCAGGCTGGGAAGAGGCCAAAAGTGGATTCTTTGAAAGTAAACATAGTTTCGGAGATTTTCTTCAGAAAAGTGGCTCAGGACAGTTAATTTAACAGTTTCATGATGGTTTCATGAATATCTGCTGTTTTCAGCACTTTGATGCCTAGAGATGCATTTTCACTTGTTATGCTCTCAAAAGAAGTTTCAGGCTGGGAAGAGGCCAAAAGTGGATTCTTTGAAAGTAAACATAGTTTCAGAGATTTTCTTCAGAAAAGTGGTTCAGGACAGTTAATTTAACAGTTTCATGATGGTTTCATGAATATCTGCTGTTTTCAGCACTTTGATGCCTAGAGATGCATTTTCACTTTTTATGCTTTTAAAATAAGTTTCAGGCCGGGAAGAGGCCAAAAGTAAATTTTTTAATGTAAACGTAGATTCAAAGATTTTCTTCAGAAAAGTGGCTCAGGACAGTTAAATTAACAGTTTCATGATGGTTTCATGAATATCTGCTGTTTTCAGCATTTTGATGCCTAGAGATGCATTTTCACTTTTTATGCTTTTAAAATAAGTTTCAGGCTGGGAAGAGGCCAAAAGTGGATTCTTTGAAAGTAAACATAGTTTCGGAGATTTTCTTCAGAAAAGTGGCTCAGGACAGTTAATTTAACAGTTTCATGATGGTTTCATGAATATCTGCTGTTTTCAGCACTTTGATGCCTAGAGATGCATTTTCACTTTTTATGCTTTTAAAATAAGTTTCAGGCTGGGAAGAGGCCAAAAGTGGATTCTTTGAAAGTAAACATAGTTTCGGAGATTTTCTTCAGAAAAGTGGCTCAGGACAGTTAATTTAACAGTTTCATGATGGTTTCATGAATATCTGCTGTTTTCAGCACTTTGATGCCTAGAGATGCATTTTCACTTTTTATGCTTTTAAAATAAGTTTCAGGCTGGGAGGAGGCCAAAAGTGGATTCTTTGAAAGTAAACATAGTTTCAGAGATTTTCTTCAGAAAAGTGGCTCAGGACAGTTAATTTAACAGTTTCATGACGGTTTCATGAATATCTTGCTGTTTTCAGCACTTTGATGCCTAGAGATGCATTTTCACTTGTTATGCTCTCAAAAGAAGTTTCAGGCTGGGAAGAGGCCAAAAGTGGATTCTTTGAAAGTAAACATAGTTTCAGAGATTTTCTTCAGAAAAGTGGTTCAGGACAGTTAATTTAACAGTTTCATGATGGTTTCATGAATTTCTGCTGTTTTCAGCTCTTTACTGCCGAGAGATGCATTTTCACTTTTTATGCTCTTAAAGGAAGTTTCAGGTTGGGAAGAGGCCAAAAGTGGATTCTTTGAAAGTAAACATAGTTTCAGAGATTTTCTTCAGAAAAGTGGCTCAGGACAGTTAATTTAACAGTTTCATGATGGTTTCAATAATATCTGCTGCTTTCAGCACTTTGATGCCTAGAGATGCATTTTCACTTTTTATGCTCTTAAAGGAAGTTTCAGGCTGGGAAGAGGCCAAAAGTGGATTCTTTGAAAGTAAACATAGTTTCAGAGATTTTCTTCAGAAAAGTGGCTCAGGACAGTTAATTTAACAGTTTCATGATGGTTTCATGAATATCTGCTGTTTTCAGCACTTTGCTGCCTAGAGATGCATTTTCACTTTTTATGCTTTTAAAATAAGTTTCAGGCTGGGAAGAGGCCAAAAGTGGATTCTTTGAAAGTAAACATAGTTTCAGAGATTTTCTACAGAAAAGTGGCTCAGGACAGTTAAATTAACAGTTTCATGATGGTTTCATGAATATCTGCTGTTTTCAGCACTTTGATGCCTAGAGATGCATTTTCACTTTTTATGCTTTTAAAATAAGTTTCAGGCCGGGATGAGGCCAAAAGTAAATTTTTTAATGTAAACGTAGATTCAAAGATTTTCTTCAGAAAAGTGGCTCAGGACAGTTAAATTAACAGTTTCATGATGGTTTCATGAATATCTGCTGTTTTCAGCACTTTGATGCCTAGAGATGCATTTTCACTTTTTATGCTCTTAAAGGAAGTTTCAGGCTGGGAAGAGGCCAAAAGTGGATTCTTTGAAAGTAAACATAGTTTCAGAGATTTTCTTCAGAAAAGTGGTTCAGGACAGTTAATTTAACAGTTTCATGATGGTTTCATGAATATCTGCTGTTTTCAGCACTTTGATGCCTAGAGATGCATTTTCACTTTTTATGCTTTTAAAATAAGTTTCAGGCCGGGATGAGGCCAAAAGTAAATTTTTTAATGTAAACGTAGATTCAAAGATTTTCTTCAGAAAAGTGGCTCAGGACAGTTAAATTAACAGTTTCATGATGGTTTCATGAATATCTGCTGTTTTCAGCACTTTGATGCCTAGAGATGCATTTTCACTTGTTATGCTCTCAAAAGAAGTTTCAGGCTGGGAAGAGGCCAAAAGTGGATTCTTTGAAAGTAAACATAGTTTCAGAGATTTTCTTCAGAAAAGTGGTTCAGGACAGTTAATTTAACAGTTTCATGATGGTTTCATGAATTTCTGCTGTTTTCAGCTCTTTACTGCCGAGAGATGCATTTTCACTTTTTATGCTCTTAAAGGAAGTTTCAGGTTGGGAAGAGGCCAAAAGTGGATTCTTTGAAAGTAAACATAGTTTCAGAGATTTTCTTCAGAAAAGTGGCTCAGGACAGTTAATTTAACAGTTTCATGATGGTTTCAATAATATCTGCTGCTTTCAGCACTTTACTGCCGAGAGATGCATTTTCACTTTTTATGCTCTTAAAATAAGTTTCAGGCTGGGAAGAGGCCAAAAGTGGATTCTTTGAAAGTAAACATAGTTTCAGAGATTTTCTTCAGAAAAGTGGCTCAGGACACTTAATTTAACAGTTTCATGATGGTTTCATGAATTTCTGCTGTTTTCAGCTCTTTACTGCCGAGAGATGCATTTTCACTTTTTATGCTCTTAAAGGAAGTTTCAGGTTGGGAAGAGGCCAAAAGTGGATTCTTTGAAAGTAAACATAGTTTCAGAGATTTTCTTCAGAAAAGTGGCTCAGGACAGTTAATTTAACAGTTTCATGATGGTTTCAATAATATCTGCTGCTTTCAGCACTTTACTGCCGAGAGATGCATTTTCACTTTTTATGCTCTTAAAATAAGTTTCAGGCTGGGAAGAGGCCAAAAGTGGATTCTTTGAAAGTAAACATAGTTTCAGAGATTTTCTTCAGAAAAGTGGCTCAGGACACTTAATTTAACAGTTTCATGATGGTTTCATGAATATCTGCTGTTTTCAGCACTTTGCTGTGTAGAGATGCATTTTCACTTTTTATGCTCTTAAAAGAAGTTTCAGGCTGGGAAGAGGCCAAAAGTGGATTCTTTGAAAGTAAACATAGTTTCAGAGATTTTCTTCAGAAAAGTGGTTCAGGACAGTTAATTTAACAGTTTCATGATGGTTTCATGAATTTCTGCTGTTTTCAGCTCTTTACTGCCGAGAGATGCATTTTCACTTTTTATGCTCTTAAAGGAAGTTTCAGGCTGGGAAGAGACCAAAAGTGGATTCTTTGAAAGTAAACATAGTTTCAGAGATTTTCTTCAGAAAAGTGGCTCAGGACAGTTAATTTAACAGTTTCATGATGGTTTCATGAATATCTGCTGTTTTCAGCACTTTGATGCCTAGAGATGCATTTTCACTTTTTATGCTTTTAAAATAAGTTTCAGGCTGGGAAGAGGCCAAAAGTGGATTCTTTGAAAGTAAACATAGTTTCGGAGATTTTCTTCAGAAAAGTGGCTCAGGACAGTTAATTTAACAGTTTCATGATGGTTTCATGAATATCTGCTGTTTTCAGCACTTTGATGCTAGAGATGCATTTTCACTTGTTATGCTCTCAAAAGAAGTTTCAGGCTGGGAAGAGGCCAAAAGTGGATTCTTTGAAAGTAAACATAGTTTCAGAGATTTTCTTCAGAAAAGTGGTTCAGGACAGTTAATTTAACAGTTTCATGATGGTTTCATGAATATCTGCTGTTTTCAGCACTTTGATGCCTAGAGATGCATTTTCACTTTTTATGCTTTTAAAATAAGTTTCAGGCCGGGATGAGGCCAAAAGTAAATTTTTTAATGTAAACGTAGATTCAAAGATTTTCTTCAGAAAAGTGGCTCAGGACAGTTAAATTAACAGTTTCATGATGGTTTCATGAATATCTGCTGTTTTCAGCACTTTGATGCCTAGAGATGCATTTTCACTTTTTATGCTCTTAAAGGAAGTTTCAGGCTGGGAAGAGGCCAAAAGTGGATTCTTTGAAAGTAAACATAGTTTCAGAGATTTTCTTCAGAAAAGTGGCTCAGGACAGTTAATTTAACAGTTTCATGATGGTTTCATGAATATCTGCTGTTTTCAGCACTTTGCTGCCTAGAGATGCATTTTCACTTTTTATGCTTTTAAAATAAGTTTCAGGCTGGGAAGAGGCCAAAAGTGGATTCTTTGAAAGTAAACATAGTTTCAGAGATTTTCTACAGAAAAGTGGCTCAGGACAGTTAAATTAACAGTTTCATGATGGTTTCATGAATATCTGCTGTTTTCAGCACTTTGATGCCTAGAGATGCATTTTCACTTTTTATGCTTTTAAAATAAGTTTCAGGCCGGGATGAGGCCAAAAGTAAATTTTTTAATGTAAACGTAGATTCAAAGATTTTCTTCAGAAAAGTGGCTCAGGACAGTTAAATTAACAGTTTCATGATGGTTTCATGAATATCTGCTGTTTTCAGCACTTTGATGCCTAGAGATGCATTTTCACTTTTTATGCTCTTAAAGGAAGTTTCAGGCTGGGAAGAGGCCAAAAGTGGATTCTTTGAAAGTAAACATAGTTTCAGAGATTTTCTTCAGAAAAGTGGTTCAGGACAGTTAATTTAACAGTTTCATGATGGTTTCATGAATATCTGCTGTTTTCAGCACTTTGATGCCTAGAGATGCATTTTCACTTTTTATGCTTTTAAAATAAGTTTCAGGCCGGGATGAGGCCAAAAGTAAATTTTTTAATGTAAACGTAGATTCAAAGATTTTCTTCAGAAAAGTGGCTCAGGACAGTTAAAATTAACAGTTTCATGATGGTTTCATGAATATCTGCTGTTTTCAGCACTTTGATGCCTAGAGATGCATTTTCACTTGTTATGCTCTCAAAAGAAGTTTCAGGCTGGGAAGAGGCCAAAAGTGGATTCTTTGAAAGTAAACATAGTTTCAGAGATTTTCTTCAGAAAAGTGGTTCAGGACAGTTAATTTAACAGTTTCATGATGGTTTCATGAATTTCTGCTGTTTTCAGCACTTGATGCCTAGAGATGCATTTTCACTTTTTATGCTTTTAAAATAAGTTTCAGGCCGGGATGAGGCCAAAAGTAAATTTTTTAATGTAAACGTAGATTCAAAGATTTTCTTCAGAAAAGTGGCTCAGGACAGTTAAATTAACAGTTTCATGATGGTTTCATGAATATCTGCTGTTTTCAGCACTTTGATGCCTAGAGATGCATTTTCACTTTTTATGCTCTTAAAGGAAGTTTCAGGCTGGGAAGAGGCCAAAAGTGGATTCTTTGAAAGTAAACATAGTTTCAGAGATTTTCTTCAGAAAAGTGGCTCAGGACAGTTAATTTAACAGTTTCATGATGGTTTCATGAATATCTGCTGTTTTCAGCACTTTGCTGCCTAGAGATGCATTTTCACTTTTTATGCTTTTAAAATAAGTTTCAGGCTGGGAAGAGGCCAAAAGTGGATTCTTTGAAAGTAAACATAGTTTCAGAGATTTTCTACAGAAAAGTGGCTCAGGACAGTTAAATTAACAGTTTCATGATGGTTTCATGAATATCTGCTGTTTTCAGCACTTTGATGCCTAGAGATGCATTTTCACTTTTTATGCTTTTAAAATAAGTTTCAGGCCGGGATGAGGCCAAAAGTAAATTTTTTAATGTAAACGTAGATTCAAAGATTTTCTTCAGAAAAGTGGCTCAGGACAGTTAAATTAACAGTTTCATGATGGTTTCATGAATATCTGCTGTTTTCAGCACTTTGATGCCTAGAGATGCATTTTCACTTTTTATGCTCTTAAAGGAAGTTTCAGGCTGGGAAGAGGCCAAAAGTGGATTCTTTGAAAGTAAACATAGTTTCAGAGATTTTCTTCAGAAAAGTGGCTCAGGACAGTTAATTTAACAGTTTCATGATGGTTTCATGAATATCTGCTGTTTTCAGCACTTTGCTGCCTAGAGATGCATTTTCACTTTTTATGCTCTTAAAAGAAGTTTCAGGCTGGGAAGAGGCCAAAAGTGGATTCTTTGAAAGTAAACATAGTTTCAGAGATTTTCTTCAGAAAAGTGGTTCAGGACAGTTAATTTAACAGTTTCATGATGGTTTCATGAATATCTGCTGTTTTCAGCACTTTGATGCCTAGAGATGCATTTTCACTTTTTATGCTTTTAAAATAAGTTTCAGGCCGGGATGAGGCCAAAAGTAAATTTTTTAATGTAAACGTAGATTCAAAGATTTTCTTCAGAAAAGTGGCTCAGGACAGTTAAATTAACAGTTTCATGATGGTTTCATGAATATCTGCTGTTTTCAGCACTTTGATGCCTAGAGATGCATTTTCACTTTTTATGCTCTTAAAGGAAGTTTCAGGCTGGGAAGAGGCCAAAAGTGGATTCTTTGAAAGTAAACATAGTTTCAGAGATTTTCTTCAGAAAAGTGGCTCAGGACAGTTAATTTAACAGTTTCATGATGGTTTCATGAATATCTGCTGTTTTCAGCACTTTGCTGCCTAGAGATGCATTTTCACTTTTTATGCTTTTAAAATAAGTTTCAGGCTGGGAAGAGGCCAAAAGTGGATTCTTTGAAAGTAAACATAGTTTCAGAGATTTTCTACAGAAAAGTGGCTCAGGACAGTTAAATTAACAGTTTCATGATGGTTTCATGAATATCTGCTGTTTTCAGCACTTTGATGCCTAGAGATGCATTTTCACTTTTTATGCTTTTAAAATAAGTTTCAGGCCGGGATGAGGCCAAAGTAAATTTTTTAATGTAAACGTAGATTCAAAGATTTTCTTCAGAAAAGTGGCTCAGGACAGTTAAATTAACAGTTTCATGATGGTTTCATGAATATCTGCTGTTTTCAGCACTTTGATGCCTAGAGATGCATTTTCACTTTTTATGCTCTTAAAGGAAGTTTCAGGCTGGGAAGAGGCCAAAAGTGGATTCTTTGAAAGTAAACATAGTTTCAGAGATTTTCTTCAGAAAAGTGGCTCAGGACAGTTAATTTAACAGTTTCATGATGGTTTCATGAATATCTGCTGTTTTCAGCACTTTGCTGCCTAGAGATGCATTTTCACTTTTTATGCTTTTTAAAATAAGTTTCAGGCTGGGAAGAGGCCAAAAGTGGATTCTTTGAAAGTAAACATAGTTTCAGAGATTTTCTACAGAAAAGTGGCTCAGGACAGTTAAATTAACAGTTTCATGATGGTTTCATGAATATCTGCTGTTTTCAGCACTTTGCTGCGTAGAGATGCATTTTCACTTTTTATGCTCTTAAAAGAAGTTTCAGGCTGGGAAGAGGCCAAAAGTGGATTCTTTGAAAGTAAACATAGTTTCAGAGATTTTCTTCAGAAAAGTGGTTTCAGGACAGTTAATTTAACAGTTTCATGATGGTTTCATGAATATCTGCTGTTTTCAGCACTTTGATGCCTAGAGATGCATTTTCACTTTTTATGCTTTTAAATAAGTTTCAGGCTGGGAAGAGGCCAAAAGTGGATTCTTTGAAAGTAAACATAGTTTCGGAGATTTTCTTCAGAAAAGTGGCTCAGGACAGTTAATTTAACAGTTTCATGATGGTTTCATGAATATCTGCTGTTTTCAGCACTTTGATGCCTAGAGATGCATTTTCACTTTTTATGCTCTTAAAATAAGTTTCAGGCTGGGAAGAGGCCAAAGTGGATTCTTTGAAAGTAAACATAGTTTCAGAGATTTTCTTCAGAAAAGTGGCTCAGGACAGTTAATTTAACAGTTTCATGACGGTTTCATGAATATCTGCTGTTTTCAGCACTTTGATGCCTAGAGACGCATTTTCACTTGTTATGCTCTCAAAAGAAGTTTCAGGCTGGGAAGAGGCCAAAAGTGGATTCTTTGAAAGTAAACATAGTTTCAGAGATTTTCTTCAGAAAAGTGGTTCAGGACAGTTAATTTAACAGTTTCATGATGGTTTCATGAATTTCTGCTGTTTTCAGCTCTTTACTGCCGAGAGATGCATTTTCACTTTGTATGCTCTTAAAGGAGTTTCAGGCTGGAAGAGGCCAAAAGTGGATTCTTTGAAAGTAAACATAGTTTCAGAGATTTTCTTCAGAAAAGTGGCTCAGGACAGTTAATTTAACAGTTTCATGATGGTTTCATGAATATCTGCTGTTTTCAGCACTTTGATGCCTAGAGATGCATTTTCACTTTTTATGCTCTTAAAAGAAGTTTCAGGCTGGGAAGAGGCCAAAAGTGGATTCTTTGAAAGTAAACATAGTTTTCAGAGATTTTCTTCAGAAAAGTGGTTCAGGACAGTTAATTTAACAGTTTCATGATGGTTTCATGAATTTCTGCTGTTTTCAGCTCTTTACTGCCGAGAGATGCATTTTCACTTTTTATGCTCTTAAAGGAAGTTTCAGGTTGGGAAGAGGCCAAAAGTGGATTCTTGAAAGTAAACATAGTTTCAGAGATTTTCTTCAGAAAAGTGGCTCAGGACAGTTAATTTAACAGTTTCATGATGGTTTCAATAATATCTGCTGCTTTCAGCACTTTACTGCCGAGAGATGCATTTTCACTTTTTATGCTCTTAAAATAAGTTTCAGGCTGGGAAGAGGCCAAAAGTGGATTCTTTGAAAGTAAACATAGTTTCAGAGATTTTCTTCAGAAAAGTGGCTCAGGACACTTAATTTAACAGTTTCATGATGGTTTCATAAATATCTGCTGTTTTCAGCACTTTGCTGTGTAGAGATGCATTTTCACTTTTTATGCTCTTAAAAGAAGTTTCAGGCTGGGAAGAGGCCAAAAGTGGATTCTTTGAAAGTAACATAGTTTCGGAGATTTTCTTCAGAAAAGTGGCTCAGGACAGTTAATTTAACAGTTTCATGATGGTTTCATGAATATCTGCTGTTTTCAGCACTTTGATGCCTAGAGATGCATTTTCACTTTTTATGCTCTTAAAATAAGTTTCAGGCTGGGAAGAGGCCAAAAGTGGATTCTTTGAAAGTAAACATAGTTTCAGAGATTTTCTTCAGAAAAGTGGCTCAGGACAGTTAATTTAACAGTTTCATGACGGTTTCATGAATATCTGCTGTTTTCAGCACTTTGATGCCTAGAGACGCATTTTCACTTGTTATGCTCTCAAAAGAAGTTTCAGGCTGGGAAGAGGCCAAAAGTGGATTCTTTGAAAGTAAACATAGTTTCAGAGATTTTCTTCAGAAAAGTGGTTCAGGACAGTTAATTTAACAGTTTCATGATGGTTTCATGAATTTCTGCTGTTTTCAGCTCTTTACTGCCGAGAGATGCATTTTCACTTTGTATGCTCTTAAAGGAGTTTCAGGCTGGGAAGAGGCCAAAAGTGGATTCTTTGAAAGTAAACATAGTTTCAGAGATTTTCTTCAGAAAAGTGGCTCAGGACAGTTAATTTAACGGTTTCATGATGGTTTCATGAATATCTGCTGTTTTCTGCTCTTACTGCCGAGAGATGCATTTTCACTTTTATGCTCTTAAAAGAAGTTTCAGGTTGGGAAGAGGCCAAAAGTGGATTCTTTGAAAGTAAACATAGTTTCAGAGATTTTCTTCAGAAAAGTGGCTCAGGACAGTTAATTTAACAGTTTCATGATGGTTTCAATAATATCTGCTGCTTTCAGCACTTTACTGCCGAGAGATGCATTTTCACTTTTTATGCTCTTAAAATAAGTTTCAGGCTGGGAAGAGGCCAAAAGTGGATTCTTTGAAAGTAAACATAGTTTCAGAGATTTTCTTCAGAAAAGTGGCTCAGGACACTTAATTTAACAGTTTCATGATGGTTTCATAAATATCTGCTGTTTTCAGCACTTTGCTGTGTAGAGATGCATTTTCACTTTTTATGCTCTTAAAAGAAGTTTCAGGCTGGGAAGAGGCCAAAAGTGGATTCTTTGAAAGTAAACATAGTTTCAGAGATTTTCTACAGAAAAGTGGCTCAGGACAGTTAAATTAACAGTTTCATGATGGTTTCATGAATATCTGCTGTTTTCAGCACTTTGATGCCTAGAGATGCATTTTCACTTTTTATGCTTTTAAAATAAGTTTCAGGCCGGGATGAGGCCAAAAGTAAATTTTTTAATGTAAACGTAGATTCAAAGATTTTCTTCAGAAAAGTGGCTCAGGACAGTTAAATTAACAGTTTCATGATGGTTTCATGAATATCTGCTGTTTTCAGCACTTTGATGCCTAGAGATGCATTTTCACTTTTTATGCTCTTAAAGGAAGTTTCAGGCTGGGAAGAGGCCAAAAGTGGATTCTTTGAAAGTAAACATAGTTTCAGAGATTTTCTTCAGAAAAGTGGCTCAGGACAGTTAATTTAACAGTTTCATGATGGTTTCATGAATATCTGCTGTTTTCAGCACTTTGCTGCCTAGAGATGCATTTTCACTTTTTATGCTTTTAAAATAAGTTTCAGGCTGGGAAGAGGCCAAAAGTGGATTCTTTGAAAGTAAACATAGTTTCAGAGATTTTCTACAGAAAAGTGGCTCAGGACAGTTAAATTAACAGTTTCATGATGGTTTCATGAATATCTGCTGTTTTCAGCACTTTGATGCCTAGAGATGCATTTTCACTTTTTATGCTTTTAAAATAAGTTTCAGGCTGGGATGAGGCCAAAAGTAAATTTTTTAATGTAAACGTAGATTCAAAGATTTTCTTCAGAAAAGTGGCTCAGGACAGTTAAATTAACAGTTTCATGATGGTTTCATGAATATCTGCTGTTTTCAGCACTTTGATGCCTAGAGATGCATTTTCACTTTTTATGCTCTTAAAGGAAGTTTCAGGCTGGGAAGAGGCCAAAAGTGGATTCTTTGAAAGTAAACATAGTTTCAGAGATTTTCTTCAGAAAAGTGGTTCAGGACAGTTAATTTAACAGTTTCATGATGGTTTCATGAATATCTGCTGTTTTCAGCACTTTGATGCCTAGAGATGCATTTTCACTTTTTATGCTTTTAAAATAAGTTTCAGGCCGGGATGAGGCCAAAAGTAAATTTTTTAATGTAAACGTAGATTCAAAGATTTTTCTTCAGAAAAGTGGCTCAGGACAGTTAAATTAACAGTTTCATGATGGTTTCATGAATATCTGCTGTTTCAGCACTTTGATGCCTAGAGATGCATTTTCACTTGTTATGCTCTCAAAAGAAGTTTCAGGCTGGGAAGAGGCCAAAAGTGGATTCTTTGAAAGTAAACATAGTTTCAGAGATTTTCTTCAGAAAAGTGGTTCAGGACAGTTAATTTAACAGTTTCATGATGGTTTCATGAATTTCTGCTGTTTTCAGCACTTTGATGCCTAGAGATGCATTTTCACTTTTTATGCTTTTAAAATAAGTTTCAGGCCGGGATGAGGCCAAAAGTAAATTTTTTAATGTAAACGTAGATTCAAAGATTTTCTTCAGAAAAGTGGCTCAGGACAGTTAAATTAACAGTTTCATGATGGTTTCATGAATATCTGCTGTTTTCAGCACTTTGATGCCTAGAGATGCATTTTCACTTTTTATGCTCTTAAAGGAAGTTTCAGGCTGGGAAGAGGCCAAAAGTGGATCTTTGAAAGTAAACATAGTTTCAGAGATTTTCTTCAGAAAAGTGGCTCAGGACAGTTAATTTAACAGTTTCATGATGGTTTCATGAATATCTGCTGTTTTCAGCACTTTGCTGCCTAGAGATGCATTTTCACTTTTTATGCTTTTAAAATAAGTTTCAGGCTGGGAAGAGGCCAAAAGTGGATTCTTTGAAAGTAAACATAGTTTCAGAGATTTTCTACAGAAAAGTGGCTCAGGACAGTTAAATTAACAGTTTCATGATGGTTTCATGAATATCTGCTGTTTTCAGCACTTTGATGCCTAGAGATGCATTTTCACTTTTTATGCTTTTAAAATAAGTTTCAGGCCGGGATGAGGCCAAAAGTAAATTTTTTAATGTAAACGTAGATTCAAAGATTTTCTTCAGAAAAGTGGCTCAGGACAGTTAAATTAACAGTTTCATGATGGTTTCATGAATATCTGCTGTTTTCAGCACTTTGATGCCTAGAGATGCATTTTCACTTTTTATGCTCTTAAAGGAAGTTTCAGGCTGGGAAGAGGCCAAAAGTGGATTCTTTGAAAGTAAACATAGTTTCAGAGATTTTCTTCAGAAAAGTGGCTCAGGACAGTTAATTTAACAGTTTCATGATGGTTTCATGAATATCTGCTGTTTTCAGCACTTTGCTGCCTAGAGATGCATTTTCACTTTTTATGCTCTTAAAAGAAGTTTCAGGCTGGGAAGAGGCCAAAAGTGGATTCTTTGAAAGTAAACATAGTTTCAGAGATTTTCTTCAGAAAAGTGGTTCAGGACAGTTAATTTAACAGTTTCATGATGGTTTCATGAATATCTGCTGTTTTCAGCACTTTGATGCCTAGAGATGCATTTTCACTTTTTATGCTTTTAAAATAAGTTTCAGGCCGGGATGAGGCCAAAAGTAAATTTTTTAATGTAAACGTAGATTCAAAGATTTTCTTCAGAAAAGTGGCTCAGGACAGTTAAATTAACAGTTTCATGATGGTTTCATGAATATCTGCTGTTTTCAGCACTTTGATGCCTAGAGATGCATTTTCACTTTTTATGCTCTTAAAGGAAGTTTCAGGCTGGGAAGAGGCCAAAAGTGGATTCTTTGAAAGTAAACATAGTTTCAGAGATTTTCTTCAGAAAAGTGGCTCAGGACAGTTAATTTAACAGTTTCATGATGGTTTCATGAATATCTGCTGTTTTCAGCACTTTGCTGCCTAGAGATGCATTTTCACTTTTTATGCTTTTAAAATAAGTTTCAGGCTGGGAAGAGGCCAAAAGTGGATTCTTTGAAAGTAAACATAGTTTCAGAGATTTTCTACAGAAAAGTGGCTCAGGACAGTTAAATTAACAGTTTCATGATGGTTTCATGAATATCTGCTGTTTTCAGCACTTTGATGCCTAGAGATGCATTTTCACTTTTTATGCTCTTAAAGGAAGTTTCAGGCTGGGAAGAGGCCAAAAGTGGATTCTTTGAAAGTAAACATAGTTTCAGAGATTTTCTTCAGAAAAGTGGCTCAGGACAGTTAATTTAACAGTTTCATGATGGTTTCATGAATATCTGCTGTTTTCAGCACTTTGCTGCCTAGAGATGCATTTTCACTTTTTATGCTTTTAAAATAAGTTTCAGGCTGGGAAGAGGCCAAAAGTGGATTCTTTGAAAGTAAACATAGTTTCAGAGATTTTCTACAGAAAAGTGGCTCAGGACAGTTAAATTAACAGTTTCATGATGGTTTCATGAATATCTGCTGTTTTCAGCACTTTGCTGCGTAGAGATGCATTTTCACTTTTTATGCTCTTAAAAGAAGTTTCAGGCTGGGAAGAGGCCAAAAGTGGATTCTTTGAAAGTAAACATAGTTTCAGAGATTTTCTTCAGAAAAGTGGTTCAGGACAGTTAATTTAACAGTTTCATGATGGTTTCATGAATATCTGCTGTTTTCAGCACTTTGATGCCTAGAGATGCATTTTCACTTTTTATGCTTTTAAAATAAGTTTCAGGCTGGGAAGAGGCCAAAAGTGGATTCTTTGAAAGTAAACATAGTTTCGGAGATTTTCTTCAGAAAAGTGGCTCAGGACAGTTAATTTAACAGTTTCATGATGGTTTCATGAATATCTGCTGTTTTCAGCACTTTGATGCCTAGAGATGCATTTTCACTTTTTATGCTCTTAAAATAAGTTTCAGGCTGGGAAGAGGCCAAAAGTGGATTCTTTGAAAGTAAACATAGTTTCAGAGATTTTCTTCAGAAAAGTGGCTCAGGACAGTTAATTTAACAGTTTCATGACGGTTTCATGAATATCTGCTGTTTTCAGCACTTTGATGCCTAGAGACGCATTTTCACTTGTTATGCTCTCAAAAGAAGTTTCAGGCTGGGAAGAGGCCAAAAGTGGATTCTTTGAAAGTAAACATAGTTTCAGAGATTTTCTTCAGAAAAGTGGTTCAGGACAGTTAATTTAACAGTTTCATGATGGTTTCATGAATTTCTGCTGTTTTCAGCTCTTTACTGCCGAGAGATGCATTTTCACTTTGTATGCTCTTAAAGGAGTTTCAGGCTGGGAAGAGGCCAAAAGTGGATTCTTTGAAAGTAAACATAGTTTCAGAGATTTTCTTCAGAAAAGTGGCTCAGGACAGTTAATTTAACAGTTTCATGATGGTTTCATGAATATCTGCTGTTTTCAGCACTTTGATGCCTAGAGATGCATTTTCACTTTTTATGCTCTTAAAAGAAGTTTCAGGCTGGGAAGAGGCCAAAAGTGGATTCTTTGAAAGTAAACATAGTTTCAGAGATTTTCTTCAGAAAAGTGGTTCAGGACAGTTAATTTAACAGTTTCATGATGGTTTCATGAATTTCTGCTGTTTTCAGCTCTTTACTGCCGAGAGATGCATTTTCACTTTTTATGCTCTTAAAGGAAGTTTCAGGTTGGGAAGAGGCCAAAAGTGGATTCTTTGAAAGTAAACATAGTTTCAGAGATTTTCTTCAGAAAAGTGGCTCAGGACAGTTAATTTAACAGTTTCATGATGGTTTCAATAATATCTGCTGCTTTCAGCACTTTACTGCCGAGAGATGCATTTTCACTTTTTATGCTCTTAAAATAAGTTTCAGGCTGGGAAGAGGCCAAAAGTGGATTCTTTGAAAGTAAACATAGTTTCAGAGATTTTCTTCAGAAAAGTGGCTCAGGACACTTAATTTAACAGTTTCATGATGGTTTCATAAATATCTGCTGTTTTCAGCACTTTGCTGTGTAGAGATGCATTTTCACTTTTTATGCTCTTAAAAGAAGTTTCAGGCTGGGAAGAGGCCAAAAGTGGATTCTTTGAAAGTAAACATAGTTTCAGAGATTTTCTACAGAAAAGTGGCTCAGGACAGTTAAATTAACAGTTTCATGATGGTTTCATGAATATCTGCTGTTTTCAGCACTTTGATGCCTAGAGATGCATTTTCACTTTTTATGCTTTTAAAATAAGTTTCAGGCCGGGATGAGGCCAAAAGTAAATTTTTTAATGTAAACGTAGATTCAAAGATTTTCTTCAGAAAAGTGGCTCAGGACAGTTAAATTAACAGTTTCATGATGGTTTCATGAATATCTGCTGTTTTCAGCACTTTGATGCCTAGAGATGCATTTTCACTTTTTATGCTCTTAAAGGAGGCTGGGGAAGAGGCCAAAAGTGGATTCTTTGAAAGTAACATAGTTTCAGAGATTTTCTTCAGAAAAGTGGCTCAGGACAGTTAATTTAACAGTTTCATGATGGTTTCATGAATATCTGCTGTTTTCAGCACTTTGCTGCCTAGAGATGCATTTTCACTTTTTATGCTTTTAAAATAAGTTTCAGGCTGGGAAGAGGCCAAAAGTGGATTCTTTGAAAGTAAACATAGTTTCAGAGATTTTCTACAGAAAAGTGGCTCAGGACAGTTAAATTAACAGTTTCATGATGGTTTCATGAATATCTGCTGTTTTCAGCACTTTGCTGCGTAGAGATGCATTTTCACTTTTTATGCTCTTAAAAGAAGTTTCAGGCTGGGAAGAGGCCAAAAGTGGATTCTTTGAAAGTAAACATAGTTTCAGAGATTTTCTTCAGAAAAGTGGTTCAGGACAGTTAATTTAACAGTTTCATGATGGTTTCATGAATTTCTGCTGTTTTCAGCACTTTGATGCCTAGAGATGCATTTTCACTTTTTATGCTTTTAAAATAAGTTTCAGGCCGGGATGAGGCCAAAAGTAAATTTTTTAATGTAAACGTAGATTCAAAGATTTTCTTCAGAAAAGTGGCTCAGGACAGTTAAATTAACAGTTTCATGATGGTTTCATGAATATCTGCTGTTTCAGCACTTTGATGCCTAGAGATGCATTTTCACTTTTTATGCTCTTAAAGGAAGTTTCAGGCTGGAAGAGGCCAAAAGTGGATTCTTTGAAAGTAAACATAGTTTCAGAGATTTTCTTCAGAAAAGTGGCTCAGGACAGTTAATTTAACAGTTTCATGATGGTTTCATGAATATCTGCTGTTTTCAGCACTTGCTGCCTAGAGATGCATTTTCACTTTTTATGCTTTTAAAATAAGTTTCAGGCTGGGAAGAGGCCAAAAGTGGATTCTTTGAAAGTAAACATAGTTTCAGAGATTTTCTACAGAAAAGTGGCTCAGGACAGTTAAATTAACAGTTTCATGATGGTTTCATGAATATCTGCTGTTTTCAGCACTTTGATGCCTAGAGATGCATTTTCACTTTTTATGCTTTTAAAATAAGTTTCAGGCCGGGATGAGGCCAAAAGTAAATTTTTTAATGTAAACGTAGATTCAAAGATTTTCTTCAGAAAAGTGGCTCAGGGACAGTTAAATTAACAGTTTCATGATGGTTTCATGAATATCTGCTGTTTTCAGCACTTTGATGCCTAGAGATGCATTTTCACTTTTTATGCTCTAAAGGAAGTTTCAGGCTGGGAAGAGGCCAAAAGTGGATTCTTTGAAAGTAAACATAGTTTCAGAGATTTTCTTCAGAAAAGTGGCTCAGGACAGTTAATTTAACAGTTTCATGATGGTTTCATGAATATCTGCTGTTTTCAGCACTTTGCTGCCTAGAGATGCATTTTCACTTTTTATGCTCTTAAAAGAAGTTTCAGGCTGGGGAAGAGGCCAAAAGTGGATTCTTTGAAAGTAAACATAGTTTCAGAGATTTTCTTCAGAAAAGTGGTTCAGGACAGTTAATTTAACAGTTTCATGATGGTTTCATGAATATCTGCTGTTTTCAGCACTTTGATGCCTAGAGATGCATTTTCACTTTTTATGCTTTTAAAATAAGTTTCAGGCCGGGATGAGGCCAAAAGTAAATTTTTTAATGTAAACGTAGATTCAAAGATTTTCTTCAGAAAAGTGGCTCAGGACAGTTAAATTAACAGTTTCATGATGGTTTCATGAATATCTGCTGTTTTCAGCACTTTGATGCCTAGAGATGCATTTTCACTTTTATGCTCTTAAAGGAAGTTTCAGGCTGGGAAGAGGCCAAAAGTGGATTCTTTGAAAGTAAACATAGTTTCAGAGATTTTCTTCAGAAAAGTGGCTCAGGACAGTTAATTTAACAGTTTCATGATGGTTTCATGAATATCTGCTGTTTTCAGCACTTTGCTGCCTAGAGATGCATTTTCACTTTTATGCTTTTAAAATAAGTTTCAGGCTGGGAAGAGGCCAAAAGTGGATTCTTTGAAAGTAAACATAGTTTCAGAGATTTTCTACAGAAAAGTGGCTCAGGACAGTTAAATTAACAGTTTCATGATGGTTTCATGAATATCTGCTGTTTCAGCACTTTGATGCCTAGAGATGCATTTTCACTTTTTATGCTTTTAAAATAAGTTTCAGGCCGGGATGAGGCCAAAAGTAAATTTTTTAATGTAAACGTAGATTCAAAGATTTTCTTCAGAAAAGTGGCTCAGGACAGTTAAATTAACAGTTTCATGATGGTTTCATGAATATCTGCTGTTTTCAGCACTTTGATGCCTAGAGATGCATTTTCACTTTTTATGCTCTTAAAGAAGTTTCAGGCTGGAAGAGGCCAAAAGTGGATTCTTTGAAAGTAAACATAGTTTCATAGGATTTTCTTCAGAAAAGTGGCTCAGACAGTTAATTTAACAGTTTCATGATGGTTTCATGAATATCTGCTGTTTTCAGCACTTTGCTGCCTAGAGATGCATTTTCACTTTTTATGCTTTAAATAAGTTTCAGGCTGGGAAGAGGCCAAAAGTGGGATTCTTTGAAAGTAAACATAGTTTCAGAGATTTTCTACAGAAAAGTGGCTCAGACAGTTAAATTAACAGTTTCATGATGGTTTCATGAATATCTGCTGTTTTCAGCACTTTGATGCCTAGAGACGCATTTTCACTTGTTATGCTCTCAAAGAAGTTTCAGGCTGGGAAGAGGCCAAAAGTGGATTCTTTGAAAGTAAACATAGTTTCAGAGATTTCTTCAGAAAAGTGGTTCAGGGACAGTTAATTTAACAGTTTCATGATGGTTTCATGAATTTCTGCTGTTTTCAGCTCTTTACTGCCGAGAGATGCATTTTCACTTTGTATGCTCTTAAAGGAGTTTCAGGCTGGGAAGAGGCCAAAAGTGGATTCTTTGAAAGTAAACATAGTTTCAGAGATTTTCTTCAGAAAAGTGGCTCAGGACAGTTAATTTAACAGTTTTCATGATGGTTTCATGAATATCTGCTGTTTTCAGCACTTTGATGCCTAGAGATGCATTTTCACTTTTTATGCTCTTAAAAGAAGTTTCAGGCTGGGAAGAGGCCAAAAGTGGATTCTTTGAAAGTAAACATAGTTTCAGAGATTTTCTTCAGAAAAGTGGTTCAGGACAGTTAATTTAACAGTTTCATGATGGTTTCATGAATTTCTGCTGTTTTCAGCTCTTTACTGCCGAGAGATGCATTTTCACTTTTTATGCTCTTAAAGGAAGTTTCAGGTTGGGAAGAGGCCAAAAGTGGATTCTTTGAAAGTAAACATAGTTTCAGAGATTTTCTTCAGAAAAGTGGCTCAGGACAGTTAATTTAACAGTTTCATGATGGTTTCAATAATATCTGCTGCTTTCAGCACTTTACTGCCGAGAGATGCATTTTCACTTTTTATGCTCTTAAAATAAGTTTCAGGCTGGGAAGAGGCCAAAAGTGGATTCTTTGAAAGTAAACATAGTTTCAGAGATTTTCTTCAGAAAAGTGGCTCAGGACACTTAATTTAACAGTTTCATGATGGTTTCATAAATATCTGCTGTTTTCAGCACTTTGCTGTGTAGAGATGCATTTGCACTTTTTATGCTCTTAAAAGAAGTTTCAGGCTGGGAAGAGGCCAAAAGTGGATTCTTTGAAAGTAAACATAGTTTCAGAGATTTTCTACAGAAAAGTGGCTCAGGACAGTTAAATTAACAGTTTCATGATGGTTTCATGAATATCTGCTGTTTTCAGCACTTTGATGCCTAGAGATGCATTTTCACTTTTATGCTTTTAAAATAAGTTTCAGGCCGGGATGAGGCCAAAAGTAAATTTTTTAATGTAAACGTAGATTCAAAGATTTTCTTCAGAAAAGTGGCTCAGGACAGTTAAATTAACAGTTTCATGATGGTTTCATGAATATCTGCTGTTTTCAGCACTTTGATGCCTAGAGATGCATTTTCACTTTTTATGCTCTTAAGGAAGTTTCAGGCTGGGAAGAGGCCAAAAGTGGATTCTTTGAAAGTAAACATAGTTTCAGAGATTTTCTTCAGAAAAGTGGCTCAGGACAGTTAATTTAACAGTTTCATGATGGTTTCATGAATATCTGCTGTTTTCAGCACTTTGCTGCCTAGAGATGCATTTTCACTTTTTATGCTTTAAAATAAGTTTCAGGCTGGGAAGAGGCCAAAAGTGGATTCTTTGAAAGTAAACATAGTTTCAGAGATTTTCTACAGAAAAGTGGCTCAGGACAGTTAAATTAACAGTTTCATGATGGTTTCATGAATATCTGCTGTTTTCAGCACTTTGCTGCGTAGAGATGCATTTTCACTTTTTATGCTCTTAAAAGAAGTTTCAGGCTGGGAAGAGGCCAAAAGTGGATTCTTTGAAGTAAACATAGTTTCAGAGATTTTTCTTCAGAAAAGTGTTCAGGACAGTTAATTTAACAGTTTCATGATGGTTTCATGAATATCTGCTGTTTTCAGCACTTTGATGCCTAGAGATGCATTTTCACTTTTTATGCTTTTAAAATAAGTTTCAGGCTGGGAAGAGGCCAAAAGTGGATTCTTTGAAAGTAAACATAGTTTCGGAGATTTTCTTCAGAAAAGTGGCTCAGGACAGTTAATTTAACAGTTTCATGATGGTTTCATGAATAATCTGCTGTTTTCAGCACTTTGATGCCTAGAGATGCATTTTCACTTTTTATGCTCTTAAAATAAGTTTCAGGCTGGGAAGAGGCCAAAAGTGGATTCTTTGAAAGTAAACATAGTTTCAGAGATTTTCTTCAGAAAAGTGGCTCAGGACAGTTAATTTAACAGTTTCATGACGGTTTTCATGAATATCTGCTGTTTTCAGCACTTTGATGCCTAGAGACGCATTTTCACTTGTTATGCTCTCAAAAGAAGTTTCAGGCTGGGAAGAGGCCAAAGTGGATTCTTTGAAAGTAAACATAGTTTTCAGAGATTTTCTTCAGAAAAGTGGTTCAGGACAGTTAATTTAACAGTTTCATGATGGTTTCATGAATTTCTGCTGTTTTCAGCTCTTTACTGCCGAGAGATGCATTTTCCCTTTGTATGCTCTTAAAGGAGTTTCAGGCTGGGAAGAGGCCAAAAGTGGATTCTTTGAAAGTAAACATAGTTTCAGAGATTTTCTTCAGAAAAGTGGCTCAGGACAGTTAATTTAACAGTTTCATGATGGTTTCATGAATATCTGCTGTTTTCAGCACTTTGATGCCTAGAGATGCATTTTCACTTTTTATGCTCTTAAAAGAAGTTTCAGGCTGGGAAGAGGCCAAAAGTGGATTCTTTGAAAGTAAACATAGTTTCAGAGATTTCTTCAGAAAAGTGGTTCAGGACAGTTAAATTTAACAGTTTCATGATGGTTTCATGAATTTCTGCTGTTTTCAGCTCTTTACTGCCGAGAGATGCATTTTCACTTTTTATGCTCTTAAAGGAAGTTTCAGGTTGGGAAGAGGCCAAAAGTGTGATTCTTTGAAAGTAAACATAGTTTCAGAGATTTTCTTCAGAAAAGTGGCTCAGGACAGTTAATTTAACAGTTTCATGATGGTTTCAATAATATCTGCTGCTTTCAGCACTTTACTGCCGAGAGATGCATTTTCACTTTTTATGCTCTTAAAATAAGTTTCAGGCTGGGAAGAGGCCAAAAGTGGATTCTTTGAAAGTAAACATAGTTTCAGAGATTTTCTTCAGAAAAGTGGCTCAGGGACACTTAATTTAACAGTTTCATGATGGTTTCATAAATATCTGCTGTTTTCAGCACTTTGCTGTGTAGAGATGCATTTTCACTTTTTATGCTCTTAAAAGAAGTTTCAGGCTGGGAAGAGGCCAAAAGTGGATTCTTTGAAAGTAAACATAGTTTCAGAGATTTTCTTCAGAAAAGTGGTTCAGGACAGTTATTTAACAGTTTCATGATGGTTTCATGAATTTCTGCTGTTTTCAGCTCTTTACTGCCGAGAGATGCATTTTCACTTTTATGCTCTTAAAGGAAGTTTCAGGCTGGGAAGAGGCCAAAAGTGGATTCTTTGAAAGTAAACATAGTTCAGAGATTTTCTTCAGAAAAGTGGCTCAGGACAGTTAATTTAACAGTTTCATGATGTTTCATGAATATCTGCTGTTTTCAGCACTTTGATGCCTAGAGATGCATTTTCACTTTTTATGCTTTTAAAATAAGTTTCAGGCTGGGAAGAGGCCAAAAGTGGATTCTTTGAAAGTAAACATAGTTTCGGAGATTTTCTTCAGAAAAGTGGCTCAGGACAGTTAATTTAACAGTTTCATGATGGTTTCATGAATATCTGCTGTTTTCAGCACTTTGATGCCTAGAGATGCATTTTCACTTGTTATGCTCTTAAAATAAGTTTCAGGCTGGGAAGAGGCCAAAAGTGGATTCTTTGAAAGTAAACATAGTTTCAGAGATTTGCTTCAGAAAAGTGGCTCAGGACAGTTAATTTAACAGTTTCATGATGGTTTCATGAATATCTGCTGTTTTCAGCACTTTGATGCCTAGAGATGCATTTTCACTTTTTATGCTCTTAAAAGAAGTTTCAGGCTGGGAAGAGGCCAAAGTGGATTCTTTGAAAGTAAACATAGTTTCAGAGATTTTCTTCAGAAAAGTGGTTCAGGACAGTTAATTTAACAGTTTCATGATGGTTTCATGAATTTCTGCTGTTTTCAGCTCTTTACTGCCGAGAGATGCATTTTCACTTTTTATGCTCTTAAAGGAAGTTTCAGGTTGGGAAGAGGCCAAAAGTGGATTCTTTGAAAGTAAACATAGTTTCAGAGATTTTCTTCAGAAAAGTGGCTCAGGACAGTTAATTTAACAGTTTCATGATGGTTTCAATAATATCTGCTGCTTTCAGCACTTTACTGCCGAGAGATGCATTTTCACTTTTTATGCTCTTAAAATAAGTTTCAGGCTGGAAGAGGCCAAAAGTGGATTCTTTGAAAGTAAACATAGTTTCAGAGATTTTCTTCAGAAAAGTGGCTCAGGACAGTTAATTTAACAGTTTCATGATGGTTTCAATAATATCTGCTGCTTTCAGCACTTTACTGCCGAGAGATGCATTTTCACTTTTTATGCTCTTAAAGGAAGTTTCAGGCTGGGAAGAGGCCAAAAGTGGATTCTTTGAAAGTAAACATAGTTTCAGAGATTTTCTTCAGAAAAGTGGCTCAGGACAGTTAATTTAACAGTTTCATGATGGTTTCATGAATATCTGCTGTTTTCAGCACTTTGATGCCTAGAGATGCATTTTCACTTTTTATGCTTTTAAAATAAGTTTTCAGGCTGGGAAGAGGCCAAAAGTGGATTCTTTGAAAGTAAACATAGTTTCAGAGATTTTCTTCAGAAAAGTGGCTCAGGACAGTTAATTTAACAGTTTCATGATGGTTTCATGAATATCTGCTGTTTTCAGCACTTTGATGCCTAGAGATGCATTTTCACTTGTTATGCTCTTAAAATAAGTTTCAGGCTGGGAAGAGGCCAAAAGTGGATTCTTTGAAAGTAAACATAGTTTCAGAGATTTTCTTCAGAAAAGTGGCTCAGGACAGTTAATTTAACAGTTTCATGATGGTTTCATGAATATCTGCTGTTTTCAGCACTTTGATGCCTAGAGATGCATTTTCACTTTTTATGCTCTTAAAAGAAGTTTCAGGCTGGGAAGAGGCCAAAAGTGGATTCTTTGAAAGTAAACATAGTTTCAGAGATTTTCTTCAGAAAAGTGGCTCAGGACAGTTAATTTAACAGTTTCATGATGGTTTCATGAATATCTGCTGTTTTCAGCACTTTGATGCCTAGAGATGCATTTTCACTTGTTATGCTCTTAAAAGAAGTTTCAGGCTGGGAAGAGGCCAAAAGTGGATTCTTTGAAAGTAAACATAGTTTCAGAGATTTTCTTCAGAAAAGTGGTTCAGGACAGTTAATTTAATAGTTTCATGATGGTTTCATGAATTTCTGCTGTTTTCAGCTCTTTACTGCCGAGAGATGCATTTTCACTTTGTATGCTCTTAAAAGAAGTTTCAGGCTGGGAAGAGGCCAAAAGTGGATTCTTTGAAAGTAAACATAGTTTCAGAGATTTTCTTCAGAAAAGTGGTTCAGGACAGTTAATTTAACAGTTTCATGATGGTTTCATGAATTTCTGCTGTTTTCAGCTCTTTACTGCCGAGAGATGCATTTTCACTTTTTATGCTCTTAAAGGAAGTTTCAGGTTGGGAAGAGGCCAAAAGTGGATTCTTTGAAAGTAAACATAGTTTCAGAGATTTTCTTCAGAAAAGTGGCTCAGGACAGTTAATTTAACAGTTTCATGATGGTTTCATGAATATCTGCTGTTTTCAGCACTTTGATGCTAGAGATGCATTTTCACTTTTTATGCTTTTAAAATAAGTTTCAGGCTGGGAAGAGGCCAAAAGTGGATTCTTTGAAAGTAAACATAGTTTCGGAGATTTTCTTCAGAAAAGTGGCTCAGGACAGTTAATTTAACAGTTTCATGATGGTTTCATGAATATCTGCTGTTTTCAGCACTTTGATGCCTAGGAGATGCATTTTCACTTGTTATGCTCGCAAAAGAAGTTTCAGGCTGGGAAGAGGCCAAAAGTGGATTCTTTGAAAGTAAACATAGTTTCAGAGATTTTCTTCAGAAAAGTGGTTCAGGACAGTTAATTTAACAGTTTCATGATGGTTTCATGAATATCTGCTGTTTTCAGCACTTTGATGCCTAGAGATGCATTTTCACTTTTTATGCTTTTAAAATAAGTTTCAGGCCGGGAAGAGGCCAAAAGTAAATTTTTTAATGTAAACGTAGATTCAAAGATTTTTCTTCAGAAAAGTGGCTCAGGACAGTTAAATTAACAGTTTCATGATGGTTTCATGAATATCTGCTGTTTTCAGCACTTTGATGCCTAGAGATGCATTTTCACTTTTTATGCTCTTAAAGGAAGTTTCAGGCTGGGAAGAGGCCAAAAGTGGATTCTTTGAAAGTAAACATAGTTTCAGAGATTTTCTTCAGAAAAGTGGCTCAGGACAGTTAATTTAACAGTTTCATGATGGTTTCATGAATATCTGCTGTTTTCAGCACTTTGCTGCCTAGAGATGCATTTTCACTTTTTAAGCTTTTAAAATAAGTTTCAGGCTGGGAAGAGGCCAAAAGTGGATTCTTTGAAAGTAAACATAGTTTCAGAGATTTTCTACAGAAAAGTGGCTCAGGACAGTTAAATTAACAGTTTCATGATGGTTTCATGAATATCTGCTGTTTTCAGCACTTTGCTGCGTAGAGATGCATTTTCACTTTTTATGCTCTTAAAAGAAGTTTCAGGCTGGGAAGAGGCCAAAAGTGGATTCTTTGAAAGTAAACATAGTTTCAGAGATTTTCTTCAGAAAAGTGGTTCAGGACAGTTAATTTAACAGTTTCATGATGGTTTCATGAATATCTGCTGTTTTCAGCACTTTGATGCCTAGAGATGCATTTTCACTTTTTATGCTTTTAAAATAAGTTTCAGGCTGGGAAGAGGCCAAAAGTGGATTCTTTGAAAGTAAACATAGTTTCGGAGATTTTCTTCAGAAAAGTGGCTCAGGACAGTTAATTTAACAGTTTCATGATGGTTTCATGAATATCTGCTGTTTTCAGCACTTTGATGCCTAGAGATGCATTTTCACTTTTTATGCTTTTAAAATAAGTTTCAGGCTGGGAAGAGGCCAAAAGTGGATTCTTTGAAAGTAAACATAGTTTCAGAGATTTTCTTCAGAAAAGTGGCTCAGGACAGTTAATTTAACAGTTTCATGACGGTTTCATGAATATCTGCTGTTTTCAGCACTTTGATGCCTAGAGATGCATTTTCACTTGTTATGCTCTCAAAAGAAGTTTCAGGCTGGGAAGAGGCCAAAAGTGGATTCTTTGAAAGTAAACATAGTTTCAGAGATTTTCTTCAGAAAAGTGGTTCAGGACAGTTAATTTAACAGTTTCATGATGGTTTCATGAATTTCTGCTGTTTTCAGCTCTTTACTGCCGAGAGATGCATTTTCACTTTTTATGCTCTTAAAGGAAGTTTCAGGTTGGGAAGAGGCCAAAAGTGGATTCTTTGAAAGTAAACATAGTTTCAGAGATTTTCTTCAGAAAAGTGGCTCAGGACAGTTAATTTAACAGTTTCATGATGGTTTCAATAATATCTGCTGCTTTCAGCACTTTACTGCCGAGAGATGCATTTTCACTTTTTATGCTCTTAAAATAAGTTTCAGGCTGGGAAGAGGCCAAAAGTGGATTCTTTGAAAGTAAACATAGTTTCAGAGATTTTCTTCAGAAAAGTGGCTCAGGACACTTAATTTAACAGTTTCATGATGGTTTCATGAATATCTGCTGTTTTCAGCACTTTGCTGTGTAGAGATGCATTTTCACTTTTTATGCTCTTAAAAGAAGTTTCAGGCTGGGAAGAGGCCAAAAGTGGATTCTTTGAAAGTAAACATAGTTTCAGAGATTTTCTTCAGAAAAGTGGTTCAGGACAGTTAATTTAACAGTTTCATGATGGTTTCATGAATTTCTGCTGTTTTCAGCTCTTTACTGCCGAGAGATGCATTTTCACTTTTTATGCTCTTAAAGGAAGTTTCAGGCTGGGAAGAGACCAAAAGTGGATTCTTTGAAAGTAAACATAGTTTCAGAGATTTTCTTCAGAAAAGTGGCTCAGGACAGTTAATTTAACAGTTTCATGATGGTTTCATGAATATCTGCTGTTTTCAGCACTTTGATGCCTAGAGATGCATTTTCACTTTTTATGCTCTTAAAGGAAGTTTCAGGCTGGGAAGAGGCCAAAAGTGGATTCTTTGAAAGTAAACATAGTTTCAGAGATTTTCTTCAGAAAAGTGGCTCAGGACAGTTAATTTAACAGTTTCATGATGGTTTCAATAATATCTGCTGCTTTCAGCACTTTGCTGCCTAGAGATGCATTTTCACTTTTTATGCTCTTAAAAGAAGTTTCAGGCTGGGAAGAGGCCAAAAGTGGATTCTTTGAAAGTAAACATAGTTTCAGAGATTTTCTTCAGAAAAGTGGTTCAGGACAGTTAATTTAACAGTTTCATGATGGTTTCATGAATATCTGCTGTTTTCAGCACTTTGATGCCTAGAGATGCATTTTCACTTTTTATGCTTTTAAAATAAGTTTCAGGCTGGGAAGAGGCCAAAAGTGGATTCTTTGAAAGTAAACATAGTTTCAGAGATTTTCTTCAGAAAAGTGGCTCAGGACAGTTAATTTAACAGTTTCATGACGGTTTCATGAATATCTGCTGTTTTCAGCACTTTGATGCCTAGAGATGCATTTTCACTTGTTATGCTCTCAAAAGAAGTTTCAGGCTGGGAAGAGGCCAAAAGTGGATTCTTTGAAAGTAAACATAGTTTCAGAGATTTTCTTCAGAAAAGTGGTTCAGGACAGTTAATTTAACAGTTTCATGATGGTTTCATGAATTTCTGCTGTTTTCAGCTCTTTACTGCCGAGAGATGCATTTTCACTTTTTATGCTCTTAAAGGAAGTTTCAGGTTGGGAAGAGGCCAAAAGTGGATTCTTTGAAAGTAAACATAGTTTCAGAGATTTTCTTCAGAAAAGTGGCTCAGGACAGTTAATTTAACAGTTTCATGATGGTTTCAATAATATCTGCTGCTTTCAGCACTTTACTGCCGAGAGATGCATTTTCACTTTTTATGCTCTTAAAATAAGTTTCAGGCTGGGAAGAGGCCAAAAGTGGATTCTTTGAAAGTAAACATAGTTTCAGAGATTTTCTTCAGAAAAGTGGCTCAGGACACTTAATTTAACAGTTTCATGATGGTTTCATGAATATCTGCTGTTTTCAGCACTTTGCTGTGTAGAGATGCATTTTCACTTTTTATGCTCTTAAAAGAAGTTTCAGGCTGGGAAGAGGCCAAAAGTGGATTCTTTGAAAGTAAACATAGTTTCAGAGATTTTCTTCAGAAAAGTGGTTCAGGACAGTTAATTTAACAGTTTCATGATGGTTTCATGAATTTCTGCTGTTTTCAGCTCTTTACTGCCGAGAGATGCATTTTCACTTTTTATGCTCTTAAAGGAAGTTTCAGGCTGGGAAGAGACCAAAAGTGGATTCTTTGAAAGTAAACATAGTTTCAGAGATTTTCTTCAGAAAAGTGGCTCAGGACAGTTAATTTAACAGTTTCATGATGGTTTCATGAATATCTGCTGTTTTCAGCACTTTGATGCCTAGAGATGCATTTTCACTTTTTATGCTCTTAAAGGAAGTTTCAGGCTGGGAAGAGGCCAAAAGTGGATTCTTTGAAAGTAAACATAGTTTCAGAGATTTTCTTCAGAAAAGTGGCTCAGGACAGTTAATTTAACAGTTTCATGATGGTTTCAATAATATCTGCTGCTTTCAGCACTTTGCTGCCTAGAGATGCATTTTCACTTTTTATGCTCTTAAAAGAAGTTTCAGGCTGGGAAGAGGCCAAAAGTGGATTCTTTGAAAGTAAACATAGTTTCAGAGATTTTCTACAGAAAAGTGGTTCAGGACAGTTAAATTAACAGTTTCATGATGGTTTCATGAATATCTGCTGTTTTCAGCACTTTGCTGCCTAGAGATGCATTTTCACTTTTTATGCTCTTAAAAGAAGTTTCAGGCTGGGAAGAGGCCAAAAGTGGATTCTTTGAAAGTAAACATAGTTTCAGAGATGTTCTTCAGAAAAGTGGCTCAGGACAGTTAATTTAACAGTTTCATGATGTTTTCATGAATATCTGCTGTTTTCAGCACTTTGATGCCTAGAGATGCATTTTCACTTTTTATGCTTTTAAAATAAGTTTCAGGCTGGGAAGAGGCCAAAAGTGGATTCTTTGAAAGTAAACATAGTTTCAGAGATTTTCTTCAGAAAAGTGGCTCAGGACAGTTAATTTAACAGTTTCATGATGGTTTCATGAATATCTGCTGTTTTCAGCACTTTGATGCCTAGAGATGCATTTTCACTTTTTATGCTTTTAAAATAAGTTTCAGGCTGGGAAGAGGCCAAAAGTGGATTCTTTGAAAGTAAACATAGTTTCAGAGATTTTCTACAGAAAAGTGGCTCAGGACAGTTAAATTAACAGTTTCATGATGGTTTCATGAATATCTGCTGTTATCAGCACTTTGATGCCTAGAGATGCATTTTCACTTTTTATGCTTTTAAAATAAGTTTCAGGCCGGGAAGAGGCCAAAAGTAAATTTTTTAATGTAAACGTAGATTCAAAGATTTTCTTCAGAAAAGCGGCTCAGGACAGTTAAATTAACAGTTTCATGATGGTTTCATGAATATCTGCTGTTTTCAGCACTTTGATGCCTAGAGATGCATTTTCACTTTTTATGCTCTTAAAGGAAGTTTCAGGCTGGGAAGAGGCCAAAAGTGGATTCTTTGAAAGTAAACATAGTTTCAGAGATTTTCTTCAGAAAAGTGGCTCAGGACAGTTAATTTAACGGTTTCATGATGGTTTCATGAATATCTGCTGTTTTCTGCTCTTTACTGCCGAGAGATGCATTTTCACTTTTTATGCTCTTAAAGGAAGTTTCAGGCTGGGAAGAGGCCAAAAGTGGATTCTTTGAAAGTAAACATAGTTTCAGAGATTTTCTTCAGAAAAGTGGCTCAGGACAGTTAATTTAACAGTTTCATGATGGTTTCAATAATATCTGCTGCTTTCAGCACTTTACTGCCGAGAGATGCATTTTCACTTTTTATGCTCTTAAAATAAGTTTCAGGCTGGGAAGAGGCCAAAAGTGGATTCTTTGAAAGTAAACATAGTTTCAGAGATTTTCTTCAGAAAAGTGGCTCAGGACAGTTAATTTAACAGTTTCATGATGGTTTCATGAATATCTGCTGTTTTCAGCACTTTGATGCCTAGAGATGCATTTTCACTTGTTATGCTCTTAAAAGAAGTTTCAGGCTGGGAAGAGGCCAAAAGTGGATTCTTTGAAAGTAAACATAGTTTCAGAGATTTTCTTCAGAAAAGTGGTTCAGGACAGTTAATTTAATAGTTTCATGATGGTTTCATGAATTTCTGCTGTTTTCAGCTCTTTACTGCCGAGAGATGCATTTTCACTTTTTATGCTCTTAAAGGAAGTTTCAGGCTGGGAAGAGGCCAAAAGTGGATTGTTTGAAAGTAAACATAGTTTCGGAGATTTTCTTCAGAAAAGTGGCTCAGGACAGTTAATTTAACAGTTTCATGATGGTTTCATGAATATCTGCTGTTTTCAGCACTTTGATGCCTAGAGATGCATTTTCACTTGTTATGCTCTTAAAAGAAGTTTCAGGCTGGGAAGAGGCCAAAAGTGGATTCTTTGAAAGTAAACATAGTTTCAGAGATTTTCTTCAGAAAAGTGGTTCAGGACAGTTAATTTAACAGTTTCATGATGGTTTCATGAATATCTGCTGTTTTCAGCACTTTACTGCCGAAAGATGCATTTTCACTTTTTATGCTCTTTAAAGAAGTTTCAGGCCGGGAAGAGGCCAAAAGTTAATTTCTTAATGTAAACGTAGATTCTCTTCAGAAAAGTGGCTCAGGACAGTTAATTTCAGTTTCATGATAGTTTCATGAATATCTGCTGTTTTCTGCACTTTACTGCCGAGAAATGCATTTTCACTTTTTATGCTCTTAAAAGAAGTTTCAGGCTGGGAAGAGGCCAAAAGTGGATTCTTTGAAAGTAAACATAGTTTCAGAGATTTTCTTCAGAAAAGTGGCTCAGGACAGTTAATTTAACGGTTTCATGATGGTTTCATGAATATCTGCTGTTTTCTGCTCTTTACTGCCGAGAGATGCATTTTCACTTTTTATGCTCTTAAAGGAAGTTTCAGGCTGGGAAGAGGCCAAAAGTGGATTCTTTGAAAGTAAACATAGTTTCAGAGATTTTCTTCAGAAAAGTGGCTCAGGACAGTTAATTTAACAGTTTCATGATGGTTTCAATAATATCTGCTGCTTTCAGCACTTTGCTGCCTAGAGATGCATTTTCACTTTTTATGCTCTTAAAAGAAGTTTCAGGCTGGGAAGAGGCCAAAAGTGGATTCTTTGAAAGTAAACATAGTTTCAGAGATTTTCTACAGAAAAGTGGTTCAGGACAGTTAAATTAACAGTTTCATGATGGTTTCATGAATATCTGCTGTTTTCAGCACTTTGATGCCTAGAGATGCATTTTCACTTTTTATGCTTTTAAAATAAGTTTCAGGCCGGGAAGAGGCCAAAAGTAAATTTTTTAATGTAAACGTAGATTCAAAGATTTTCTTCAGAAAAGTGGCTCAGGACAGTTAATTTAACAGTTTCATGATGGTTTCATGAATATCTGCTGTTTTCAGCACTTTGATGCCTAGAGATGCATTTTCACTTTTTATGCTCTTAAAGGAAGTTTCAGGCTGGGAAGAGGCCAAAAGTGGATTCTTTGAAAGTAAACATAGTTTCAGAGATTTTCTTCAGAAAAGTGGCTCAGGACAGTTAATTTAACGGTTTCATGATGGTTTCATGAATATCTGCTGTTTTCTGCTCTTTACTGCCGAGAGATGCATTTTCACTTTTTATGCTCTTAAAGGAAGTTTCAGGCTGGGAAGAGGCCAAAAGTGGATTCTTTGAAAGTAAACATAGTTTCAGAGATTTTCTTCAGAAAAGTGGCTCAGGACAGTTAATTTAACAGTTTCATGATGGTTTCAATAATATCTGCTGCTTTCAGCACTGTGCTGCCTAGAGATGCATTTTCACTTTTTATGCTCTTAAAAGAAGTTTCAGGCTGGGAAGAGGCCAAAAGTGGATTCTTTGAAAGTAAACATAGTTTCAGAGATTTTCTACAGAAAAGTGGTTCAGGACAGTTAAATTAACAGTTTCATGATGGTTTCATGAATATCTGCTGTTTTCAGCACTTTGCTGCCTAGAGATGCATTTTCACTTTTTATGCTCTTAAAAGAAGTTTCAGGCTGGGAAGAGGCCAAAAGTGGATTCTTTGAAAGTAAACATAGTTTCAGAGATGTTCTTCAGAAAAGTGGCTCAGGACAGTTAATTTAACAGTTTCATGATGTTTTCATGAATATCTGCTGTTTTCAGCACTTTGATGCCTAGAGATGCATTTTCACTTTTTATGCTTTTAAAATAAGTTTCAGGCTGGGAAGAGGCCAAAAGTGGATTCTTTGAAAGTAAACATAGTTTCAGAGATTTTCTTCAGAAAAGTGGCTCAGGACAGTTAATTTAACAGTTTCATGATGGTTTCATGAATATCTGCTGTTTTCAGCACTTTGATGCCTAGAGATGCATTTTCACTTTTTATGCTTTTAAAATAAGTTTCAGGCTGGGAAGAGGCCAAAAGTGGATTCTTTGAAAGTAAACATAGTTTCAGAGATTTTCTACAGAAAAGTGGCTCAGGACAGTTAAATTAACAGTTTCATGATGGTTTCATGAATATCTGCTGTTATCAGCACTTTGATGCCTAGAGATGCATTTTCACTTTTTATGCTTTTAAAATAAGTTTCAGGCCGGGAAGAGGCCAAAAGTAAATTTTTTAATGTAAACGTAGATTCAAAGATTTTCTTCAGAAAAGCGGCTCAGGACAGTTAAATTAACAGTTTCATGATGGTTTCATGAATATCTGCTGTTTTCAGCACTTTGATGCCTAGAGATGCATTTTCACTTTTTATGCTCTTAAAGGAAGTTTCAGGCTGGGAAGAGGCCAAAAGTGGATTCTTTGAAAGTAAACATAGTTTCAGAGATTTTCTTCAGAAAAGTGGCTCAGGACAGTTAATTTAACGGTTTCATGATGGTTTCATGAATATCTGCTGTTTTCTGCTCTTTACTGCCGAGAGATGCATTTTCACTTTTTATGCTCTTAAAGGAAGTTTCAGGCTGGGAAGAGGCCAAAAGTGGATTCTTTGAAAGTAAACATAGTTTCAGAGATTTTCTTCAGAAAAGTGGCTCAGGACAGTTAATTTAACAGTTTCATGATGGTTTCAATAATATCTGCTGCTTTCAGCACTTTACTGCCGAGAGATGCATTTTCACTTTTTATGCTCTTAAAATAAGTTTCAGGCTGGGAAGAGGCCAAAAGTGGATTCTTTGAAAGTAAACATAGTTTCAGAGATTTTCTTCAGAAAAGTGGCTCAGGACAGTTAATTTAACAGTTTCATGATGGTTTCATGAATATCTGCTGTTTTCAGCACTTTGATGCCTAGAGATGCATTTTCACTTGTTATGCTCTTAAAAGAAGTTTCAGGCTGGGAAGAGGCCAAAAGTGGATTCTTTGAAAGTAAACATAGTTTCAGAGATTTTCTTCAGAAAAGTGGTTCAGGACAGTTAATTTAATAGTTTCATGATGGTTTCATGAATTTCTGCTGTTTTCAGCTCTTTACTGCCGAGAGATGCATTTTCACTTTTTATGCTCTTAAAGGAAGTTTCAGGCTGGGAAGAGGCCAAAAGTGGATTCTTTGAAAGTAAACATAGTTTCGGAGATTTTCTTCAGAAAAGTGGCTCAGGACAGTTAATTTAACAGTTTCATGATGGTTTCATGAATATCTGCTGTTTTCAGCACTTTGATGCCTAGAGATGCATTTTCACTTGTTATGCTCTTAAAAGAAGTTTCAGGCTGGGAAGAGGCCAAAAGTGGATTCTTTGAAAGTAAACATAGTTTCAGAGATTTTCTTCAGAAAAGTGGTTCAGGACAGTTAATTTAACAGTTTCATGATGGTTTCATGAATATCTGCTGTTTTCAGCACTTTACTGCCGAAAGATGCATTTTCACTTTTTATGCTCTTTAAAGAAGTTTCAGGCCGGGGAAGAGGCCAAAAGTTAATTTCTTAATGTAAACGTAGATTCTCTTCAGAAAAGTGGCTCAGGACAGTTAATTTCAGTTTCATGATAGTTTCATGAATATCTGCTGTTTTCTGCACTTTACTGCCGAGAAATGCATTTTCACTTTTTATGCTCTTAAAAGAAGTTTCAGGCTGGGAAGAGGCCAAAAGTGGATTCTTTGAAAGTAAACATAGTTTCAGAGATTTTCTTCAGAAAAGTGGCTCAGGACAGTTAAGATGGTTTCATGAATATCTGCTGTTTTCTGCTCTTTACTGCCGAGAGATGCATTTTCACTTTTTATGCTCTTAAAGGAAGTTTCAGGCTGGGAAGAGGCCAAAAGTGGATTCTTTGAAAGTAAACATAGTTTCAGAGATTTTCTTCAGAAAAGTGGCTCAGGACAGTTAATTTAACAGTTTCATGATGGTTTCAATAATATCTGCTGCTTTCAGCACTTTGCTGCCTAGAGATGCATTTTCACTTTTTATGCTCTTAAAAGAAGTTTCAGGCTGGGAAGAGGCCAAAGTGGATTCTTTGAAAGTAAACATAGTTTCAGAGATTTTCTACAGAAAAGTGGTTCAGGACAGTTAAATTAACAGTTTCATGATGGTTTCATGAATATCTGCTGTTTTCAGCACTTTGATGCCTAGAGATGCATTTTCACTTTTTATGCTTTTAAAATAAGTTTCAGGCCGGGAAGAGGCCAAAAGTAAATTTTTAATGTAAACGTAGATTCAAAGATTTTCTTCAGAAAAGTGGCTCAGGACAGTTAATTTAACAGTTTCATGATGTTTTCATGAATATCTGCTGTTTTCTGCACTTTACTGCCGAGAAATGCATTTTCACTTTTTATGCTCTTAAAATAAGATTCAGGATGGGAAGAGGGCCAAAAGTGGATTCTTTGAAAGTAAACATAGTTTCAGAGATTTTCTTCAGAAAAGTGGCTCAGGACAGTTAATTTAACGGTTTCATGATGGTTTCATGAATATCTGCTGTTTTCTGCTCTTTACTGCCGAGAGATGCATTTTCACTTTTTATGCTCTTAAAGGAAGTTTCAGGCTGGGAAGAGGCCAAAAGTGGATTCTTTGAAAGTAAACATAGTTTCAGAGATTTTCTTCAGAAAAGTGGCTCAGGACAGTTAATTTAACAGTTTCATGATGGTTTCAATAATATCTGCTGCTTTCAGCACTTTGCTGCCTAGAGATGCATTTTCACTTTTCATGCTCTTAAAAGAAGTTTCAGGCTGTGAAGAGGCCAAAAGTGGATTCTTTGAAAGTAAACATAGTTTCAGAGATTTTCTTCAGAAAAGTGGCTCAGGACAGTTAAATTAACAGTTTCATGATGGTTTCATGAATATCTGCTGTTTTCAGCACTTTGATGCCTAGAGATGCATTTTCACTTTTTATGCTTTTAAAATAAGTTTCAGGCCGGGAAGAGGCCAAAAGTAAATTTTTTAATGTAAACGTAGATTCAAAGATTTTCTTCAGAAAAGTGGCTCAGGACAGTTAAATTAACAGTTTCATGATGGTTTTCATGAATATCTGCTGTTTTCAGCACTTTGCTGCCGAGAGATGCATTTTCACTTTTTATGCTCTTAAAAGAAGTTTCAGGCTGGGAAGAGGCCAAAAGTGGATTCTTTGAAAGTAAACATAGTTTCAGAGATGTTCTTCAGAAAAGTGGCTCAGGACAGTTAATTTAACAGTTTCATGATGTTTTCATGAATATCTGCTGTTTTCAGCACTTTGATGCCTAGAGATGCATTTTCACTTTTTATGCTTTTAAATAAGTTTCAGGCTGGGAAGAGGCCAAAAGTGGATTCTTTGAAAGTAAACATAGTTTCAGAGATTTTCTTCAGAAAAGTGGCTCAGGACAGTTAATTTAACAGTTTCATGATGGTTTCATGAATATCTGCTGTTTTCAGCACTTTGATGCCTAGAGATGCATTTTCACTTGTTATGCTCTTAAAAGAAGTTTCAGGCTGGGAAGAGGCCAAAAGTGGATTCTTTGAAAGTAAACATAGTTTCAGAGATTTTCTTCAGAAAAGTGGTTCAGGACAGTTAATTTAATAGTTTCATGATGGTTTCATGAATTTCTGCTGTTTTCAGCTCTTTACTGCCGAGAGATGCATTTTCACTTTTTATGCTCTTAAAGGAAGTTTCAGGCTGGGAAGAGGCCAAAAGTGGATTCTTTGAAAGTAAACATAGTTTCGGAGATTTTCTTCAGAAAAGTGGCTCAGGACAGTTAATTTAACAGTTTCATGATGGTTTCATGAATATCTGCTGTTTTCAGCACTTTGATGCCTAGAGATGCATTTTCACTTTTTATGCTTTTAAAATAAGTTTCAGGCTGGGAGGAGGCCAAAAGTGGATTCTTTGAAAGTAAACATAGTTTCAGAGATTTTCTACAGAAAAGTGGCTCAGGACAGTTAAATTAACAGTTTCATGATGGTTTCATGAATATCTGCTGTTTTCAGCACTTTGATGCCTAGATATGCATTT
This sequence comes from Cebidichthys violaceus, assembly GCF_023349555.1. Taxonomy (NCBI): domain Eukaryota; kingdom Metazoa; phylum Chordata; class Actinopteri; order Perciformes; family Stichaeidae; genus Cebidichthys; species Cebidichthys violaceus. The sequence continues at coordinate 6,826 of NW_027176493.1, read as the reverse complement.
TCACTTTTTATGCTTTTAAAATAAGTTTCAGGCCGGGAAGAGGCCAAAAGTAAATTTTTTAATGTAAACGTAGATTCAAAGATTTTCTTCAGAAAAGTGGCTCAGGACAGTTAATTTAACAGTTTCATGATGGTTTCATGAATATCTGCTGTTTTCAGCACTTTGATGCCTAGAGATGCATTTTCACTTGTTATGCTCTTAAAAGAAGTTTCAGGCTGGGAAGAGGCCAAAAAGTGGATTCTTTGAAAGTAAACATAGTTTCAGAGATTTTCTTCAGAAAAGTGGTTCAGGACAGTTAATTTAACAGTTTCATGATGGTTTCATGAATTTCTGCTGTTTTCAGCTCTTTACTGCCGAGAGATGCATTTTCACTTTTTATGCTCTTAAAGGAAGTTTCAGGCTGGGAAGAGGCCAAAAGTGGATTCTTTGAAAGTAAACATAGTTTCAGAGATTTTCTTCAGAAAAGTGGCTCAGGACAGTTAATTTAACGGTTTCATGATGGTTTCATGAATATCTGCTGTTTTCAGCTCTTTACTGCCGAGAGATGCATTTTCACTTTTTATGCTCTTAAAGGAAGTTTTAGGCTGGGAAGAGGCCAAAAGTGGATTCTTTGAAAGTAAACATAGTTTCGGAGATTTTCTTCAGAAAAGTGGCTCAGGACAGTTAATTTAACAGTTTCATGATGGTTTCATGAATATCTGCTGTTTTCAGCACTTTGATGCCTAGAGATGCATTTTCACTTGTTATGCTCTTAAAAGAAGTTTCAGGCTGGGAAGAGGCCAAAAGTGGGGATTCTTTGAAAGTAAACATAGTTTCAGAGATTTTCTTCAGAAAAGTGGTTCAGGACAGTTAATTTAACAGTTTCATGATGGTTTCATGAATATCTGCTGTTTTCAGCACTTTGCTGCCTAGAGATGCATTTTCACTTTTTATGCTCTTAAAAGAAGTTTCAGGCTGGGAAGAGGCCAAAAAGTGGATTCTTTGAAAGTAAACATAGTTTCAGAGATGTTCTTCAGAAAAGTGGCTCAGGACAGTTAATTTAACAGTTTCATGATGTTTTCATGAATATCTGCTGTTTTCAGCACTTTGATGCCTAGAGATGCATTTTCACTTTTTTATTGCTTTTAAAATAAGTTTCAGGCTGGGAAGAGGCCAAAAGTGGATTCTTTGAAAGTAAACATAGTTTCAGAGATTTTCTTCAGAAAAGTGGCTCAGGACAGTTAAATTAACAGTTTCATGATGGTTTCATGAATATCTGCTGTTTTCCAGCACTTTGATGGCCTAGAGATGCATTTTCACTTTTTATGCTTTTAAAATAAGTTTCAGGCCGGGAAGAGGCCAAAAGTAAATTTTTTAATGTAAACGTAGATTCAAAGATTTTCTTCAGAAAAGTGGCTCAGGACAGTTAATTTAACGGTTTCATGATGGTTTCATGAATATCTGCTGTTTTCCAGCTCTTTACTGCCGAGAGATGCATTTTCAACTTTTTATGCTCTTAAAGGAAGTTTCAGGCTGGGAAGAGGCCAAAAGTGGATTCTTTGAAAGTAAACATAGTTTCAGAGATGTTCTTCAGAAAAGTGGCTCAGGACAGTTAATTTAACAGTTTCATGATGTTTTCATGAATATCTGCTGTTTTCAGCACTTTGATGCCTAGAGATGCATTTTCACTTTTTATGCTTTTAAAATAAGTTTCAGGCTGGGAAGAGGCCAAAAGTGGATTCTTTGAAAGTAAACATAGTTTCAGAGATTTTCTACAGAAAAGTGGCTCAGGACAGTTAAATTAACAGTTTCATGATGGTTTCATGATATCTGCTGTTTTCCAGCACTTTGATGCCTAGAGATGCATTTTCACTTTTTATGCTTTTAAAATAAGTTTCAGGCCGGGAAGAGGCCAAAAGTAAATTTTTTAATGTAAACGTAGATTCAAAGATTTTCTTCAGAAAAGTGGCTCAGGACAGTTAAATTAACAGTTTCATGATGGTTTCATGAATATCTGCTGTTTTCAGCACTTTACTGCCGAAAGATGCATTTTCACTTTTTATGCTCTTTAAAGAAGTTTCAGGCCGGGAAGAGGCCATAAGTTAATTTCTTAATGTAAACGTAGATTCTCTTCAGAAAAGTGGCTCAGGACAGTTAATTTCAGTTTCATGATAGTTTCATGAATATCTGCTGTTTTCTGCACTTTACTGCCGAGAAATGCATTTTCACTTTTTATGCTCTTAAAGGAAGTTTCAGGCTGGGAAGAGGCCAAAAGTGGATTCTTTGAAAGTAAACATAGTTTCAGAGATTTTCTTCAGAAAGTGGCTCAGGACAGTTAATTTAACAGTTTCATGATGGTTTCAATAATATCTGCTGCTTTCAGCACTTTGCTGCCTAGAGATGCATTTTCACTTTTTATGCTCTTAAAAGAAGTTTCAGGCTGGGAAGAGGCCAAAAGTGGATTCTTTGAAAGTAAACATAGTTTCAGAGATTTTCTACAGAAAAGTGGTTCAGGACAGTTAAATTAACAGTTTCATGATGGTTTCATGAATATCTGCTGTTTTCAGCACTTTGATGCCTAGAGATGCATTTTCACTTTTTATGCTTTTAAAATAAGTTTCAGGCCGGGAAGAGGCCAAAAGTAAATTTTTTAATGTAAACGTAGATTCAAAGATTTTCTTCAGAAAAGTGGCTCAAGACAGTTAATTTAACAGTTTCATGATGTTTTCATGAATATCTGCTGTTTTCTGCACTTTAATGCCGAGAAATGCATTTTCCACATTTTATGCTCTTAAAATAAGATTCAGGCTGGGAAGAGGCCAAAGATGGATTCTTTGAAAGTAAACATAGTTTAGGAGATTTTCTTCAGAAAAGTGGCTCAGGACAGTTAATTTAACAGTTTCATGATGGTTTCATGAATATCTGCTGTTTTCAGCACTTTGATGCCTAGAGATGCATTTTCACTTGTTATGCTCTTAAAAGAAGTTTCAGGCTGGGCAAGAGGCCAAAAGTGGATTCTTTGAAAGTAAACATAGTTTCAGAGATTTTCTTCAGAAAAGTGGTTCAGGACAGTTAATTTAACAGTTTCATGATGGTTTCATGAATTTCTGCTGTTTTCAGCTCTTTACTGCCGAGAGATGCATTTTCACTTTTTATGCTCTTAAAGGAAGTTTCAGGCTGGGAAGAGGCCAAAAGTGGATTCTTTGAAAGTAAACATAGTTTCAGAGATTTTCTTCAGAAAAGTGGCTCAGGACAGTTAATTTAACGGTTTCATGATGGTTTCATGAATATCTGCTGTTTTCAGCTCTTTACTGCCGAGAGATGCATTTTCACTTTTTATGCTCTTAAAGGAAGTTTCAGGCTGGGAAGAGGCCAAAAGTGGATTCTTTGAAAGTAAACATAGTTTCGGAGATTTTTCTTCAGAAAAGTGGCTCAGGACAGTTAATTTAACAGTTTCATGATGGTTTCATGAATATCTGCTGTTTTCAGCACTTTGATGCCTAGAGATGCATTTTCACTTGTTATGCTCTTAAAAGAAGTTTCAGGCTGGGAAGAGGCCAAAAGTGGATTCTTTAAAAGTAAACATAGTTTCAGAGATTTTCTTCAGAAAAGTGGTTCAGGACAGTTAATTTAACAGTTTCATGATGGTTTCATGAATATCTGCTGTTTTCAGCACTTTGCTGCCTAGAGATGCATTTTCACTTTTTATGCTCTTAAAAGAAGTTTCAGGCTGGGAAGAGGCCAAAAGTGGATTCTTTGAAAGTAAACATAGTTTCAGAGATGTTCTTCAGAAAAGTGGCTCAGGACAGTTAATTTAACAGTTTCATGATGTTTTTCATGAATATCTGCTGTTTTCAGCACTTTGATGCCTAGAGATGCATTTTCACTTTTTATGCTTTTAAAATAAGTTTCAGGCTGGGAAGAGGCCAAAAGTGGATTCTTTGAAAGTAAACATAGTTTCAGAGATTTTCTACAGAAAAGTGGCTCAGGGACAGTTAAATTAACAGTTCATCATGATGGTTTCATGAATATCTGCTGTTTTCAGCACTTTGATGCCTAGAGGATGCATTTTCACTTGTTATGCTCTTAAAAGAAGTTTCAGGCTGGGAAGAGGCCAAAAGTGGATTCTTTGAAAGTAAACATAGTTTCAGAGATTTTCTACAGAAAAGTGGCTCAGGACAGTTAAATTAACAGTTTCATGATGGTTTCATGAATATCTGCTGTTTTCAGCACTTTACTGCCGAAAGATGCATTTTCACTTTTTATGCTCTTTAAAGAAGTTTCAGGCCGGGAAGAGGCCAAAAGTTAATTTCTTAATGTAAACGTAGATTCTCTTCAGAAAAGTGGCTCAGGACAGTTAATTTCAGTTTCATGATAGTTTCATGAATATCTGCTGTTTTCTGCACTTTACTGCCGAGAAATGCATTTTCACTTTTTATGCTCTTAAAATAAGATTCAGGCTGGGAAGAGGCCAAAAGTGGATTCTTTGAAAGTAAACATAGTTTCAGAGATTTTCATCAGAAAAGTGGTTCAGGACAGTTAATTTAACAGTTTTCATGATGGTTTCATGAATTTCTGCTGTTTTCAGCTCTTTACTGCCGAGAGATGCATTTTTACTTTTTATGCTCTTAAAGGAAGTTTCAGGCTGGGAAGAGGCCAAAAGTGGATTCTTTGAAAGTAAACATAGTTTCAGAGATTTTCTACAGAAAAGTGGTTCAGGACAGTTAAATTAACAGTTTCATGATGGTTTCATGAATATCTGCTGTTTTCAGCACTTTGCTGCCTAGAGATGCATTTTCACTTTTTATGCTCTTAAAAGAAGTTTCAGGCTGGGAAGAGGCCAAAAGTGGATTCTTTGAAAGTAAACATAGTTTCAGAGATGTTCTTCAGAAAAGTGGCTCAGGACAGTTAATTTAACAGTTCATGATGTTTTCATGAATATCTTGCTGTTTTCAAGCACTTTGATGCCTAGAGATGCATTTTCACTTTTTATGCTTTTAAAATAAGTTTCAGGCTGGGAAGAGGCCAAAAGTGGATTCTTTGAAAGTAAACATAGTTTCAGAGATTTTCTTCAGAAAAGTGGCTCAGGACGACAGTTAATTTAACAGTTTCATGATGGTTTCATGAATATCTGCTGTTTTCAGCACTTTGATGCCTAGAGATGCATTTTCACTTTTTATGCTTTTAAAATAAGTTTCAGGCTGGGAAGAGGCCAAAAGTGGATTCTTTGAAAGTAAACATAGTTTCAGAGATTTTTCTACAGAAAAGTGGCTCAGGACAGTTAAATTAACAGTTCATGATGGTTTCATGAATATCTGCTGTTATCAGCACTTTGATGCCTAGAGAATGCATTTTCACTTTTTATGCTTTTAAAATAAGTTTCAGGCCGGGAAGAGGCCAAAAGTAAATTTTTTAATGTAAACGTAGATTCAAAGATTTTCTTCAGAAAAGCGGCTCAGGACAGTTAAATTAACAGTTTCATGATGGTTTCATGAATATCTGCTGTTTTCAGCACTTTGATGCCTAGAGATGCATTTTCACTTTTTATGCTCTTAAAGGAAGTTTCAGGCTGGGAAGAGGCCAAAAGTGGATTCTTTGAAAGTAAACATAGTTTCAGAGATTTTCTTCAGAAAAGTGGCTCAGGACAGTTAATTTAACGGTTTCATGATGGTTTCATGAATATCTGCTGTTTTCTGCTCTTTACTGCCGAGAGATGCATTTTCACTTTTTATGCTCTTAAAGGAAGTTCAGGCTGGGAAGAGGCCAAAAGTGGATTCTTTGAAAGTAAACATAGTTTCAGAGATTTTCTTCAGAAAAGTGGCTCAGGACAGTTAATTTAACAGTTTCATGATGGTTTCAATAATATCTGCTGCTTTCAGCACTTTACTGCCGAGAGATGCATTTTCACTTTTTATGCTCTTAAAATAAGTTTCAGGCTGGGAAGAGGCCAAAAGTGGATTCTTTGAAAGTAAACATAGTTTCAGAGATTTTCTTCAGAAAAGTGGCTCAGGACAGTTAATTTAACAGTTTCATGATGGTTTCATGAATATCTGCTGTTTTCAGCACTTTGATGCTAGAGATGCATTTTCACTTGTTTATGCTCTTAAAAGAAGTTTCAGGCTGGGAAGAGGCCAAAAGTGGATTCTTTGAAAGTAAACATAGTTTCAGAGATTTTCTTCAGAAAAGTGGTTCAGGACAGTTAATTTAATAGTTTCATTATGGTTTCATGAATTCTTCTGCTGTTTTCAGCTCTTTACTCTGCCGAGAGATGCATTTTCACTTTTTATGCTCTTAAAGGAAGTTTCAGGCTGGGAAGAGGCCAAAAGTGGATTCTTTGAAAGTAAACATAGTTTCGGAGATTTTCTTCAGAAAAGTGGCTCAGGACAGTTAATTTAACAGTTTCATGATGGTTCATGAATATCTGCTGTTTTCAGCACTTTGATGCCTAGAGATGCATTTTCACTTGTTATGCTCTTAAAAGAAGTTTCAGGCTGGGAAGAGGCCAAAAGTGGATTCTTTGAAAGTAAACATAGTTTCAGAGATTTTCTTCAGAAAAGTGGTTCAGGACAGTTAATTTAACAGTTTCATGATGGTTTCATGAATATCTGCTGTTTTCAGCACTTACTGCCGAAAGATGCATTTTCACTTTTTATGCTCTTTAAAGAAGTTTCAGGCCGGGAAGAGGCCAAAAGTTAATTTCTTAATGTAAACGTAGATTCTCTTCAGAAAAGTGGCTCAGGACAGTTAATTTCAGTTTCATGATAGTTTCATGAATATCTGCTGTTTTCTGCACTTTACTGCCGAGAAATGCATTTTCACTTTTTATGCTCTTAAAAGGAAGTTTCAG
>NW_027176492.1:0-50871 GCF_023349555.1 Cebidichthys violaceus | reverse complement strand
GTTTCAGGCTGGGATGAGGCCAAAAGTGGAGTTTTTTAAAAGTAAACATATTTTTGAAATTTTCTTCAGAAAAGTGGCTCAGGACAGTTCATTTAACAGTTTCATGATGTTTTCATGAATATCTGTTGTTTTCAGAACTTTACTGCCTAGAGGTGCCAAAAGTGGAGTTTTTTTAAAGTAAACATAGTTACAGAGATTTTCTTCAGAAAAGTGGATCAGGACAGTTCATTTAACAGTTTCATGATGTTTTCATGAATATCTGCTGTTTTCAGAACTTTACTGCCTCGAGGTGCATTTTCACTTTTTATGCTCTTAAAAGAAGTTTCAGGTTGGGATGAGGCCAAAAGTGGAGTATTTTTAAAGTAAACATAGTTTCAGAGATTTTCTTCAGAAAAGTGGCTCAGGACAGTTCATTTAACAGTTTCATGATGTTTTCATGAATATCTGCTGTTTTCATCACTTTACTGCCTAGAGGTGCATTTTCACTTTTTATGCTCTTAAAAGAAGTTTCAGGCTGGGATGAGGCCAAAAGTGGAGTTTTTTAAAAGTAAACATATTTTTTGAAATTTTCTTCAGAAAAGTGGCTCAGGACAGTTCATTTAACAGTTTCATGATGTTTTCATGAATATCTGTTGTTTTCAGAACTTTACTGCCTAGAGGTGCCAAAAGTGGAGTTTTTTTAAAGTAAACATAGTTACAGAGATTTTCTTCAGAAAAGTGGCTCAGGACAGTTCATTTAACAGTTTCATGATGTTTTCATGAATATCTGCTGTTTTCAGCACTTTACTGCCTAGAGGTGCATTTTCACTTTTTATGCTCTTAAAAGAAGTTTCAGGCTGGGATGAGGCCAAAAGTAGAGTTTTTTAAAAGTAAACATATTTTTTGAAATTTTCTTCAGAAAAGTGGCTCAGGACAGTTCATTTAACAGTGTCATGATGTTTTCATGAATATCTGCTGTTTTCAGCACTTTACTGCCTAGAGGTGCATTTTCACTTTTTATGGTCTTAAAAGAAGTTTCAGGCTGGGATGAGGCCAAAAGTGGAGTTTTTTTAAAGTAAACATAGTTTCAGAGATTTTCTTTAGAAAAGTGGCTCAGGACAGTTCATTTAACAGTTTCATGATGTTTTCATGAATATCTGTTGTTTTCAGAACTTTACTGCCTAGAGGTGCATTTTCACTTTTTAATGCTCTTAAAAGAAGTTTCAGGCTGGGATGAGGCCAAATGTGGGGTTTTTTAAAAGTAAACATATTTTTTGAAATTTTCTTCAGAAAAGTGGCTCAGGACAGTTCATTTAACAGTTTCATGATGTTTTCATGAATATCTGTTGTTTTCAGCACTTTACTGCCTAGAGGTGCATTTTCACTTTTTATGCTCTTAAAAGAAGTTTCAGGCTGGGATGAGTCCAAAAGTGAAGTTTTTTTAAAATAAACATAGTTTCAGAGATTTTCTTCAGAAAAGTGGCTCAGGACAGTTCATTTAACAGTTTCATGATGTTTTCATGAATATCTGCTTTTTTCAGAACTTTACTGCCTAGAGTTGCCAAAAGTGGAGTTTTTTTAAAGTAAACATAGTTACAGAGATTTTCTTCAGAAAAGTGGCTCAGGACAGGTCATTTAACAGTTTCATGATGTTTTCATGAATATCTGCTGTTTTCATCACTTTACTGCCTCGAGGTGCATTTTCACTTTTTATTCTCTTAAAAGGAACTTCAGGCTGGAATGAGGCCAAAAGTGGAGTTTTTTTGAAAGTAAACATAGTTTCAGAGATTTTCTTCAGAAAAGTGGCTCAGGACAGTTCATTTAACAGTTTCATGATGTTTTCATGAATATCTGCTGTTTTCATCACTTTATTGCCTAGAGGTGCATTTTCACTTTTTATGCTCTTAAAAGAAGTTTCAGGCTGGGATGAGGCCAAAAGTGGAGTTTTTTAAAAGTAAACATATTTTTTGAAATTTTCTTCAGAAAAGTGGCTCAGGACAGTTCATTTAACAGTTTCATGATGTTTTCATGAATATCTGTTGTTTTCAGCACTTTACTGCCTAGAGGTGCATTTTCACTTTTTATGCTCCTAAAAGAAGTTTCAGGCTGGGATGAGGCCAAAAGTGGAGTTTTTTAAAAGTAAACATATTTTTTGAAATTTTCTTCAGAAAAGTGGCTCAGGACAGTTCATTTAACAGTGTCATGATGTTTTCATGAATATCTGTTGTTTTCAGCACTTTACTGCCTCGAGGTGCATTTTCATTTTTTATGCTCTTAAAAGAAGTTTCAGGCTGGGATGAGGCCAAAAGTGACGTTTTTTTAAAGTAAACATAGTTTCAGAGATTTTCTTCAGAAAAGTTGCTCAGGACAGTTCATTTAACAGTTTCATGATGTTTTCATGAATATCTGCTGTTTTCAGAACTTTACTGCCTCGAGGTGCATTTTCACTTTTTATTCTCTTAAAAGGAACTTCAGGCTGGAATGAGGCCAAAAGTGGAGTTTTTTTGAAAGTAAACATAGTTTCAGAGATTTTCTTCAGAAAAGTGGCTCAGGACAGTTCATTAAACAGTTTCATGATGTTTTCATGAATATCTGCTGTTTTCAGCACTTTACTGCCTAGAGGTGCATTTTCACTTTTTATGCTCTTAAAAGACGTTTCAGGCTGGGATGAGGCCAAAAGTGGAGTTTTTTTAAAGTAAACATAGTTTCAGAGATTTTCTTCAGAAAAGTTGCTCAGGACAGTTCATTTAACAGTTTCATGATGTTTTCATGAATATCTGCTGTTTTCATCACTTTACTGCCTAGAGGTGCATTTTCACTTTTTATGCTCTTAAAAGAAGTTTCAGGCTGGGATGAGGCCAAAAGTGGAGTTTTTTAAAAGTAAACATATTTTTTGAAATTTTCTTCAGAAAAGTGGCTCAGGACAGTTCATTTAACAGTTTCATGATGTTTTCATGAATATCTGTTGTTTTCAGCACTTTACTGCCTAGAGGTGCATTTTCACTTTTTATGCTCTTAAAAGAAGTTTCAGGTTGGGATGAGGCCAAAAGTGGAGTATTTTTAAAGTAAACATAGTTTCAGAGATTTTCTTCAGAAAAGTGGCTCAGGACAGTTCATTTAACAGTTTCATGATGTTTTCATGAATATCTGTTGTTTTCAGAACTTTACTGCCTAGAGGTGCCAAAAGTGGAGTTTTTTTAAAGTAAGCATAGTTACAGAGATTTTCTTCAGAAAAGTGGCTCAGGACAGTTCATTTAACAGTTTCATGATGTTTTCATGAATATCTGCTGTTTTCATCACTTTACTGCCTAGAGGTGCATTTTCACTTTTTATGCTCTTAAAAGAAGTTTCAGGCTGGGATGAGGCCAAAAGTGGAGTTTTTTAAAAGTAAACATATTTTTTGAAATTTTCTTCAGAAAAGTGGCTCAGGACAGTTCATTTAACAGTTTCATGATGTTTTCATGAATATCTGTTGTTTTCAGAACTTTACTGCCTAGAGGTGCCAAAAGTGGAGTTTTTTTAAAGTAAACATAGTTACAGAGATTTTCTTCAGAAAAGTGGATCAGGACAGTTCATTTAACAGTTTCATGATGTTTTCATGAATATCTGCTGTTTTTAGAACTTTACTGCCTCGAGGTGCATTTTCACTTTTTATGCTCTTAAAAGAAGTTTCAGGTTGGGATGAGGCCAAAAGTGGAGTATTTTTAAAGTAAACATAGTTTCAGAGATTTTCTTCAGAAAAGTGGCTCAGGACAGTTCATTTAACAGTTTCATGATGTTTTCATGAATATCTGCTGTTTTCATCACTTTACTGCCTAGAGGTGCATTTTCACTTTTTATGCTCTTAAAAGAAGTTTCAGGCTGGGATGAGGCCAAAAGTGGAGTTTTTTAAAAGTAAACATATTTTTTGAAATTTTCTTCAGAAAAGTGGCTCAGGACAGTTCATTTAACAGTTTCATGATGTTTTCATGAATATCTGTTGTTTTCAGAACTTTACTGCCTAGAGGTGCCAAAAGTGGAGTTTTTTTAAAGTAAACATAGTTACAGAGATTTTCTTCAGAAAAGTGGATCAGGACAGTTCATTTAACAGTTTCATGATGTTTTCATGAATATCTGCTGTTTTCAGAACTTTACTGCCTCGAGGTGCATTTTCACTTTTTATGCTCTTAAAAGAAGTTTCAGGCTGGGATGAGGCCAAAAGTGGAGTTTTTTAAAAGTAAACATATTTTTTGAAATTTTCTTCAGAAAAGTGGCTCAGGACAGTTCATTTAACAGTTTCATGATGTTTTCATGAATATCTGTTGTTTTCAGCACTTTACTGCCTAGAGGTGCATTTTCACTTTTTATGCTCTGAAAAGACGTTTCAGGCTGGGATGAGGCCAAAAGTGAAGTTTTTTTAAAGTAAACATAGTTTCAGAGATTTTCTTCAGAAAAGTGGCTCAGGACAGTTCATTTAACAGTTTCATGATGTTTTCATGAATATCTGCTGTTTTCAGCACTTTACTGCCTAGAGGTGCATTTTCACTTTTTATGCTCTTAAAAGAAGTTTCAGGTTGGGATGAGGCCAAAAGTGGAGTATTTTTAAAGTAAACATAGTTTCAGAGATTTTCTTCAGAAAAGTGGCTCAGGACAGTTCATTTAACAGTTTCATGATGTTTTCATGAATATCTGTTGTTTTCAGAACTTTACTGCCTAGAGGTGCCAAAAGTGGAGTTTTTTTAAAGTAAGCATAGTTACAGAGATTTTCTTCAGAAAAGTGACTCAGGACAGTTCATTTAACAGTTTCATGATGTTTTCATGAATATCTGCTGTTTTCATCACTTTACTGCCTAGAGGTGCATTTTCACTTTTTATGCTCTTAAAAGAAGTTTCAGGCTGGGATGAGGCCAAAAGTGGAGTATTTTTAAAGTAAACATAGTTTCAGAGATTTTCTTCAGAAAAGTGGCTCAGGACAGTTCATTTAACAGTTTCATGATGTTTTCATGAATATCTGCTGTTTTCATCACTTTACTGCCTAGAGGTGCATTTTCACTTTTTATGCTCTTAAAAGAAGTTTCAGGCTGGGATGAGGCCAAAAGTGGAGTTTTTTAAAAGTAAACATATTTTTTGAAATTTTCTTCAGAAAAGTGGCTCAGGACAGTTCATTTAACAGTTTCATGATGTTTTCATGAATATCTGTTGTTTTCAGAACTTTACTGCCTAGAGGTGCCAAAAGTGGAGTTTTTTTAAAGTAAACATAGTTACAGAGAATTTTCTTCAGAAAAGTGGATCAGGACAGTTCATTTAACAGTTTCATGATGTTTTCATGAATATCTGCTGTTTTCAGAACTTTACTGCCTCGAGGTGCATTTTCACTTTTTATGCTCTTAAAAGAAGTTTCAGGCTGGGATGAGGCCAAAAGTGGAGTTTTTTAAAAGTAAACATATTTTTTGAAATTTTCTTCAGAAAAGTGGCTCAGGACAGTTCATTTAACAGTTTCATGATGTTTTCATGAATATCTGTTGTTTTCAGCACTTTACTGCCTAGAGGTGCATTTTCACTTTTTATGCTCTGAAAAGACGTTTCAGGCTGGGATGAGGCCAAAAGTGAAGTTTTTTTAAAGTAAACATAGTTTCAGAGATTTTCTTCAGAAAAGTGGCTCAGGAAAGTTCATTTAACAGTTTCATGATGTTTTCATGAATATCTGCTGTTTTCAGCACTTTACTGCCTAGAGGTGCATTTTCACTTTTTATGCTCTTAAAAGAAGTTTCAGGCTGGGATGAGGCCAAAAGTGGAGTTTTTTAAAAGTAAACATATTTTTTGAAATTTTCTTCAGAAAAGTGGCTCAGGACAGTTCATTTAACAGTTTCATGATGTTTTCATGAATATCTGTTGTTTTCAGCACTTTACTGCCTAGAGGTGCATTTTCACTTTTTATGCTCTGAAAAGACGTTTCAGGCTGGGATGAGGCCAAAAGTGAAGTTTTTTTAAAGTAAACATAGTTTCAGAGATTTTCTTCAGAAAAGTGGCTCAGGACAGTTCATTTAACAGTTTCATGATGTTTTCATGAATATCTGCTGTTTTCAGCACTTTACTGCCTAGAGGTGCATTTTCTCTTTTTATGCTCTTAAAAGAAGTTTCAGGCTGGGATGAGGCCAAAAGTGGAGTTTTTTTAAAGTAAACATAGTTTCAGAGATTTTCTTCAGAAAAGTGGCTCAGGACAAGTTCATTTAACAGTTTCATGATGTTTTCATGAATATCTGTTGTTTTCAGCACTTTACTGCCTAGAGGTGCATTTTCACTTTTTATGCTCTTAAAAGAAGTTTCAGGTTGGGATGAGGCCAAAAGTGGAGTATTTTTAAAGTAAACATAGCTTCAGAGATTTTCTTCAGAAAAGTGGCTCAGGACAGTTCATTTAACAGTTTCATGATGTTTTCATGAATATCTGTTGTTTTCAGAACTTTACTGCCTAGAGGTGCCAAAAGTGGAGTTTTTTTAAAGTAAGCATAGTTACAGAGATTTTCTTCAGAAAAGTGGCTCAGGACAGTTCATTTAACAGTTTCATGATGTTTTCATGAATATCTGCTGTTTTCATCACTTTACTGCCTAGAGGTGCATTTTCACTTTTTATGCTCTTAAAAGAAGTTTCAGGCTGGGATGAGGCCAAAAGTGGAGTTTTTTAAAAGTAAACATATTTTTGAAATTTTCTTCAGAAAAGTGGCTCAGGACAGTTCATTTAACAGTTTCATGATGTTTTCATGAATATCTGTTGTTTTCAGAACTTTACTGCCTAGAGGTGCCAAAAGTGGAGTTTTTTTAAAGTAAACATAGTTACAGAGATTTTCTTCAGAAAAGTGGATCAGGACAGTTCATTTAACAGTTTCATGATGTTTTCATGAATATCTGCTGTTTTCAGAACTTTACTGCCTCGAGGTGCATTTTCACTTTTTATGCTCTTAAAAGAAGTTTCAGGTTGGGATGAGGCCAAAAGTGGAGTATTTTTAAAGTAAACATAGTTTCAGAGATTTTCTTCAGAAAAGTGGCTCAGGACAGTTCATTTAACAGTTTCATGATGTTTTCATGAATATCTGCTGTTTTCATCACTTTACTGCCTAGAGGTGCATTTTCACTTTTTATGCTCTTAAAAGAAGTTTCAGGCTGGGATGAGGCCAAAAGTGGAGTTTTTTAAAAGTAAACATATTTTTTGAAATTTTCTTCAGAAAAGTGGCTCAGGACAGTTCATTTAACAGTTTCATGATGTTTTCATGAATATCTGTTGTTTTCAGAACTTTACTGCCTAGAGGTGCCAAAAGTGGAGTTTTTTTAAAGTAAACATAGTTACAGAGATTTTCTTCAGAAAAGTGGCTCAGGACAGTTCATTTAACAGTTTTATGATGTTTTCATGAATATCTGCTGTTTTCATCACTTTACTGCCTAGTGGTGCATTTTCACTTTTTATGCTCTTAAAAGAAGTTTCAGGCTGGGATGAGGCCAAAAGTGGAGTTTTTTAAAAGTAAACATATTTTTTGAAATTTTCTTCAGAAAAGTGGCTCAGGACAGTTCATTTAACAGTTTCATGATGTTTTCATGAATATCTGTTGTTTTCAGCACTTTACTGCCTAGACGTGCATTTTCACTTTTTATGCTCTGAAAAGACGTTTCAGGCTGGGATGAGGCCAAAAGTGAAGTTTTTTTAAAGTAGACATAGTTTCAGAGATTTTCTTCAGAAAAGTGGCTCAGGACAGGTCATTTAACAGTTTCATGATGTTTTCATGAATATCTGCTGTTTTCATCACTTTACTGCCTAGAGGTGCATTTTCACTTTTTATGCTCTTAAAAGAAGTTTCAGGCTGGGATGAGGCCAAAAGTGGAGTTTTTTTAAAGTAAACATAGTTTCAGAGATTTTCTTCAGAAAAGTGGCTCAGGACAAGTTCATTTAACAGTTTCATGATGTTTTTCATGAATATCTGTTGTTTTCAGCACTTTACTGCCTAGAGGTGCATTTTCACTTTTTATGCTCTTAAAAGAAGTTTCAGGTTGGGATGAGGCCAAAAGTGGAGTATTTTTAAAAGTAAACATAGTTTCAGAGATTTTCTTCAGAAAAGTGGCTCAGGACAGTTCATTTAACAGTTTCATGATGTTTTCATGAATATCTGCTGTTTTCATCACTTTACTGCCTAGAGGTGCATTTTCACTTTTTATGCTCTTAAAAGAAGTTTCAGGCTGGGATGAGGCCAAAAGTGGAGTTTTTTAAAAGTAAACATATTTTTTGAAATTTTCTTCAGAAAAGTGGCTCAGGACAGTTCATTTAACAGTTTCATGATGTTTTCATGAATATCTGTTGTTTTCAGAATTTTACTGCCTAGAGGTGCCAAAAGTGGAGTTTTTTTAAAGTAAACATAGTTACAGAGATTTTCTTCAGAAAAGTGGATCAGGACAGTTCATTTAACAGTTTCATGATGTTTTCATGAATATCTGCTGTTTTCATCACTTTACTGCCTAGAGGTGCATTTTCACTTTTTATGCTCTTAAAAGAAGTTTCAGGCTGGGATGAGGCCAAAAGTGGAGTTTTTTAAAAGTAAACATATTTTTTGAAATTTTCTTCAGAAAAGTGGCTCAGGACAGTTCATTTAACAGTTTCATGATGTTTTCATGAATATCTGTTGTTTTCAGAACTTTACTGCCTAGAGGTGCCAAAAGTGGAGTTTTTTTTAAAGTAAACATAGTTACAGAGATTTTCTTCAGAAAAGTGGC
This sequence comes from Cebidichthys violaceus, assembly GCF_023349555.1. NCBI lineage: Eukaryota > Metazoa > Chordata > Actinopteri > Perciformes > Stichaeidae > Cebidichthys > Cebidichthys violaceus. The sequence goes on along the minus strand of NW_027176492.1, from coordinate 42,159 downwards.
TCAGGACAGTTCATTTAACAGTTTTATGATGTTTTCATGAATATCTGCTGTTTTCAGCACTTTACTGCCTAGAGGTGCATTTTCACTTTTTATGCTCTTAAAAGAAGTTTCAGGCTGGGATGAGGCCAAAAGTAGAGTTTTTTAAAAGTAAACATATTTTTTGAAATTTTCTTCAGAAAAGTGGCTCAGGACAGTTCATTTAACAGTGTCATGATGTTTTCATGAATATCTGCTGTTTTCAGCACTTTACTGCCTAGAGGTGCATTTTCACTTTTTATGGTCTTAAAAGAAGTTTCAGGCTGGGATGAGGCCAAAAGTGGAGTTTTTTTTAAAGTAAACATAGTTTCAGAGATTTTCTTTAGAAAAGTGGCTCAGGACAGTTCATTTAACAGTTTCATGATGTTTTCATGAATATCTGTTGTTTTCAGAACTTTACTGCCTAGAGGTGCATTTTCACTTTTTATGCTCTTAAAAGAAGTTTCAGGCTGGGATGAGGCCAAATGTGGGGTTTTTTAAAAGTAAACATATTTTTTGAAATTTTCTTCAGAAAAGTGGCTCAGGACAGTTCATTTAACAGTTTCATGATGTTTTCATGAATATCTGTTGTTTTCAGCACTTTACTGCCTAGAGGTGCATTTTCACTTTTTATGCTCTTAAAAGAAGTTTCAGGCTGGGATGGGTCCAAAAGTGAAGTTTTTTTAAAGTAAACATAGTTTCAGAGATTTTCTTCAGAAAAGTGGCTCAGGACAGTTCATTTAACAGTTTCATGATGTTTTCATGAATATCTGCTTTTTTCAGAACTTTACTGCCTAGAGTTGCCAAAAGTGGAGTTTTTTTTAAAGTAAACATAGTTACAGAGATTTTCTTCAGAAAAGTGGCTCAGGACAGGTCATTTAACAGTTTCATGATGTTTTCATGAATATCTGCTGTTTTCATCACTTTACTGCCTCGAGGTGCATTTTCACTTTTTATTCTCTTAAAAGGAACTTCAGGCTGGAATGAGGCCAAAAGTGGAGTTTTTTTGAAAGTAAACATAGTTTCAGTGATTTTCTTCAGAAAAGTGGCTCAGGACAGTTCATTTAACAGTTTCATGATGTTTTCATGAATATCTGCTGTTTTCATCACTTTACTGCCTCGAGGTGCATTTTCACTTTTTATGCTCTTAAAAGAAGTTTCAGGCTGGGATGAGGCCAAAAGTGGAGTTTTTTAAAAGTAAACATATTTTTTGAAATTTTCTTCAGAAAAGTGGCTCAGGACAGTTCATTTAACAGTTTCATGATGTTTTCATGAATATCTGTTGTTTTCAGCACTTTACTGCCTAGACGTGCATTTTCACTTTTTATGCTCTGAAAAGACGTTTCAGGCTGGGATGAGGCCAAAAGTGAAGTTTTTTTAAAGTAGACATAGTTTCAGAGATTTTCTTCAGAAAAGTGGCTCAGGACAGGTCATTTAACAGTTTCATGATGTTTTCATGAATATCTGCTGTTTTCATCACTTTACTGCCTAGAGGTGCATTTTCACTTTTTATGCTCTTAAAAGAAGTTTCAGGCTGGGATGAGGCCAAAAGTGGAGTTTTTTTAAAGTAAACATAGTTTCAGAGATTTTCTTCAGAAAAGTGGCTCAGGACAAGTTCATTTAACAGTTTCATGATGTTTTCATGAATATCTGTTGTTTTCAGCACTTTACTGCCTAGAGGTGCATTTTCACTTTTTATGCTCTTAAAAGAAGTTTCAGGTTGGGATGAGGCCAAAAGTGGAGTATTTTTAAAAGTAAACATAGTTTCAGAGATTTTCTTCAGAAAAGTGGCTCAGGACAGTTCATTTAACAGTTTCATGATGTTTTCATGAATATCTGCTGTTTTCATCACTTTACTGCCTAGAGGTGCATTTTCACTTTTTATGCTCTTAAAAGAAGTTTCAGGCTGGGATGAGGCCAAAAGTGGAGTTTTTTAAAAGTAAACATATTTTTTGAAATTTTCTTCAGAAAAGTGGCTCAGGACAGTTCATTTAACAGTTTCATGATGTTTTCATGAATATCTGTTGTTTTCAGAATTTTACTGCCTAGAGGTGCCAAAAGTGGAGTTTTTTTAAAGTAAACATAGTTACAGAGATTTTCTTCAGAAAAGTGGATCAGGACAGTTCATTTAACAGTTTCATGATGTTTTCATGAATATCTGCTGTTTTCATCACTTTACTGCCTAGAGGTGCATTTTCACTTTTTATGCTCTTAAAAGAAGTTTCAGGCTGGGATGAGGCCAAAAGTGGAGTTTTTTAAAAGTAAACATATTTTTTGAAATTTTCTTCAGAAAAGTGGCTCAGGACAGTTCATTTAACAGTTTCATGATGTTTTCATGAATATCTGTTGTTTTCAGAACTTTACTGCCTAGAGGTGCCAAAAGTGGAGTTTTTTTAAAGTAAACATAGTTACAGAGATTTTCTTCAGAAAAGTGGCTCAGGACAGTTCATTTAACAGTTTTATGATGTTTTCATGAATATCTGCTGTTTTCAGCACTTTACTGCCTAGAGGTGCATTTTCACTTTTTATGCTCTTAAAAGAAGTTTCAGGCTGGGATGAGGCCAAAAGTAGAGTTTTTTAAAAGTAAACATATTTTTTGAAATTTTCTTCAGAAAAGTGGCTCAGGACAGGTCATTTAACAGTTTCATGATGTTTTCATGAATATCTGCTGTTTTCATCACTTTACTGCCTCGAGGTGCATTTTCACTTTTTATTCTCTTAAAAGGAACTTCAGGCTGGAATGAGGCCAAAAGTGGAGTTTTTTTGAAAGTAAACATAGTTTCAGTGATTTTCTTCAGAAAAGTGGCTCAGGACAGTTCATTTAACAGTTTCATGATGTTTTCATGAATATCTGCTGTTTTCATCACTTTACTGCCTCGAGGTGCATTTTCACTTTTTATGCTCTTAAAAGAAGTTTCAGGCTGGGATGAGGCCAAAAGTGGAGTTTTTTAAAAGTAAACATATTTTTTGAAATTTTCTTCAGAAAAGTGGCTCAGGACAGTTCATTTAACAGTTTCATGATGTTTTCATGAATATCTGTTGTTTTCAGCACTTTACTGCCTAGACGTGCATTTTCACTTTTTATGCTCTGAAAAGACGTTTCAGGCTGGGATGAGGCCAAAAGTGAAGTTTTTTTAAAGTAGACATAGTTTCAGAGATTTTCTTCAGAAAAGTGGCTCAGGACAGGTCATTTAACAGTTTCATGATGTTTTCATGAATATCTGCTGTTTTCATCACTTTACTGCCTAGAGGTGCATTTTCACTTTTTATGCTCTTAAAAGAAGTTTCAGGCTGGGATGAGGCCAAAAGTGGAGTTTTTTTAAAGTAAACATAGTTTCAGAGATTTTCTTCAGAAAAGTGGCTCAGGACAAGTTCATTTAACAGTTTCATGATGTTTTCATGAATATCTGTTGTTTTCAGCACTTTACTGCCTAGAGGTGCATTTTCACTTTTTATGCTCTTAAAAGAAGTTTCAGGTTGGGATGAGGCCAAAAGTGGAGTATTTTTAAAAGTAAACATAGTTTCAGAGATTTTCTTCAGAAAAGTGACTCAGGACAGTTCATTTAACAGTTTCATGATGTTTTCATGAATATCTGCTGTTTTCATCACTTTACTGCCTAGAGGTGCATTTTCACTTTTTATGCTCTTAAAAGAAGTTTCAGGCTGGGATGAGGCCAAAAGTGGAGTTTTTTAAAAGTAAACATATTTTTTGAAATTTTCTTCAGAAAAGTGGCTCAGGACAGTTCATTTAACAGTTTCATGATGTTTTCATGAATATCTGTTGTTTTCAGAATTTTACTGCCTAGAGGTGCCAAAAGTGGAGTTTTTTTAAAGTAAACATAGTTACAGAGATTTTCTTCAGAAAAGTGGATCAGGACAGTTCATTTAACAGTTTCATGATGTTTTCATGAATATCTGCTGTTTTCATCACTTTACTGCCTAGAGGTGCATTTTCACTTTTTATGCTCTTAAAAGAAGTTTCAGGCTGGGATGAGGCCAAAAGTGGAGTTTTTTAAAAGTAAACATATTTTTTGAAATTTTCTTCAGAAAAGTGGCTCAGGACAGTTCATTTAACAGTTTCATGATGTTTTCATGAATATCTGTTGTTTTCAGAACTTTACTGCCTAGAGGTGCCAAAAGTGGAGTTTTTTTAAAGTAAACATAGTTACAGAGATTTTCTTCAGAAAAGTGGCTCAGGACAGTTCATTTAACAGTTTTATGATGTTTTCATGAATATCTGCTGTTTTCAGCACTTTACTGCCTAGAGGTGCATTTTCACTTTTTATGCTCTTAAAAGAAGTTTCAGGCTGGGATGAGGCCAAAAGTAGAGTTTTTTAAAAGTAAACATATTTTTTGAAATTTTCTTCAGAAAAGTGGCTCAGGACAGTTCATTTAACAGTGTCATGATGTTTTCATGAATATCTGCTGTTTTCAGCACTTTACTGCCTAGAGGTGCATTTTCACTTTTTATGGTCTTAAAAGAAGTTTCAGGCTGGGATGAGGCCAAAAGTGGAGTTTTTTTAAAGTAAACATAGTTTCAGAGATTTTCTTTAGAAAAGTGGCTCAGGACAGTTCATTTAACAGTTTCATGATGTTTTCATGAATATCTGTTGTTTTCAGAACTTTACTGCCTAGAGGTGCATTTTCACTTTTTATGCTCTTAAAAGAAGTTTCAGGCTGGGATGAGGCCAAATGTGGGGTTTTTTAAAAGTAAACATATTTTTTGAAATTTTCTTCAGAAAAGTGGCTCAGGACAGTTCATTTAACAGTTTCATGATGTTTTCATGAATATCTGTTGTTTTCAGCACTTTACTGCCTAGAGGTGCATTTTCACTTTTTATGCTCTTAAAAGAAGTTTCAGGCTGGGATGGGTCCAAAAGTGAAGTTTTTTTAAAGTAAACATAGTTTCAGAGATTTTCTTCAGAAAAGTGGCTCAGGACAGTTCATTTAACAGTTTCATGATGTTTTCATGAATATCTGCTTTTTTCAGAACTTTACTGCCTAGAGTTGCCAAAAGTGGAGTTTTTTTAAAGTAAACATAGTTACAGAGATTTTCTTCAGAAAAGTGGCTCAGGACAGGTCATTTAACAGTTTCATGATGTTTTCATGAATATCTGCTGTTTTCATCACTTTACTGCCTCGAGGTGCATTTTCACTTTTTATTCTCTTAAAAGGAACTTCAGGCTGGAATGAGGCCAAAAGTGGAGTTTTTTTGAAAGTAAACATAGTTTCAGTGATTTTCTTCAGAAAAGTGGCTCAGGACAGTTCATTTAACAGTTTCATGATGTTTTCATGAATATCTGCTGTTTTCATCACTTTACTGCCTCGAGGTGCATTTTCACTTTTTATGCTCTTAAAAGAAGTTTCAGGCTGGGATGAGGCCAAAAGTGGAGTTTTTTAAAAGTAAACATATTTTTTGAAATTTTCTTCAGAAAAGTGGCTCAGGACAGTTCATTTAACAGTTTCATGATGTTTTCATGAATATCTGTTGTTTTCAGCAATTTACTGCCTAGAGGTGCATTTTCACTTTTTATGCTCCTAAAAGAAGTTTCAGGCTGGGATGAGGCCAAAAGTGGAGTTTTTTAAAAGTAAACATATTTTTTGAAATTTTCTTCAGAAAAGTGGCTCAGGACAGTTCATTTAACAGTGTCATGATGTTTTCATGAATATCTGTTGTTTTCAGCACTTTACTGCCTCGAGGTGCATTTTCACTTTTTATGCTCTTAAAAGAAGTTTCAGGCTGGGATGAGGCCAAAAGTGACGTTTTTTTAAAGTAAACATAGTTTCAGAGATTTTCCTCAGAAAAGTGGCTCAGGACAGTTCATTTAACAGTTTCATGATGTTTTCATGAATATCTGCTGTTTTCATCACTTTACTGCCTAGAGGTGCATTTTCACTTTTTATGCTCTTAAAAGAAGTTTCAGGCTGGGATGAGGCCAAAAGTGGAGTTTTTTAAAAGTAAACATATTTTTTGAAATTTTCTTCAGAAAAGTGGCTCAGGACAGTTCATTTAACAGTTTCATGATGTTTTCATGAATATCTGTTGTTTTCAGAACTTTACTGCCTAGAGGTGCCAAAAGTGGAGTTTTTTTAAAGTAAACATAGTTACAGAGATTTTCTTCAGAAAAGTGGATCAGGACAGTTCATTTAACAGTTTCATGATGTTTTCATGAATATCTGCTGTTTTCAGAACTTTACTGCCTCGAGGTGCATTTTCACTTTTTATGCTCTTAAAAGAAGTTTCAGGTTGGGATGAGGCCAAAAGTGGAGTATTTTTAAAGTAAACATAGTTTCAGAGATTTTCTTCAGAAAAGTGGCTCAGGACAGTTCATTTAACAGTTTCATGATGTTTTCATGAATATCTGCTGTTTTCATCACTTTACTGCCTAGAGGTGCATTTTCACTTTTTATGCTCTTAAAAGAAGTTTCAGGCTGGGATGAGGCCAAAAGTGGAGTTTTTTAAAAGTAAACATATTTTTTGAAATTTTCTTCAGAAAAGTGGCTCAGGACAGTTCATTTAACAGTTTCATGATGTTTTCATGAATATCTGTTGTTTTCAGAACTTTACTGCCTAGAGGTGCATTTTCACTTTTTATGCTCCTAAAAGAAGTTTCAGGCTGGGATGAGGCCAAAAGTGGAGTTTTTTTAAAGTAAACATAGTTTCAGAGATTTTCTTTAGAAAAGTGGCTCAGGACAGTTCATTTAACAGTTTCATGATGTTTTCATGAATATCTGCTGTTTTCAGAACTTTACTGCCTAGAGGTGCATTTTCACTTTTTATGCTCTTAAAAGAAGTTTCAGGCTGGGATGAGGCCAAATGTGGGGTTTTTTAAAAGTAAACATATTTTTTGAAATTTTCTTCAGAAAAGTGGCTCAGGACAGTTCATTTAACAGTTTCATGATGTTTTCATGAATATCTGTTGTTTTCAGCACTTTACTGCCTAGAGGTGCATTTTCACTTTTTATGCTCTTAAAAGAAGTTTCAGGCTGGGATGAGTCCAAAAGTGAAGTTTTTTTAAAGTAAACATAGTTTCAGAGATTTTCTTCAGAAAAGTGGCTCAGGACAGTTCATTTAACAGTTTCATGATGTTTTCATCAATATCTGCTTTTTTCAGAACTTTACTGCCTAGAGTTGCCAAAAGTGGAGTTTTTTTAAAGTAAACATAGTTACAGAGATTTTCTTCAGAAAAGTGGCTCAGGACAGGTCATTTAACAGTTTCATGATGTTTTCATGAATATCTGCTGTTTTCATCACTTTACTGCCTCGAGGTGCATTTTCACTTTTTATTCTCTTAAAAGGAACTTCAGGCTGGAATGAGGCCAAAAGTGGAGTTTTTTTGAAAGTAAACATAGTTTCAGTGATTTTCTTCAGAAAAGTGGCTCAGGACAGTTCATTTAACAGTTTCATGATGTTTTCATGAATATCTGCTGTTTTCATCACTTTACTGCCTCGAGGTGCATTTTCACTTTTTATGCTCTTAAAAGAAGTTTCAGGCTGGGATGAGGCCAAAAGTGGAGTTTTTTAAAAGTAAACATATTTTTTGAAATTTTCTTCAGAAAAGTGGCTCAGGACAGTTCATTTAACAGTTTCATGATGTTTTCATGAATATCTGTTGTTTTCAGCAATTTACTGCCTAGAGGTGCATTTTCACTTTTTATGCTCCTAAAAGAAGTTTCAGACTGGGATGAGGCCAAAAGTGGAGTTTTTTAAAAGTAAACATATTTTTTGAAATTTTCTTCAGAAAAGTGGCTCAGGACAGTTCATTTAACAGTGTCATGATGTTTTCATGAATATCTGTTGTTTTCAGCACTTTACTGCCTCGAGGTGCATTTTCACTTTTTATGCTCTTAAAAGAAGTTTCAGGCTGGGATGAGGCCAAAAGTGACGTTTTTTTAAAGTAAACATAGTTTCAGAGATTTTCCTCAGAAAAGTGGCTCAGGACAGTTCATTTAACAGTTTCATGATGTTTTCATGAATATCTGCTGTTTTCATCACTTTACTGCCTAGAGGTGCATTTTCACTTTTTATGCTCTTAAAAGAAGTTTCAGGCTGGGATGAGGCCAAAAGTGGAGTTTTTTAAAAGTAAACATATTTTTTGAAATTTTCTTCAGAAAAGTGGCTCAGGACAGTTCATCTAACAGTTTCATGATGTTTTCATGAATATCTGTTGTTTTCAGAACTTTACTGCCTAGAGGTGCCAAAAGTGGAGTTTTTTTAAAGTAAACATAGTTACAGAGATTTTCTTCAGAAAAGTGGATCAGGACAGTTCATTTAACAGTTTCATGATGTTTTCATGAATATCTGCTGTTTTCAGAACTTTACTGCCTCGAGGTGCATTTTCACTTTTTATGCTCTTAAAAGAAGTTTCAGGTTGGGATGAGGCCAAAAGTGGAGTATTTTTAAAGTAAACATAGTTTCAGAGATTTTCTTCAGAAAAGTGGCTCAGGACAGTTCATTTAACAGTTTCATGATGTTTTCATGAATATCTGCTGTTTTCATCACTTTACTGCCTAGAGGTGCATTTTCACTTTTTATGCTCTTAAAAGAAGTTTCAGGCTGGGATGAGGCCAAAAGTGGAGTTTTTTAAAAGTAAACATATTTTTTGAAATTTTCTTCAGAAAAGTGGCTCAGGACAGTTCATTTAACAGTTTCATGATGTTTTCATGAATATCTGTTGTTTTCAGAACTTTACTGCCTAGAGGTGCATTTTCACTTTTTATGCTCCTAAAAGAAGTTTCAGGCTGGGATGAGGCCAAATGTGGGGTTTTTTAAAAGTAAACATATTTTTTGAAATTTTCTTCAGAAAAGTGGCTCAGGACAGTTCATTTAACAGTTTCATTATGTTTTCATGAATATCTGTTGTTTTCAGCACTTTACTGCCTAGAGGTGCATTTTCACTTTTTATGCTCTTAAAAGAAGTTTCAGGCTGGGATGAGTCCAAAAGTGAAGTTTTTTTAAAGTAAACATAGTTTCAGAGATTTTCTTCAGAAAAGTGGCTCAGGACAGTTCATTTAACAGTTTCATGATGTTTTCATGAATATCTGCTTTTTTCAGAACTTTACTGCCTAGAGTTGCCAAAAGTGGAGTTTTTTTTAAAATAAACATAGTTACAGAGATTTTCTTCAGAAAAGTGGCTCAGGACAGGTCATTTAACAGTTTCATGATGTTTTTCATGAATATCTGCTGTTTTCATCACTTTACTGCCTCGAGGTGCATTTTCACTTTTTATTCTCTTAAAAGGAACTTCAGGCTGGAATGAGGCCAAAAGTGGAGTTTTTTTGAAAGTAAACATAGTTTCAGTGATTTTCTTCAGAAAAGTGGCTCAGGACAGTTCATTTAACAGTTTCATGATGTTTTCATGAATATCTGCTGTTTTTCATCACTTTACTGCCTCGAGGTGCATTTTCACTTTTTATGCTCTTAAAAGAAGTTTCAGGCTGGGATGAGGCCAAAAGTGGAGTTTTTTAAAAGTAAACATATTTTTTGAAATTTTCTTCTGAAAAGTGGCTCAGGACAGTTCATTTAACAGTTTCATGATGTTTTCATGAATATCTGTTGTTTTCAGCACTTTACTGCCTAGAGGTGCATTTTCACTTTTTATGCTCCTAAAAGAAGTTTCAGGCTGGGATGAGGCCAAAAGTGGAGTTTTTTAAAAGTAAACATATTTTTTGAAATTTTCTTCAGAAAAGTGGCTCAGGACAGTTCATTTAACAGTGTCATGATGTTTTCATGAATATCTGTTGTTTTCAGCACTTTACTGCCTCGAGGTGCATTTTCACTTTTTATGCTCTTAAAAGAAGTTTCAGGCTGGGATGAGGCCAAAAGTGACGTTTTTTTAAAGTAAACATAGTTTCAGAGATTTTCCTCAGAAAAGTGGCTCAGGACAGTTCATTTAACAGTTTCATGATGTTTTCATGAATATCTGCTGTTTTCAGAACTTTACTGCCTCGAGGTGCATTTTCACTTTTTATGGTCTTAAAAGAAGTTTCAGGCTGGGATGAGGCCAAAAGTGGAGTTTTTTTAAAGTAAACATAGTTTTCAGAGATTTTCTTTTAGAAAAGTGGCTCAGGACAGTTCATTTTAACAGTTTCATGATGTTTTCATGAATATCTGTTGTTTTCAGAACTTTACTGCCTAGAGGTGCATTTTCACTTTTTATGCTCTTAAAAGAAGTTTCAGGCTGGGATGAGGCCAAATGTGGGGTTTTTTTAAAAGTAAACATATTTTTTGAAATTTTCTTCAGAAAAGTGGCTCAGGACAGTTCATTTAACAGTTTCATGATGTTTTCATGAATATCTGTTGTTTTCAGCACTTTACTGCCTAGAGGTGCATTTTCACTTTTTATGCTCTTAAAAGAAGTTTCAGGCTGGGATGAGTCCAAAAGTGAAGTTTTTTTAAAGTAAACATAGTTTCAGAGATTTTCTTCAGAAAAGTGGCTCAGGACAGTTCATTTAACAGTTTCATGATGTTTTCATGAATATCTGCTTTTTTCAGAACTTTACTGCCTAGAGTTGCCAAAAGTGGAGTTTTTTTAAAGTAAACATAGTTACAGAGATTTTCTTCAGAAAAGTGGCTCAGGACAGGTCATTTAACCAGTTTCATGATGTTTTCATGAATATCTGCTGTTTTCATCACTTTACTGCCTCGAGGTGCATTTTCACTTTTTATTCTCTTAAAAGGAACTTCAGGCTGGAATGAGGCCAAAAGTGGAGTTTTTTTGAAAGTAAACATAGTTTCAGTGATTTTCTTCAGAAAAGTGGCTCAGGACAGTTCATTTAACAGTTTCATGATGTTTTCATGAATATCTGCTGTTTTCATCACTTTACTGCCTCGAGGTGCATTTTCACTTTTTATGCTCTTAAAAGAAGTTTCAGGCTGGGATGAGGCCAAAAGTGGAGTTTTTTAAAAGTAAACATATTTTTTGAAATTTTCTTCAGAAAAGTGGCTCAGGACAGTTCATTTAACAGTTTCATGATGTTTTCATGAATATCTGTTGTTTTCAGCAATTTACTGCCTAGAGGTGCATTTTCACCTTTTATGCTCCTAAAAGAAGTTTCAGGCTGGGATGAGGCCAAAAGTGGAGTTTTTTAAAAGTAAACATATTTTTTGAAATTTTCTTCAGAAAAGTGGCTCAGGACAGTTCATTTAACAGTGTCATGATGTTTTCATGAATATCTGTTGTTTTCAGCACTTTACTGCCTCGAGGTGCATTTTCACTTTTTATGCTCTTAAAAGAAGTTTCAGGCTGGGATGAGGCCAAAAGTGACGTTTTTTTAAAGTAAACATAGTTTCAGAGATTTTCCTCAGAAAAGTGGCTCAGGACAGTTCATTTAACAGTTTCATGATGTTTTCATGAATATCTGCTGTTTTCATCACTTTACTGCCTCGAGGTGCATTTTCACTTTTTATGCTCTTAAAAGAAGTTTCAGGCTGGGATGAGGCCAAAAAGTGGAGTTTTTTAAAAGTAAACATATTTTTTGAAATTTTCTTCAGAAAAGTGGCTCAGGACAGTTCATTTAACAGTTTCATGATGTTTTCATGAATATCTGTTGTTTTCAGAACTTTACTGCCTAGAGGTGCCAAAAGTGGAGTTTTTTTAAAGTAAACATAGTTACAGAGATTTTCTTCAGAAAAGTGGATCAGGACAGTTCATTTAACAGTTTCATGATGTTTTCATGAATATCTGCTGTTTTCAGAACTTTACTGCCTCGAGGTGCATTTTCACTTTTTATGCTCTTAAAAGAAGTTTCAGGTTGGGATGAGGCCAAAAGTGGAGTATTTTTAAAGTAAACATAGTTTCAGAGATTTTCTTCAGAAAAGTGGCTCAGGACAGTTCATTTAACAGTTTCATGATGTTTTCATGAATATCTGCTGTTTTCATCACTTTACTGCCTAGAGGTGCATTTTCACTTTTTATGCTCTTAAAAGAAGTTTCAGGCTGGGATGAGGCCAAAAGTGGAGTTTTTTAAAAGTAAACATATTTTTTGAAATTTTCTTCAGAAAAGTGGCTCAGGACAGTTCATTTAACAGTTTCATGATGTTTTCATGAATATCTGTTGTTTTCAGAACTTTACTGCCTAGAGGTGCATTTTCACTTTTTATGCTCCTAAAAGAAGTTTCAGGCTGGGATGAGGCCAAATGTGGGGTTTTTTAAAAGTAAACATATTTTTTGAAATTTTCTTCAGAAAAGTGGCTCAGGACAGTTCATTTAACAGTGTCATGATGTTTTCATGAATATCTGCTGTTTTCAGCACTTTACTGCCTAGAGGTGCATTTTCACTTTTTATGGTCTTAAAAGAAGTTTCAGGCTGGGATGAGGCCAAAAGTGGAGTTTTTTTAAAGTAAACATAGTTTCAGAGATTTTCTTTAGAAAAGTGGCTCAGGACAGTTCATTTAACAGTTTCATGATGTTTTCATGAATATCTGTTGTTTTCAGAACTTTACTGCCTAGAGGTGCATTTTCACTTTTTATGCTCTTAAAAGAAGTTTCAGGCTGGGATGAGGCCAAATGTGGGGTTTTTTAAAAGTAAACATTTTTTGAAATTTTCTTCAGAAAAGTGGCTCAGGACAGTTCATTTAACAGTTTCATGATGTTTTCATGAATATCTGTTGTTTTCAGCACTTTACTGCCTAGAGGTGCCAAAAGTGGAGTTTTTTTAAAGTAAACAGTTACAGAGATTTTCTTCAGAAAAGTGGATCAGGACAGTTCATTTAACAGTTTCATGATGTTTTCATGAATATCTGCTGTTTTCAGAACTTTACTGCCTCGAGGTGCATTTTCACTTTTTATGCTCTTAAAAGAAGTTTCAGGTTGGGATGAGGCCAAAAGTGGAGTATTTTTAAAGTAAACATAGTTTCAGAGATTTTCTTCAGAAAAGTGGCTCAGGACAGTTCATTTAACAGTTTCATGATGTTTTCATGAATATCTGCTGTTTTCATCACTTTACTGCCTAGAGGTGCATTTTCACTTTTTATGCTCTTAAAAGAAGTTTCAGGCTGGGATGAGGCCAAAAGTGGAGTTTTTTAAAAGTAAACATATTTTTTGAAATTTTCTTCAGAAAAGTGGCTCAGGACAGTTCATTTAACAGTTTCATGATGTTTTCATGAATATCTGTTGTTTTCAGAACTTTACTGCCTAGAGGTGCATTTTCACTTTTTATGCTCCTAAAAGAAGTTTTCAGGCTGGGATGAGGCCAAATGTGGGGGTTTTTTAAAAGTAAACATATTTTTTGAAATTTTCTTCAGAAAAGTGGCTCAGGACAGTTCATTTAACAGTTTCATGATGTTTTCATGAATATCTGTTGTTTTCAGCACTTTACTGCCTAGAGGTGCATTTTCACTTTTTATGCTCTTAAAAGAAGTTTCAGGCTGGGATGAGTCCAAAAGTGAAGTTTTTTTAAAGTAAACATAGTTTCAGAGATTTTCTTCAGAAAAGTGGCTCAGGACAGTTCATTTAACAGTTTCATGATGTTTTCATGAATATCTGCTTTTTTCAGAACTTTACTGCCTAGAGTTGCCAAAAGTGGAGTTTTTTTTAAAATAAACATAGTTACAGAGATTTTCTTCAGAAAAGTGGCTCAGGACAGGTCATTTAACAGTTTCATGATGTTTTCATGAATATCTGCTGTTTTCATCACTTTACTGCCTCGAGGTGCATTTTCACTTTTTATTCTCTTAAAAGGAACTTCAGGCTGGAATGAGGCCAAAAGTGGAGTTTTTTTGAAAGTAAACATAGTTTCAGTGATTTTCTTCAGAAAAGTGGCTCAGGACAGTTCATTTAACAGTTTTCATGATGTTTTCATGAATATCTGCTGTTTTCATCACTTTACTGCCTCGAGGTGCATTTTTCACTTTTTTTGCTCTTAAAAGAAGTTTCAGGCTGGGATGAGGCCAAAAGTGGAGTTTTTTAAAAGTAAACATATTTTTTGAAATTTTCTTCAGAAAAGTGGCTCAGGACAGTTCATTTAACAGTTTCATGATGTTTTCATGAATATCTGTTGTTTTCAGCACTTTACTGCCTAGAGGTGCATTTTCACTTTTTATGCTCCTAAAAGAAGTTTCAGGCTGGGATGAGGCCAAAAGTGAGTTTTTTAAAAGTAAACATATTTTTTGAAATTTTCTTCAGAAAAGTGGCTCAGGACAGTTCATTTAACAGTGTCATGATGTTTTCATGAATATCTGTTGTTTTCCGCACTTTACTGCCTCGAGGTGCATTTTCACTTTTTATGCTCTTAAAAGAAGTTTCAGGCTGGGATGAGGCCAAAAGTGACGTTTTTTTAAAGTAAACATAGTTTCAGAGATTTTCCTCAGAAAAGTGTCTCAGGACAGTTCATTTAACAGTTTCATGATGTTTTCATGAATATCTGCTGTTTTCAGAACTTTACTGCCTCGAGGTGCATTTTCACTTTTTATTCTCTTAAAAGGAACTTCAGGCTGGAATGAGGCCAAAAGTGGAATTTTTTTTGAAAGTAAACATAGTTTTCAGAGATTTTCTTCAGAAAAGTGGCTCAGGACAGTTCATTAAACAGTTTCATGATGTTTTCATGAATATCTGCTGTTTTCAGCACTTTACTGCCTAGAGGTGCATTTTCACTTTTTATGCTCTTAAAGACGTTTCAGGCTGGGATGAGGCCAAAAGTGAAGTTTTTTTTAAAGTAAACATAGTTTCAGAGATTTTCTTCAGAAAAGGGGCTCAGGACAGTTCATTTAACAGTTTCATGATGTTTTCATGAATATCTGCTGTTTTCAGAACTTTACTGCCTCGAGGTGCATTTTCACTTTTTATTCTCTTAAAAGGAACTTCAGGCTGGAATGAGGCCAAAAGTGGAGTTTTTTTGAAAGTAAACATAGTTTCAGAGATTTTCTTCAGAAAAGTGGCTCAGGACAGTTCATTAAACAGTTTCATGATGTTTTCATGAATATCTGCTGTTTTCAGCACTTTACTGCCTAGAGGTGCATTTTCACTTTTTATGCTCTTAAAAGAAGTTTCAGGCTGGGATGAGGCCAAAAGTGGAGTTTTTTTTAAAGTAAACATAGTTTCAGAGATTTTCTTCAGAAAAGTGGCTCAGGACAGTTCATTTAACAGTTTCATGATGTTTTCATGAATATCTGTTGTTTTCAGCACTTTACTGCCTAGAGGTGCATTTTCACTTTTTATGCTCCTAAAAGAAGTTTCAGGCTGGGATGAGGCCAAATGTGGGGGTTTTTTTAAAAGTAAACATATTTTTTGAAATTTTCTTCAGAAAAGTGGCTCAGGACAGTTCATTTAACAGTGTCATGATGTTTTCATGAATATCTGCTGTTTTCAGCACTTTACTGCCTAGAGGTGCATTTTCACTTTTTATGGTCTTAAAAGAAGTTTCAGGCTGGGATGAGGCCAAAAGTGGAGTTTTTTTAAAGTAAACATAGTTTCAGAGATTTTCTTTAGAAAAGTGGCTCAGGACAGTTCATTTAACAGTTTCATGATGTTTTCATGAATATCTGTTGTTTTCAGAACTTTACTGCCTAGAGGTGCATTTTCACTTTTTATGCTCTTAAAAGAAGTTTCAGGCTGGGATGAGGCCAAATGTGGGGTTTTTTAAAAGTAAACATTTTTTGAAATTTTCTTCAGAAAAGTGGCTCAGGACAGTTCATTTAACAGTTTCATGATGTTTTCATGAATATCTGTTGTTTTCAGCACTTTACTGCCTAGAGGTGCATTTTCACTTTTTATGCTCTTAAAAGAAGTTTCAGGCTGGGATGAGTCCAAAAGTGAAGTTTTTTTAAAGTAAACATAGTTTCAGAGATTTTCTTCAGAAAAGTGGCTCAGGACAGTTCATTTAACAGTTTCATGATGTTTTCATGAATATCTGCTTTTTTCAGAACTTTACTGCCTAGAGTTGCCAAAAGTGGAGTTTTTTTAAAGTAAACATAGTTACAGAGATTTTCTTCAGAAAAGTGGCTCAGGGACAGGTCATTTAACAGTTTCATGATGTTTTCATGAATATCTGCTGTTTTCATCACTTTACTGCCTCGAGGTGCATTTTCACTTTTTATTCTCTTAAAAGGAACTTCAGGCTGGAATGAGGCCAAAAGTGGAGTTTTTTTGAAAGTAAACATAGTTTCAGTGATTTTCTTCAGAAAAGTGGCTCAGGACAGTTCATTTAACAGTTTCATGATGTTTTCATGAATATCTGCTGTTTTCATCACTTTACTGCCTCGAGGTGCATTTTCACTTTTTATGCTCTTAAAAGAAGTTTCAGGCTGGGATGAGGCCAAAAGTGGAGTTTTTTTAAAAGTAAACATATTTTTTGAAATTTTCGTTCAGAAAAGTGGCTCAGGACAGTTCATTTAACAGTTTCATGATGTTTTCATGAATATCTGTTGTTTTCAGCAATTTACTGCCTAGAGGTGCATTTTCACTTTTTATGCTCCTAAAAGAAGTTTCAGGCTGGGATGAGGCCAAAAGTGGAGTTTTTTTAAAAGTAAACATATTTTTTGAAATTTTCTTCAGAAAAGTGGCTCAGGACAGTTCATTTAACAGTGTCATGATGTTTTCATGAATATCTGTTGTTTTCAGCACTTTACTGCCTCGAGGTGCATTTTCACTTTTTATGCTCTTAAAAGAAGTTTCAGGCTGGGATGAGGCCAAAAGTGGAGTTTTTTAAAAGTAAACATATTTTTTGAAATTTTCTTCAGAAAAGTGGCTCAGGACAGTTCATTTAACAGTTTCATGATGTTTTCATGAATATCTGTTGTTTTCAGAACTTTACTGCCTAGAGGTGCCAAAAGTGGAGTTTTTTTTAAAGTAAACATAGTTACAGAGATTTTCTCTTCAGAAAAGTGGATCAGGACAGTTCATTTAACAGTTTCATGATGTTTTCATGAATATCTGCTGTTTTCAGAACTTTACTGCCTCGAGGTGCATTTTCACTTTTTATGCTCTTAAAAGAAGTTTCAGGTTGGGATGAGGCCAAAAGTGGAGTATTTTTAAAGTAAACATAGTTTCAGAGATTTTCTTCAGAAAAGTGGCTCAGGACAGTTCATTTAACAGTTTCATGATGTTTTCATGAATATCTGCTGTTTTCATCACTTTACTGCCTAGAGGTGCATTTTCACTTTTTATGCTCTTAAAAGAAGTTTCAGGCTGGGATGAGGCCAAAAGTGGAGTTTTTTAAAAGTAAACATATTTTTTGAAATTTTCTTCAGAAAAGTGGCTCAGGACAGTTCATTTAACAGTTTCATGATGTTTTCATGAATATCTGTTGTTTTCAGAACTTTACTGCCTAGAGGTGCATTTTCACTTTTTATGCTCCTAAAAGAAGTTTCAGGCTGGGATGAGGCCAAATGTGGGGTTTTTTAAAAGTAAACATATTTTTTGAAATTTTCTTCAGAAAAGTGGCTCAGGACAGTTCATTTAACAGTTTCATGATGTTTTCATGAATATCTGTTGTTTTCAGCACTTTACTGCCTAGAGGTGCATTTTCACTTTTTATGCTCTTAAAAGAAGTTTCAGGCTGGGATGAGTCCAAAAGTGAAGTTTTTTTAAAGTAAACATAGTTTCAGAGATTTTCTTCAGAAAAGTGGCTCAGGACAGTTCATTTAACAGTTTCATGATGTTTTCATGAATATCTGCTTTTTTCAGAACTTTACTGCCTAGAGTTGCCAAAAGTGGAGTTTTTTTTAAAATAAACATAGTTACAGAGATTTTCTTCAGAAAAGTGGCTCAGGACAGGTCATTTAACAGTTTCATGATGTTTTCATGAATATCTGCTGTTTTCATCACTTTACTGCCTCGAGGTGCATTTTCACTTTTTATTCTCTTAAAAGGAACTTCAGGCTGGAATGAGGCCAAAAGTGGAGTTTTTTTGAAAGTAAACATAGTTTCAGTGATTTTCTTCAGAAAAGTGGCTCAGGACAGTTCATTTAACAGTTTCATGATGTTTTCATGAATATCTGCTGTTTTCATCACTTTACTGCCTCGAGGTGCATTTTCACTTTTTATGCTCTTAAAAGAAGTTTCAGGCTGGGATGAGGCCAAAAGTGGAGTTTTTTTAAAAGTAAACATATTTTTTGAAATTTTCTTCAGAAAAGTGGCTCAGGACAGTTCATTTAACAGTTTCATGATGTTTTCATGAATATCTGTTGTTTTCAGAACTTTACTGCCTAGAGGTGCATTTTCACTTTTTATGCTCCTAAAAGAAGTTTCAGGCTGGGATGAGGCCAAATGTGGGGTTTTTTAAAAGTAAACATATTTTTTGAAAATTTCTTCAGAAAAGTGGCTCAGGACAGTTCATTTAACAGTTTCATGATGTTTTCATGAATATCTGTTGTTTTCAGCACTTTACTGCCTAGAGGTGCATTTTCCCTTTTTATGCTCTTAAAAGAAGTTTCAGGCTGGGATGAGTCCAAAAGTGAAGTTTTTTTAAAGTAAACATAGTTTCAGAGATTTTCTTCAGAAAAGTGGCTCAGGACAGTTCATTTAACAGTTTCATGATGTTTTCATGAGATATCTGCTTTTTTCAGAACTTTACTGCCTAGAGTTGCCAAAAGTGGAGTTTTTTTAAAATAAACATAGTTACAGAGATTTTCTTCAGAAAAGTGGCTCAGGACAGGTCATTTAACAGTTTCATGATGTTTTCATGAATATCTGCTGTTTTCATCACTTTACTGCCTCGAGGTGCATTTTCACTTTTTATTCTCTTAAAAGGAACTTCAGGCTGGAATGAGGCCAAAAGTGGAGTTTTTTTGAAAGTAAACATAGTTTCAGTGATTTTCTTCAGAAAAGTGGCTCAGGACAGTTCATTTAACAGTTTCATGATGTTTTCATGAATATCTGCTGTTTTCATCACTTTACTGCCTCGAGGTGCATTTTCACTTTTTTATGCTCTTAAAAGAAGTTTCAGGCTGGGATGAGGCCAAAAGTGGAGTTTTTTAAAAGTAAACATATTTTTTGAAATTTTCTTCAGAAAAGTGGCTCAGGACAGTTCATTTAACAGTTTTCATGATGTTTTCATGAATATCTGTTGTTTTCAGCACTTTACTGCCTAGAGGTGCATTTTCACTTTTTATGCTCCTAAAAGAAGTTTTCAGGCTGGGATGAGGCCAAAAGTGGAGTTTTTTAAAAGTAAACATATTTTTTGAAAATTTCTTCAGAAAAGTGGCTCAGGACAGTTCATTTAACAGTGTCATGATGTTTTCATGAATATCTGTTGTTTTCAGCACTTTACTGCCTCGAGGTGCATTTTCACTTTTTTATGCTCTTAAAAGAAGTTTCAGGCTGGAATGAGGCCAAAAGTGGAATTTTTTTTGAAAGTAAACATAGTTTCAGAGATTTTCTTCAGAAAAGTGGCTCAGGACAGTTCATTAAACAGTTTCATGATGTTTTCATGAATATCTGCTGTTTTCAGCACTTTACTGCCTAGAGGTGCATTTTCACTTTTTATGCTCTTAAAAGACGTTTCAGGCTGGGATGAGGCTCAAAAGTGAAGTTTTTTTAAAGTAAACATAGTTTCAGAGATTTTCTTCAGAAAAGTGGCTCAGGACAGTTCATTTAACAGTTTCATGATGTTTTCATGAATATCTGCTGTTTTCAGAACTTTACTGCCTCGAGGTGCATTTTCACTTTTTATTCTCTTAAAAGGAACTTCAGGCTGGAATGAGGCCAAAAGTGGAGTTTTTTTGAAAGTAAACATATTTTCAGAGATTTTCTTCAGAAAAGTGGCTCAGGACAGTTCATTAAACAGTTTCATGATGTTTTCATGAATATCTGCTGTTTTCAGCACTTTACTGCCTAGAGGTGCATTTTCACTCTTTATGCTCTTAAAAGAAGTTTCAGGCTGGGATGAGGCCAAAAGGTGGAGTTTTTTTAAAGTAAACATAGTTTCAGAGATTTTCTTCAGAAAAGTGGCTCAGGACAGTTCATTTAACAGTTTCATGATGTTTTCATGAATATCTGTTGTTTTTCAGCACTTTACTGCCTAGAGGTGCATTTTCACTTTTTATGCTCTTAAAAGAAGTTTCAGGCTGGGATGAGGCCAAAAGTGGAGTTTTTTTAAAAGTAAACATATTTTTTTGAAATTTTCTTCAGAAAGTGGCTCAGGACAGTTCATTTAACAGTTTCATGATGTTTTCATGAATATCTGTTGTTTTCAGAAGTTTACTGCCTAGAGGTGCCAAAAGTGGAGTTTTTTTAAAGTAAACATAGTTACAGAGATTTTCTTCAGAAAAGTGGCTCAGGACAGTTCATTTAACAGTTTCATGATGTTTTCATGAATATCTGCTGTTTTCATCACTTTACTGCCTAGTGGTGCATTTTCACTTTTTATGCTCTTAAAAGAAGTTTCAGGCTGGGATGAGGCCAAAAGTGGAGTTTTTTAAAAGTAAACATATTTTTTGAAATTTTCTTCAGAAAAGTGGCTCAGGATAGTTCATTTAACAGTTTCATGATGTTTTCATGAATATCTGTTGTTTTCAGCACTTTACTGCCTAGAGGTGCATTTTCACTTTTTATGCTCTTAAAAGAAGTTTCAGGCTGGGATGAGGCCAAAAGTGTGGAGTTTTTTAAAAGTAAACATATTTTTTGAAATTTTCTTCAGAAAAGTGGCTCAGGACAGTTCATTTAACAGTGTCATGATGTTTTCATGAATATCTGCTGTTTTCAGCACTTTACTGCCTAGAGGTGCATTTTCACTTTTTATGTTCTTAAAAGAAGTTTCAGGCTGGGATGAGGCCAAAAGTGGAGTTTTTTTAAAGTAAACATAGTTTCAGAGATTTTCTTTAGAAAAGTGGCTCAGGACAGTTCATTTAACAGTTTCATGATGTTTTCATGAATATCTGCTGTTTTCAGAACTTTACTGCCTAGAGTTGCCAAAAGTGGAGTTTTTTTAAAGTAAACATAGTTTCAGAGATTTTCTTCAGAAAAGTGGCTCAGGACAGTTCATTTAACAGTTTCATGATGTTTTCATGAATATCTGCTGTTTTCAGAACTTTACTGCCTAGAGTTGCCAAAAGTGGAGTTTTTTTAAAGTAAACATAGTTACAGAGATTTTCTTCAGAAAAGTGGCTCAGGACAGTTCATTAAACAGTTTCATGATGTTTTCATGAATATCTGCTGTTTTCAGAACTTTACTGCCTCGAGGTGCATTTTCACTTTTTATTCTCTTAAAAGGAACTTCAGGCTGGAATGAGGCCAAAAGTGGAGTTTTTTTGAAAGTAAACATAGTTTCAGAGATTTTCTTCAGAAAAGTGGCTCAGGACAGTTCATTTAACAGTTTCATGATGTTTTCATGAATATCTGCTGTTTTCAGAACTTTACTGCCTAGAGGTGCATTTTCACTTTTTATGCTCTTAAAAGAAGTTTCAGGCTGGGATGAGGCCAAAAGTGGAGTTTTTTAAAAGTAAACATATTTTTTGAAATTTTCTTCAGAAAAGTGGCTCAGGACAGTTCATTTAACAGTTTCATGATGTTTTCATGAATATCTGTTGTTTTCAGAACTTTACTGCCTAGAGTTGCCAAAAGTGGAGTTTTTTTGAAGTAAACATAGTTACAGAGATTTTCTTCAGAAAAGTGGCTCAGGACAGGTCATTTAACAGTTTCATGATGTTTTCATGAATATCTGCTGTTTTTATCACTTTACTGCCTACAGGTGCATTTTCACTTTTTATGCTCTTAAAAGAAGTTTCAGGCTGGGATGAGGCCAAAAGTGGAGTTTTTTAAAAGTAAACATATTTTTTGAAATTTTCTTCAGAAAAGTGGCTCAGGACAGTTCATTTAACAGTGTCATGATGTTTTCATGAATATCTGCTGTTTATGCTCTTAAAAGAAGTTTCAGGCTGGGATGAGGCCAAAAGTGGAGTTTTTTTAAAGTAAACATAGTTACAGAGATTTTCTTCAGAAAAGTGGCTCAGGACAGTTCATTTAACAGTTTCATGATGTTTTCATGAATATCTGCTGTTTTCAGCACTTTAATTCCAAGAGGTGGCAAAAGTGACGTTTTTTTAAAGTAAACATAGTTTCAGAGATTTTCCTCAGAAAAGTGGCTCAGGACAGTTCATTTAACAGTTTCATGATGTTTTCATGAATATCTGCTGTTTTCAGAACTTTACTGCCTCGAGGTGCATTTTCACTTTTTATTCTCTTAAAAGGAACTTCAGGCTGGAATGAGTCCAAAAGTGGAGTTTTTTTGAAAGTAAACATAGTTTCAGAGATTTTCTTCAGAAAAGTGGCTCAGGACAGTTCATTAAACAGTTTCATGATGTTTTCATGAATATCTGCTGTTTTCAGCACTTTACTGCCTAGAGGTGCATTTTCACTTTTTATGCTCTTAAAAGACGTTTCAGGCTGGGATGAGGCCAAAAGTGAAGTTTTTTTAAAGTAAACATAGTTTCAGAGATTTTCTTCAGAAAAGTGGCTCAGGACAGTTCATTTAACAGTTTCATGATGTTTTCATGAATATCTGCTGTTTTCAGAACTTTACTGCCTCGAGGTGCATTTTCACTTTTTATTCTCTTAAAAGGAACTTCAGGCTGGAATGAGGCCAAAAGTGGAGTTTTTTTGAAAGTAAACATAGTTTCAGAGATTTTCTTCAGAAAAGTGGCTCAGGACAGTTCATTAAACAGTTTCATGATGTTTTCATGAATATCTGCTGTTTTCAGCACTTTACTGCCTAGAGGTGCATTTTCACTTTTTATGCTCTTAAAAGAAGTTTCAGGCTGGGATGAGGCCAAAAGTGGAGTTTTTTTAAAGTAAACATAGTTTCAGAGATTTTCTTCAGAAAAGTGGCTCAGGACAGTTCATTTAACAGTTTCATGATGTTTTCATGAATATCTGTTGTTTTCAGCACTTTACTGCCTAGAGGTGCATTTTCACTTTTTGTGCTCTTAAAAGAAGTTTCAGGCTGGGATGAGGCCAAAAGTGGAGTTTTTTAAAAGTAAACATATTTTTTGAAATTTTCTTCAGAAAAGTGGCTCAGGATAGTTCATTTAACAGTTTCATGATGTTTTCATGAATATCTGTTGTTTTCAGCACTTTACTGCCTAGAGGTGCATTTTCACTTTTTATGCTCTTAAAAGAAGTTTCAGGCTGGGATGAGGCCAAAAGTGGAGTTTTTTAAAAGTAAACATATTTTTTGAAATTTTCTTCAGAAAAGTGGCTCAGGACAGTTCATTTAACAGTGTCATGATGTTTTCATGAATATCTGCTGTTTTCAGCACTTTACTGCCTAGAGGTGCATTTTCACTTTTTATGGTCTTAAAAGAAGTTTCAGGCTGGGATGAGGCCAAAAGTGGAGTTTTTTTAAAGTAAACATAGTTTCAGAGATTTTCTTTAGAAAAGTGGCTCAGGACAGTTCATTTAACAGTTTCATGATGTTTTCATGAATATCTGCTGTTTTCAGAACTTTACTGCCTAGAGTTGCCAAAAGTGGAGTTTTTTTAAAGTAAACATAGTTACAGAGATTTTCTTCAGAAAAGTGGCTCAGGACAGTTCATTTAACAGTTTCATGATGTTTTCATGAATATCTGCTGTTTTCAGAACTTTACTGCCTAGAGGTGCATTTTCACTTTTTATGCTCTTAAAAGAAGTTTCAGGCTGGGATGAGGCCAAAAGTGGAGTTTTTTAAAAGTAAACATATTTTTTGAAATTTTCTTCAGAAAAGTGGCTCAGGACAGTTCATTTAACAGTTTCATGATGTTTTCATGAATATCTGTTGTTTTCAGAACTTTACTGCCTAGAGTTGCCAAAAGTGGAGTTTTTTTGAAGTAAACATAGTTACAGAGATTTTCTTCAGAAAAGTGGCTCAGGACAGGTCATTTAACAGTTTCATGATGTTTTCATGAATATCTGCTGTTTTTATCACTTTACTGCCTACAGGTGCATTTTCACTTTTTATGCTCTTAAAAGAAGTTTCAGGCTGGGATGAGGCCAAAAGTGGAGTTTTTTAAAAGTAAACATATTTTTTGAAATTTTCTTCAGAAAAGTGGCTCAGGACAGTTCATTTAACAGTGTCATGATGTTTTCATGAATATCTGCTGTTTTCAGCACTTTACTGCCTAGAGGTGCATTTTCACTTTTTATGCTCTTAAAAGAAGTTTCAGGCTGGGATGAGGCCAAAAGTGGAGTTTTTTTAAAGTAAACATAGTTTCAGAGATTTTCTTTAGAAAAGTGGCTCAGGACAGTTCATTTAACAGTTTCATGATGTTTTCATGAATATCTGTTGTTTTCAGAACTTTACTGCCTAGAGGTGCCAAAAGTGGAGTTTTTTTAAAGTAAACATAGTTACAGAGATTTTCTTCAGAAAAGTGGCTCAGGACAGTTCATTTAACAGTGTCATGATGTTTTCATGAATATCTGCTGTTTTCAGCACTTTAATTCCTAGAGGTGGCAAAAGTGGAGTTTTTTTAAAGTAAACATAGTTTCAGAGATTTTCTTCAGAAAAGTGGCTCAGGACAGGTCATTTAACAGTTTCATGATGTTTTCATGAATATCTGCTGTTTTCAGAACTTTACTGCCTCGAGGTGCATTTTCACTTTTTATTCTCTTAAAAGGAACTTCAGGCTGGGATGAGGCCAAAAGTGGAGTTTTTTAAAAGTAAACATATTTTTTGAAATTTTCTTCAGAAAAGTGACTCAGGACAGGTCATTTAACAGTTTCATGATGTTTTCATGAATATCTGCTGTTTTCAGCACTTTACTGCCTAGAGGTGCATTTTCACTTTTTATGCTCTTAAAAGAAGTTTCAGGCTGGGATGAGGCCAAAAGTGGAGTTTTTTTAAAGTAAACATAGTTTCAGAGATTTTCTTCAGAGAAGTGGCTCAGGACAGTTCATTTAACAGTTTCATGATGTTTTCATGAATATCTGCTGTCTTCAGCACTTTAATTCCTAGAGGTGGCAAAAGTGGAGTTTTTTTAAAGTAAACATAGTTTCAGAGATTTTCTTCAGAAAAGTGGCTCAGGCCAGAGCATTTAACAGTTTCATGATGTTTTCATGAATATCTGTTGTTTTCAGCACTTTACTGCCTAGAGGTGCATTTTCACTTTTTATGCTCTTAAAAGAAGTTTCAGGCTGGGATGAGGCCAAAAGTGGAGTTTTTTAAAAGTAAACATATTTTTTGAAATTTTCTTCAGAAAAGTGGCTCAGGACAGTTCATTTAACAGTGTCATGATGTTTTCATGAATATCTGCTGTTTTCAGCACTTTACTGCCTAGAGGTGAATTTTCACTTTTTATGCTCTTAAAAGAAGTTTCAAGCTGGGATGAGGCCAAAAGTGGAGTTTTTTTAAAGTAAACATAGTTTCAGAGATTTTCTTCTGAAAAGTGGCTCAGGACAGTTCATTTAACAGTTTCATGATGTTTTCATGAATATCTGCTGTTTTCAGCACTTTACTGCCTAGAGGTGCATTTTCACTTTTTATGCTCTTAAAAGACGTTTCAGGCTGGGATGAGGCCAAAAGTGAAGTTTTTTAAAGTAAACATAGTTTCAGAGATTTTCTTCAGAAAAGTGGCTCAGGACAGTTCATTTAACAGTTTCATGATGTTTTCATGAATATCTGCTGTTTTCAGAACTTTACTGCCTCGAGGTGCATTTTCACTTTTTATTCTCTTAAAAGGAACTTCAGGCTGGAATGAGGCCAAAAGTGGAGTTTTTTTGAAAGTAAACATAGTTTCAGAGATTTTCTTCAGAAAAGTGGCTCAGGACAGTTCATTAAACAGTTTCATGATGTTTTCATGAATATCTGCTGTTTTCAGCACTTTACTGCCTAGAGGTGCATTTTCACTTTTTATGCTCTTAAAAGAAGTTTCAGGCTGGGATGAGGCCAAAAGTGGAGTTTTTTTAAAGTAAACATAGTTTCAGAGATTTTCTTCAGAAAAGTGGCTCAGGACAGTTCATTTAACAGTTTCATGATGTTTTCATGAATATCTGTTGTTTTCAGCACTTTACTGCCTAGAGGTGCATTTTCACTTTTTATGCTCTTAAAAGAAGTTTCAGGCTGGGATGAGGCCAAAAGTGGAGTTTTTTAAAAGTAAACATATTTTTTGAAATTTTCTTCAGAAAAGTGGCTCAGGACAGTTCATTTAAGAGTTTCATGATGTTTTCATGAATATCTGTTGTTTTCAGAACTTTACTGCCTAGAGGTGCCAAAAGTGGAGTTTTTTAAAAGTAAACATATTTTTTGAAATTTTCTTCAGAAAAGTGGCTCAGGATAGTTCATTTAACAGTTTCATGATGTTTTCATGAATATCTGTTGTTTTCAGCACTTTACTGCCTAGAGGTGCATTTTCACTTTTTATGCTCTTAAAAGAAGTTTCAGGCTGGGATGAGGCCAAAAGTGGAGTTTTTTAAAAGTAAACATATTTTTTGAAATTTTCTTCAGAAAAGTGGCTCAGGACAGTTCATTTAACAGTGTCATGATGTTTTCATGAATATCTGCTGTTTTCAGCACTTTACTGCCTAGAGGTGCATTTTCACTTTTTATGGTCTTAAAAGAAGTTTCAGGCTGGGATGAGGCCAAAAGTGGAGTTTTTTTTAAAGTAAACATAGTTTCAGAGATTTTCTTTAGAAAAGTGGCTCAGGACAGTTCATTTAACAGTTTCATGATGTTTTCATGAATATCTGCTGTTTTCAGAACTTTACTGCCTAGAGTTGCCAAAAGTGGAGTTTTTTTAAAGTAAACATAGTTTCAGAGATTTTCTTCAGAAAAGTGGCTCAGGACAGTTCATTTAACAGTTTCATGATGTTTTCATGAATATCTGCTGTTTTCAGAACTTTACTGCCTAGAGTTGCCAAAAGTGGAGTTTTTTTAAAGTAAACATAGTTACAGAGATTTTCTTCAGAAAAGTGGCTCAGGACAGTTCATTAAACAGTTTCATGATGTTTTCATGAATATCTGCTGTTTTCAGAACTTTACTGCCTCGAGGTGCATTTTCACTTTTTATTCTCTTAAAAGGAACTTCAGGCTGGAATGAGGCCAAAAGTGGAGTTTTTTTGAAAGTAAACATAGTTTCAGAGATTTTCTTCAGAGAAGTGGCTCAGGACAGTTCATTTAACAGTTTCATGATGTTTTCATGAATATCTGCTGTTTTCAGAACTTTACTGCCTCGAGGTGCATTTTCACTTTTTATTCTCTTAAAAGGAACTTCAGGCTGGAATGAGGCCAAAAGTGGAGTTTTTTAAAAGTAAACATATTTTTTGAAATTTTCTTCAGAAAAGTGGCTCAGGACAGTTCATTTAACAGTTTCATGATGTTTTCATGAATATCTGTTGTTTTCAGCACTTTACTGCCTAGAGGTGCATTTTCACTTTTTATGCTCTTAAAAGAAGTTTCAGGCTGGGATGAGGCCAAAAGTGGAGTTTTTTTAAAGTAAACATAGTTTCAGAGATTTTCTTCAGAAAAGTGGCTCAGGACAGTTCATTTAACAGTTTCATGATGTTTTCATGAATATCTGCTGTTTTCAGCACTTTAATTCTTAGAGGTGGCAAAAGTGGAGTTTTTTTAAAGTAAACATAGTTTCAGAGATTTTCTTCAGAAAAGTGGCTCAGGACAGGTCATTTAACAGTTTCATGATGTTTTCATGAATATCTGCTGTTTTCAGAATTTTACTGCCTCGAGGTGCATTTTCACTTTTTATGCTCTTAAAAGAAGTTTCAGGCTGGGATGAGGCCAAAAGTGGAGTTTTTTAAAAGTAAACATATTTTTTGAAATTTTCTTCAGAAAAGTGGCTCAGGACAGTTCATTTAACAGTTTCATGATGTTTTCATGAATATCTGTTGTTTTCAGAACTTTACTGCCTAGAGGTGCCAAAAGTGGAGTTTTTTTAAAGTAAACATAGTTACAGAGATTTTCTTCAGAAAAGTGGCTCAGGACAGTTCATTTAACAGTTTCATGATGTTTTCATGAATATCTGCTGTTTTCAGCACTTTAATTCCTAGAGGTGGCAAAAGTGGAGTTTTTTAAAGTAAACATAGTTTCAGAGATTTTCTTCAGAAAAGTGGCTCAGGACAGGTCATTTAACAGTTTCATGATGTTTTCATGAATATCTGCTGTTTTCAGAACTTTACTGCCTCGAGGTGCATTTTCACTTTTTATTCTCTTAAAAGGAACTTCAGGCTGGGATGAGGCCAAAAGTGGAGTTTTTTAAAAGTAAACATATTTTTTGAAATTTTCTTCAGAAAAGTGACTCAGGACAGGTCATTTAACAGTTTCATGATGTTTTCATGAATATCTGCTGTTTTCAGCACTTTACTGCCTAGAGTTGCATTTTCACTTTTTATGCTCTTAAAAGAAGTTTCAGGCTGGGATGAGGCCAAAAGTGGAGTTTTTTTAAAGTAAACATAGTTTCAGAGATTTTCTTCAGAAAAGTGGCTCAGGACAGTTCATTTAACAGTTTCATGATGTTTTCATGAATATCTGCTGTTTTCAGCACTTTAATTCCTAGAGGTGGCAAAAGTGGAGTTTTTTTAAAGTAAACATAGTTTCAGAGATTTTCTTCAGAAAAGTGGCTCAGGACAGGTCATTTAACAGTTTCATGATGTTTTCATGAATATCTGCTGTTTTCAGAACTTTACTGCCTCGAGGTGCATTTTCACTTTTTATTCTCTTAAAAGGAACTTCAGGCTGGGATGAGGCCAAAAGTGGAGTTTTTTAAAAGTAAACATATTTTTTGAAATTTTCTTCAGAAAAGTGACTCAGGACAGGTCATTTAACAGTTTCATGATGTTTTCATGAATATCTGCTGTTTTCAGCACTTTACTGCCTAGAGTTGCATTTTCACTTTTTATGCTCTTAAAAGAAGTTTCAGGCTGGGATGAGGCCAAAAGTGGAGTTTTTTTAAAGTAAACATAGTTTCAGAGATTTTCTTCAGAGAAGTGGCTCAGGACAGTTCATTTAACAGTTTCATGATGTTTTCATGAATATCTGTTGTTTTCAGAACTTTACTGCCTAGAGTTGCCAAAAGTGGAGTTTTTTTAAAGTAAACATAGTTACAGAGATTTTCTTCAGAAAAGTGGCTCAGGACAGGTCATTTAACAGTTTCATGATGTTTTCATGAATATCTGCTGTTTTCATCACTTTACTGCCTAGAGGTGCATTTTCACTTTTTATGCTCTTAAAAGAAGTTTCAGGCTGGGATGAGGCCAAAAGTGGAGTTTTTTAAAAGTAAACATATTTTTTGAAATTTTCTTCAGAAAAGTGGCTCAGGACAGTTCATTTAACAGTTTCATGATGTTTTCATGAATATCTGTTGTTTTCAGCACTTTACTGCCTAGAGGTGCATTTTCACTTTTTATGCTCTTAAAAGAAGTTTCAGGCTGGGATGAGGCCAAAAGTGGAGTTTTTTTAAAGTAAACATAGTTTCAGAGATTTTCTTCAGAGAAGTGGCTCAGGACAGTTCATTTAACAGTTTCATGATGTTTTCATGAATATCTGCTGTTTTCAGCACTTTAATTCCTAGAGGTGGCAAAAGTGGAGTTTTTTTAAAGTAAACATAGTTTCAGAGATTTTCTTCAGAAAAGTGGCTCAGGCCAGGTCATTTAACAGTTTCATGATGTTTTCATGAATATCTGTTGTTTTCAGCACTTTACTGCCTAGAGGTGCATTTTCACTTTTTATGCTCTTAAAAGAAGTTTCAGGCTGGGATGAGGCCAAAAGTGGAGTTTTTTAAAAGTAAACATATTTTTTGAAATTTTCTTCAGAAAAGTGGCTCAGGACAGTTCATTTAACAGTGTCATGATGTTTTCATGAATATCTGCTGTTTTCAGCACTTTACTGCCTAGAGGTGCATTTTCACTTTTTATGCTCTTAAAAGAAGTTTCAGGCTGGGATGAGGCCAAAAGTGGAGTTTTTTAAAGTAAACATAGTTTCAGAGATTTTCTTCTGAAAAGTGGCTCAGGACAGTTCATTTAACAGTTTCATGATGTTTTCATGAATATCTGCTGTTTTCAGCACTTTACTGCCTAGAGGTGCATTTTCACTTTTTATGCTCTTAAAAGAAGTTTCAGGCTGGGATGAGGCCAAAAGTGGAGTTTTTTTAAAGTAAACATAGTTTCAGAGATTTTCTTCAGAGAAGTGGCTCAGGACAGTTCATTTAACAGTTTCATGATGTTTTCATGAATATCTGCTGTTTTCAGCACTTTAATTCCTAGAGGTGGCAAAAGTGGAGTTTTTTTAAAGTAAACATAGTTTCAGAGATTTTCTTCAGAAAAGTGGCTCAGGCCAGGTCATTTAACAGTTTCATGATGTTTTCATGAATATCTGTTGTTTTCAGCACTTTACTGCCTAGAGGTGCATTTTCACTTTTTATGCTCTTAAAAGAAGTTTCAGGCTGGGATGAGGCCAAAAGTGGAGTTTTTTAAAAGTAAACATATTTTTTGAAATTTTCTTCAGAAAAGTGGCTCAGGACAGTTCATTTAACAGTGTCATGATGTTTTCATGAATATCTGCTGTTTTCAGCACTTTACTGCCTCGAGGTGCATTTTCACTTTTTATGCTCTTAAAAGAAGTTTCAGGCTGGGATGAGGCCAAAAGTGGAGTTTTTTTAAAGTAAACATAGTTTCAGAGATTTTCTTCTGAAAAGTGGCTCAGGACAGTTCATTTAACAGTTTCATGATGTTTTCATGAATATCTGTTGTTTTCAGAACTTTACTGCCTAGAGTTGCCAAAAGTGGAGTTTTTTTAAAGTAAACATAGTTACAGAGATTTTCTTCAGAAAAGTGGCTCAGGACAGGTCATTTAACAGTTTCATGATGTTTTCATGAATATCTGCTGTTTTCATCACTTTACTGCCTAGAGGTGCATTTTCA
The DNA here is from genome assembly GCF_023349555.1 of Cebidichthys violaceus. Taxonomy (NCBI): domain Eukaryota; kingdom Metazoa; phylum Chordata; class Actinopteri; order Perciformes; family Stichaeidae; genus Cebidichthys; species Cebidichthys violaceus. Next base: position 11,368 of record NW_027176492.1, on the reverse strand, counting down.
CTTTTTATGCTCTTAAAAGAAGTTTCAGGCTGGGATGAGGCCAAAAGTGGAGTTTTTTAAAAGTAAACATATTTTTTGAAATTTTCTTCAGAAAAGTGGCTCAGGACAGTTCATTTAACAGTTTCATGATGTTTTCATGAATATCTGTTGTTTTCAGCACTTTACTGCCTAGAGGTGCATTTTCACTTTTTATGCTCTTAAAAGAAGTTTCAGGCTGGGATGAGGCCAAAAGTGGAGTTTTTTTAAAGTAAACATAGTTTCAGAGATTTTCTTCAGAAAAGTGGCTCAGGACAGTTCATTTAACAGTTTCATGATGTTTTCATGAATATCTGCTGTTTTCAGCACTTTAATTCTTAGAGGTGGCAAAAGTGGAGTTTTTTTAAAGTAAACATAGTTTCAGAGATTTTCTACAGAAAAGTGGATAGGACAGGTCATTTAACAGTTTCATGATGTTTTCATGAATATCTGCTGTTTTCATCACTTTAATGCCTAGAGGTGCATTTTCACTTTTTATGCTCTCAAAAAAAGTTTCAGGCTGGGATGACTCCAAAAGTGGAGTTTTTTTAAAGTAAACATAGTTACAGAGATTTTCTTCAGAAAAGTGGCTCAGGACAGGTCATTTAACAGTTTCATGATGTTTTCATGAATATCTGCTGTTTTCATCACTTTACTGCCTAGAGGTGCATTTTCACTTTTTATGCTCTTAAAAGAAGTTTCAGGCTGGGATGAGGCCAAAAGTGGAGTTTTTTAAAAGTAAACATATTTTTTGAAATTTTCTTCAGAAAAGTGGCTCAGGACAGGTCATTTAAACAGTTTCATGATGTTTTCATGAATATCTGTTGTTTTCAGCACTTTACTGCCTAGAGGTGCATTTTCACTTTTTATGCTCTTAAAAGAAGTTTCAGGCTGGGATGAGGCCAAAAGTGGAGTTTTTTTTAAAGTAAACATAGTTTCAGAGATTTTCTTCAGAAAAGTGGCTCAGGACAGTTCATTTAACAGTTTCATGATGTTTTCATGAATATCTGCTGTTTTCAGAACTTTACTGCCTAGAGGTGCATTTTCACTTTTTATGCTCTTAAAAGAAGTTTCAGGCTGGGATGAGGCCAAAAGTGGAGTTTTTTAAAAGTAAACATATTTTTTGAAATTTTCTTCAGAAAAGTGGCTCAGAACAGTTCATTTAACAGTTTCATGATGTTTTCATGAATATCTGTTGTTTTCAGCACTTTACTGCCTAGAGGTGCATTTTCACTTTTTATGCTCTTAAAAGAAGTTTCAGGCTGGGATGAGGCCAAAAGTGGAGTTTTTTTAAAGTAAACATAGTTTCAGAGATTTTCTTCAGAAAAGTGGCTCAGGACAGTTCATTTAACAGTTTCATGATGTTTTCATGAATATCTGCTGTTTTCAGCACTTTAATTCTTAGAGGTGGCAAAAGTGGAGTTTTTTTAAAGTAAACATAGTTTCAGAGATTTTCTTCAGAAAAGTGGCTCAGGACAGGTCATTTAACAGTTTCATGATGTTTTCATGAATATCTGGTGTTTCAGAATTTTACTGCCTCGAGGTGCATTTTCACTTTTTATGCTCTTAAAAGAAGTTTCAGGCTGGGATGAGGCCAAAAGTGGAGTTTTTTAAAAGTAAACATATTTTTGAAATTTTCTTCAGAAAAGTGGCTCAGGACAGTTCATTTAACAGTTTCATGATGTTTTCATGAATATCTGTTGTTTTCAGAACTTTACTGCCTAGAGTTGCCAAAAGTGGAGTTTTTTTAAAGTAAACATAGTTACAGAGATTTTCTTCAGAAAAGTGGCTCAGGACAGTTCATTTAACAGTTTCATGATGTTTTCATGAATATCTGCTGTTTTCAGCACTTTAATTCCTAGAGGTGGCAAAAGTGGAGTTTTTTTAAAGTAAACATAGTTTCAGAGATTTTCTTCAGAAAAGTGGCTCAGGACAGGTCATTTAACAGTTTCATGATGTTTTCATGAATATCTGCTGTTTTCAGAACTTTACTGCCTCGAGGTGCATTTTCACTTTTTATTCTCTTAAAAGGAACTTCAGGCTGGGATGAGGCCAAAAGTGGAGTTTTTTAAAAGTAAACATATTTTTTGAAATTTTCTTCAGAAAAGTGACTCAGGACAGGTCATTTAACAGTTTCATGATGTTTTCATGAATATCTGCTGTTTTCAGCACTTTACTGCCTAGAGTTGCATTTTCACTTTTTATGCTCTTAAAAGAAGTTTCAGGCTGGGATGAGGCCAAAAGTGGAGTTTTTTAAAAGTAAACATATTTTTTGAAATTTTCTTCAGAAAAGTGGCTCAGGACAGTTCATTTAACAGTTTCATGATGTTTTCATGAATATCTGTTGTTTTCAGCACTTTACTGCCTAGAGGTGCATTTTCACTTTTTATGCTCTTAAAAGAAGTTTCAGGCTGGGATGAGGCCAAAAGTGGAGTTTTTTTAAAGTAAACATAGTTTCAGAGATTTTCTTCAGAGAAGTGGCTCAGGACAGTTCATTTAACAGTTTCATGATGTTTTCATGAATATCTGCTGTTTTCAGCACTTTAATTCCTAGAGGTGGCAAAAGTGGAGTTTTTTTAAAGTAAACATAGTTTCAGAGATTTTCTTCAGAAAAGTGGCTCAGGCCAGGTCATTTAACAGTTTCATGATGTTTTCATGAATATCTGTTGTTTTCAGCACTTTACTGCCTAGAGGTGCATTTTCACTTTTTATGCTCTTAAAAGAAGTTTCAGGCTGGGATGAGGCCAAAAGTGGAGTTTTTTAAAAGTAAACATATTTTTTGAAATTTTCTTCAGAAAAGTGGCTCAGGACAGTTCATTTAACAGTGTCATGATGTTTTCATGAATATCTGCTGTTTTCAGCACTTTACTGCCTAGAGGTGCATTTTCACTTTTTATGCTCTTAAAAGAAGTTTCAGGCTGGGATGAGGCCAAAAGTGGAGTTTTTTTAAAGTAAACATAGTTTCAGAGATTTTCTTCTGAAAAGTGGCTCAGGACAGTTCATTTAACAGTTTCATGATGTTTTCATGAATATCTGCTGTTTTCAGAACTTTACTGCCTAGAGTTGCCAAAAGTGGAGTTTTTTTAAAGTAAACATAGTTACAGAGATTTTCTTCAGAAAAGTGGCTCAGGACAGGTCATTTAACAGTTTCATGATGTTTTCATGAATATCTGCTGTTTTTATCACTTTACTGCCTAGAGGTGCATTTTCACTTTTTATGCTCTTAAAAGAAGTTTCAGGCTGGGATGAGGCCAAAAGTGGAGTTTTTTAAAAGTAAACATATTTTTTGAAATTTTCTTCAGAAAAGTGGCTCAGGACAGTTCATTTAACAGTTTCATGATGTTTTCATGAATATCTGTTGTTTTCAGAACTTTACTGCCTAGAGTTGCCAAAAGTGGAGTTTTTTTAAAGTAAACATAGTTACAGAGATTTTCTTCAGAAAAGTGGCTCAGGACAGGTCATTTAACAGTTTCATGATGTTTTCATGAATATCTGCTGTTTTCATCACTTTACTGCCTAGAGGTGCATTTTCACTTTTTATGCTCTTAAAAGAAGTTTCAGGCTGGGATGAGGCCAAAAGTGGAGTTTTTTAAAAGTAAACATATTTTTTGAAATTTTCTTCAGAAAAGTGGCTCAGGACAGTTCATTTAACAGTTTCATGATGTTTTCATGAATATCTGTTGTTTTCAGCACTTTACTGCCTAGAGGTGCATTTTCACTTTTTATGCTCTTAAAAGAAGTTTCAGGCTGGGATGAGGCCAAAAGTGGAGTTTTTTTAAAGTAAACATAGTTTCAGAGATTTTCTTCAGAAAAGTGGCTCAGGACAGTTCATTTAACAGTTTCATGATGTTTTCATGAATATCTGCTGTTTTCAGCACTTTAATTCTTAGAGGTGGCAAAAGTGGAGTTTTTTTAAAGTAAACATAGTTTCAGAGATTTTCTTCAGAAAAGTGGATAGGACAGGTCATTTAACAGTTTCATGATGTTTTCATGAATATCTGCTGTTTTCATCACTTTACTGCCTAGAGGTGCATTTTCACTTTTTATGCTCTCAAAAAAAGTTTCAGGCTGGGATGACTCCAAAAGTGGAGTTTTTTTAAAGTAAACATAGTTACAGAGATTTTCTTCAGAAAAGTGGCTCAGGACAGTTCATTTAACAGTTTCATGATGTTTTCATGAATATCTGCTGTTTTCAGCACTTTAATTCTTAGAGGTGGCAAAAGTGGAGTTTTTTTAAAGTAAACATAGTTTCAGAGATTTTCTTCAGAAAAGTGGCTCAGGACAGGTCATTTAACAGTTTCATGATGTTTTCATGAATATCTGGTGTTTTCAGAATTTTACTGCCTCGAGGTGCATTTTCACTTTTTATGCTCTTAAAAGAAGTTTCAGGCTGGGATGAGGCCAAAAGTGGAGTTTTTTAAAAGTAAACATATTTTTTGAAATTTTCTTCAGAAAAGTGGCTCAGGACAGTTCATTTAACAGTTTCATGATGTTTTCATGAATATCTGTTGTTTTCAGAACTTTACTGCCTAGAGTTGCCAAAAGTGGAGTTTTTTTAAAGTAAACATAGTTACAGAGATTTTCTTCAGAAAAGTGGCTCAGGACAGTTCATTTAACAGTTTCATGATGTTTTCATGAATATCTGCTGTTTTCAGCACATTCCTAGAGGTGGCAAAAGTGGAGTTTTTTTAAAGTAAACATAGTTTCAGAGATTTTCTTCAGAAAAGTGGCTCAGGACAGGTCATTTAACAGTTTCATGATGTTTTCATGAATATCTGCTGTTTCAGAACTTTACTGCCTCGAGGTGCATTTTCACTTTTATTCTCTTAAAAGGAACTTCAGGCTGGGATGAGGCCAAAAGTGGAGTTTTTTAAAAGTAAACATATTTTTTGAAATTTTCTTCAGAAAAGTGACTCAGGACAGGTCATTTAACAGTTTCATGATGTTTTCATGAATATCTGCTGTTTTCAGCACTTTACTGCCTAGAGTTGCATTTTCACTTTTTATGCTCTTAAAAGAAGTTTCAGGCTGGGATGAGGCCAAAAGTGGAGTTTTTTAAAAGTAAACATATTTTTTGAAATTTTCTTCAGAAAAGTGGCTCAGGACAGTTCATTTAACAGTTTCATGATGTTTTCATGAATATCTGTTGTTTTCAGCACTTTACTGCCTAGAGGTGCATTTTCACTTTTTATGCTCTTAAAAGAAGTTTCAGGCTGGGATGAGGCCAAAAGTGGAGTTTTTTTAAAGTAAACATAGTTTCAGAGATTTTCTTCAGAGAAGTGGCTCAGGACAGTTCATTTAACAGTTTCATGATGTTTTCATGAATATCTGCTGTTTTCAGCACTTTAATTCCTAGAGGTGGCAAAAGTGGAGTTTTTTTAAAGTAAACATAGTTTCAGAGATTTTCTTCAGAAAAGTGGCTCAGGCCAGGTCATTTAACAGTTTCATGATGTTTTCATGAATATCTGTTGTTTTCAGCACTTTACTGCCTAGAGGTGCATTTCACTTTTTATGCTCTTAAAAGAAGTTTCAGGCTGGGATGAGGCCAAAAGTGGAGTTTTTTAAAAGTAAACATATTTTTTGAAATTTTCTTCAGAAAAGTGGCTCAGGACAGTTCATTTAACAGTGTCATGATGTTTTCATGAATATCTGCTGTTTTCAGCACTTTACTGCCTAGAGGTGCATTTTCACTTTTTATGCTCTTAAAAGAAGTTTCAGGCTGGGATGAGGCCAAAAGTGGAGTTTTTTTAAAGTAAACATAGTTTCAGAGATTTTCTTCTGAAAAGTGGCTCAGGACAGTTCATTTAACAGTTTCATGATGTTTTCATGAATATCTGCTGTTTTCAGAACTTTACTGCCTAGAGTTGCCAAAAGTGGAGTTTTTTTAAAGTAAACATAGTTACAGAGATTTTCTTCAGAAAAGTGGCTCAGGACAGGTCATTTAACAGTTTCATGATGTTTTCATGAATATCTGCTGTTTTTATCACTTTACTGCCTAGAGGTGCATTTTCACTTTTTATGCTCTTAAAAGAAGTTTCAGGCTGGGATGAGGCCAAAAGTGGAGTTTTTTAAAAGTAAACATATTTTTTGAAATTTTCTTCAGAAAAGTGGCTCAGGACAGTTCATTTAACAGTTTCATGATGTTTTCATGAATATCTGTTGTTTTCAGAACTTTACTGCCTAGAGTTGCCAAAAGTGGAGTTTTTTTAAAGTAAACATAGTTACAGAGATTTTCTTCAGAAAAGTGGCTCAGGACAGGTCATTTAACAGTTTCATGATGTTTTCATGAATATCTGCTGTTTTCATCACTTTACTGCCTAGAGGTGCATTTTCACTTTTTATGCTCTTAAAAGAAGTTTCAGGCTGGGATGAGGCCAAAAGTGGAGTTTTTTAAAAGTAAACATATTTTTGAAATTTTCTTCAGAAAAGTGGCTCAGGACAGTTCATTTAACAGTTTCATGATGTTTTCATGAATATCTGTTGTTTTCAGCACTTTACTGCCTAGAGGTGCATTTTCACTTTTATGCTCTTAAAAGAAGTTTCAGGCTGGGATGAGGCCAAAAGTGGAGTTTTTTTAAAGTAAACATAGTTTCAGAGATTTTCTTCAGAAAAGTGGCTCAGGACAGTTCATTTAACAGTTTCATGATGTTTTCATGAATATCTGCTGTTTTCAGCACTTTAATTCTTAGAGGTGGCAAAAGTGGAGTTTTTTTAAAGTAAACATAGTTTCAGAGATTTTCTTCAGAAAAGTGGATAGGACAGGTCATTTAACAGTTTCATGATGTTTTCATGAATATCTGCTGTTTTCATCACTTTACTGCCTAGAGGTGCATTTTCACTTTTTATGCTCTCAAAAAAAGTTTCAGGCTGGGATGACTCCAAAAGTGGAGTTTTTTAAAGTAAACATAGTTACAGAGATTTTCTTCAGAAAAGTGGCTCAGGACAGGTCATTTAACAGTTTCATGATGTTTTCATGAATATCTGCTGTTTTCATCACTTTACTGCCTAGAGGTGCATTTTCACTTTTTATGCTCTTAAAAGAAGTTTCAGGCTGGGATGAGGCCAAAAGTGGAGTTTTTTAAAAGTAAACATATTTTTTGAAATTTTCTTCAGAAAAGTGGCTCAGGACAGGTCATTTAACAGTTTCATGATGTTTTCATGAATATCTGTTGTTTTCAGCACTTTACTGCCTAGAGGTGCATTTTCACTTTGTATGCTCTTAAAAGAAGTTTCATGCTGGGATGAGGCCAAAAGTGGAGTTTTTTTTAAAGTAAACATAGTTTCAGAGATTTTCTTCAGAAAAGTGGCTCAGGACAGTTCATTTAACAGTTTCATGATGTTTTCATGAATATCTGCTGTTTTCAGAACTTTACTGCCTAGAGGTGCATTTTCACTTTTTATGCTCTTAAAAGAAGTTTCAGGCTGGGATGAGGCCAAAAGTGGAGTTTTTTAAAAGTAAACATATTTTTTGAAATTTTCTTCAGAAAAGTGGCTCAGAACAGTTCATTTAACAGTTTCATGATGTTTTCATGAATATCTGTTGTTTTCAGCACTTTACTGCCTAGAGGTGCATTTTCACTTTTATGCTCTTAAAAGAAGTTTCAGGCTGGGATGAGGCCAAAAGTGGAGTTTTTTTAAAGTAAACATAGTTTCAGAGATTTTCTTCAGAAAAGTGGCTCAGGACAGTTCATTTAACAGTTTCATGATGTTTTCATGAATATCTGCTGTTTTCAGCACTTTAATTCTTAGAGGTGGCAAAAGTGGAGTTTTTTTAAAGTAAACATAGTTTCAGAGATTTTCTTCAGAAAAGTGGCTCAGGACAGGTCATTTAACAGTTTCATGATGTTTTCATGAATATCTGGTGTTTTCAGAATTTTACTGCCTCGAGGTGCATTTTCACTTTTTATGCTCTTAAAAGAAGTTTCAGGTTGGGATGAGGCCAAAAGTGGAGTTTTTTAAAAGTAAACATATTTTTTGAAATTTTCTTCAGAAAAGTGGCTCAGGACAGTTCATTTAACAGTTTCATGATGTTTTCATGAATATCTGTTGTTTTCAGAACTTTACTGCCTAGAGGTGCCAAAAGTGGAGTTTTTTTAAAGTAAACATAGTTACAGAGATTTTCTTCAGAAAAGTGGCTCAGGACAGTTCATTTAACAGTTTCATGATGTTTTCATGAATATCTGCTGTTTTCAGCACTTTAATTCCTAGAGGTGGCAAAAGTGGAGTTTTTTTAAAGTAAACATAGTTTCAGAGATTTTCTTCAGAAAAGTGGCTCAGGACAGGTCATTTAACAGTTTCATGATGTTTTCATGAATATCTGCTGTTTTCAGAACTTTACTGCCTCGAGGTGCATTTTCACTTTTTATTCTCTTAAAAGGAACTTCAGGCTGGGATGAGGCCAAAAGTGGAGTTTTTTAAAAGTAAACATATTTTTTGAAATTTTCTTCAGAAAAGTGACTCAGGACAGGTCATTTAACAGTTTCATGATGTTTTCATGAATATCTGCTGTTTTCAGCACTTTACTGCCTAGAGGTGCATTTTCACTTTTTATGCTCTTAAAAGAAGTTTCAGGCTGGGATGAGGCCAAAAGTGGAGTTTTTTAAAAGTAAACATATTTTTTGAAATTTTCTTCAGAAAAGTGGCTCAGGACAGTTCATTTAACAGTTTCATGATGTTTTCATGAATATCTGTTGTTTTCAGCACTTTACTGCCTAGAGGTGCATTTTCACTTTTTATGCTCTTAAAGAAGTTTCAGGCTGGGATGAGGCCAAAAGTGGAGTTTTTTTAAAGTAAACATAGTTTCAGAGATTTTCTTCAGAGAAGTTGCTCAGGACAGTTCATTTAACAGTTTCATGATGTTTTCATGAATATCTGCTGTTTTCAGCACTTAATTCCTAGAGGTGGCAAAAGTGGAGTTTTTTTAAAGTAAACATAGTTTCAGAGATTTTCTTCAGAAAGTGGCTCAGGACAGGTCATTTAACAGTTTCATGATGTTTTCATGAATATCTGGTGTTTTCAGAATTTTACTGCCTCGAGGTGCATTTTCACTTTTTATGCTCTTAAAAGAAGTTTCAGGTTGGGATGAGGCCAAAAGTGGAGTTTTTTAAAAGTAAACATATTTTTTGAAATTTTCTTCAGAAAAGTGGCTCAGGACAGTTCATTTAACAGTTTCATGATGTTTTCATGAATATCTGTTGTTTTCAGAACTTTACTGCCTAGAGGTGCCAAAAGTGGAGTTTTTTAAAGTAAACATAGTTACAGAGATTTTCTTCAGAAAAGTGGCTCAGGACAGTTCATTTAACAGTTTCATGATGTTTTCATGAATATCTGCTGTTTTCAGCACTTTAATTCCTAGAGGTGGCAAAAGTGGAGTTTTTTTAAAGTAAACATAGTTTCAGAGATTTTCTTCAGAAAAGTGGCTCAGGACAGGTCATTTAACAGTTTCATGATGTTTTCATGAATATCTGCTGTTTTCAGAACTTTACTGCCTCGAGGTGCATTTTCACTTTTTCTTCTCTTAAAAGGAACTTCAGGCTGGGATGAGGCCAAAAGTGGAGTTTTTTAAAAGTAAACATATTTTTTGAAATTTTCTTCAGAAAAGTGACTCAGGACAGGTCATTTAACAGTTTCATGATGTTTTCATGAATATCTGCTGTTTTCAGCACTTTACTGCCTAGAGGTGCATTTTCACTTTTTATGCTCTTAAAAGAAGTTTCAGGCTGGGATGAGGCCAAAAGTGGAGTTTTTTAAAAGTAAACATATTTTTTGAAATTTTCTTCAGAAAAGTGGCTCAGGACAGTTCATTTAACAGTTTCATGATGTTTTCATGAATATCTGTTGTTTTCAGCACTTTACTGCCTAGAGGTGCATTTTCACTTTTTATGCTCTTAAAAGAAGTTTCAGGCTGGGATGAGGCCAAAAGTGGAGTTTTTTAAAGTAAACATAGTTTCAGAGATTTTCTTCAGAGAAGTTGCTCAGGACAGTTCATTTAACAGTTTCATGATGTTTTCATGAATATCTGCTGTTTTCAGCACTTTAATTCCTAGAGGTGGCAAAAGTGGAGTTTTTTTAAAGTAAACATAGTTTCAGAGATTTTCTTCAGAAAAGTGGCTCAGGCCAGGTCATTTAACAGTTTCATGATGTTTTCATGAATATCTGTTGTTTTCAGCACTTTACTGCCTAGAGGTGCATTTTCACTTTTTATTCTCTTAAAAGAAGTTTCAGGCTGGGATGAGGACAAAAGTGGAGTTTTTTAAAAGTAAACATATTTTTTGAAATTTTCTTCAGAAAAGTGGCTCAGGACAGTTCATTTAACAGTGTCATGATGTTTTCATGAATATCTGCTGTTTTCAGCACTTTACTGCCTAGAGGTGCATTTTCACTTTTTATGCTCTTAAAAGAAGTTTCAGGCTGGGATGAGGCCAAAAGTGGAGTTTTTTTAAAGTAAACATAGTTTCAGAGATTTTCTTCTGAAAAGTGGCTCAGGACAGTTCATTTAACAGTTTCATGATGTTTTCATGAATATCTGCTGTTTTCAGAACTTTACTGCCTAGAGTTGCCAAAAGTGGAGTTTTTTTAAAGTAAACATAGTTACAGAGATTTTCTTCAGAAAAGTGGCTCAGGACAGGTCATTTAACAGTTTCATGATGTTTTCATGAATATATGCTGTTTTTATCACTTTACTGCCTAGAGGTGCATTTTCACTTTTTATGCTCTTAAAAGAAGTTTCAGGCTGGGATGAGGCCAAAAGTGGAGTTTTTTAAAAGTAAACATATTTTTTGAAATTTTCTTCAGAAAAGTGGCTCAGGACAGTTCATTTAACAGTTTCATGATGTTTTCATGAATATCTGTTGTTTTCAGAACTTTACTGCCTAGAGTTGCCAAAAGTGGAGTTTTTTTAAAGTAAACATAGTTACAGAGATTTTCTTCAGAAAAGTGGCTCAGGACAGGTCATTTAACAGTTTCATGATGTTTTCATGAATATCTGCTGTTTTCATCACTTTACTGCCTAGAGGTGCATTTTCACTTTTTATGCTCTTAAAAGAAGTTTCAGGCTGGGATGAGGCCAAAAGTGGAGTTTTTTAAAAGTAAACATATTTTTTGAAATTTTCTTCAGAAAAGTGGCTCAGGACAGTTCATTTAACAGTTTCATGATGTTTTCATGAATATCTGTTGTTTTCAGCACTTTACTGCCTAGAGGTGCATTTTCACTTTTTATGCTCTTAAAGAAGTTTCAGGCTGGGATGAGGCCAAAGTGGAGTTTTTTTAAAGTAAACATAGTTTCAGAGATTTTCTTCAGAAAAGTGGCTCAGGACAGGTCATTTAACAGTTTCATGATGTTTTCATGAATATC
>NW_027176491.1:0-51099 GCF_023349555.1 Cebidichthys violaceus | reverse complement strand
CTGTACGGTAAATATGTAAATAGAGCCAGGCGATGGCTAGCTTAGCTTAGCTTAGCATAAAGGCTGGACAAATGGGAACGTTATTGAAGATTTACACTTTGATTTCTTTACAGTTTCTTTAAACAAGTGATATCGTAAAGGGTCCAGCAGAGAGCGTTCATTGGTGCTAGCTGTGTCCCCCTGCCTCCGGTCTTTATGCTAAGCTAAGCTAAGCTAACCTGGCTCTATCCCAAGAAAAACACCTGAATCTCACTGCTTAACGCGTCATATCTCGCTTGTTTAATCTGCACTAAGTGGAGAAACTCTACACCCGCAAAGGGACCATTTGTACATCAATTACTCAGCCGGTGAATTCTTGGGAGAAAACTTTGTTTTTCTTTCTTGCCTCCGCGATGAACGAAGAACCAAAAAAACGGAGAAAAGTCTTAAAGAATGAAAGAAAATGGAGGCGGAGTTCATCAGCTGCAAAACCATATTAAAACATCCGTCTCACACAACTTGTGCCAGATACTCCCAAGTCTCATTTATCCAGTCGTCTGCTCACTACTTCCCACACACACACACACATCTTACTCTTTCAAACGCTTTGGACTCACACAGATGAGGAGCGTGAGACTGTTACTGTTATGTGTTTGCGGTTTTAGCCTAAATGTATTTGGGAAGTAGTGCTAGCATACGAGTGGTTGAATAAGATTTAGACTAGCCTGCACGAGTTGTGTGAGAGTTTTTAAACTGTTCTGCTGTTGTTAAACTCAGCCCACATTTTCTTCTATTCATCAGGATTTTTCTCAGTGTTTTGATTCTCCGTTCACCTCGGAGGCGTGCGAGAACAAAGTGTTCCTTAAAGGGACATTCAGCGGTAAATGTAGGCTTATCTGAACACATAAAGTAGTCACACAAGGTGTAAGAACTACTTTTATTTGTCTCACTTTTGTGATGCCATATAGATGGTTTGCCTTAACACGCCCTATTTAAGGATTTTTTTATATTAAAATGAATTCCTTGTGATGTATAATGTGGAAAAACAAGGTGTGTATTGTCTCCAGAGAATCACCCCTTCCTCTCAACACACACACACACACACACACACACACACACACACACACACAGAGCACAATTAGCAGTGGCTTTGCCCGCAGGCGGTGAGTCTCGGCAATGAGCGCTTGTTGATGTTTTCCACGTCTCGCTAATAGAAAGAATAAACACGGCCTAACCTTTTTAATTGAGCGACGACTCGACGATGATGGAGAGATTGTCGAGCGCTCGGCGTGGAGCCGAAGAGGAGAGTCCTGGTGTTCCCGTCTTTTCATTTCACCCCTCAGGACGACTCAGGAGGGTCTATTTTATTCCTCTTCCTGTCCCCCACGTCTACTGCTCTATGCACTGGAAATACCTCAAGTAACCCAAGATGTTACTCAGCGCCTTGTGCCGTTAGCATGTAGCTTTTCGTAGCTTCCACCATACCGGATTGTTACTGCCCGTACACATCTTACGTTTTGTCTTCAGCCTATTACTGTCAGCAGCTCATAAGCAACAGATGACTCTCCTCTCCTACTTCCTCTCTCTCTGTGTTGTGAGATCTCCTGTCAGAGCCCTGTCAGTGCTGATCTCTGTGATAGATTCCTGTCCTTCATTTCCTACCCTCCACTCTCAACCCTTTCTTCCTTTTTTTTTTTTAATTTCCTCTCGTAGCGCCGACCTCAGAGGTACGGATGAGGCCGCGACCTCACGTTCTTGTCCTCCGCTGCACTGTCGCTTCACCTTGATGGATTCCTCCCCGCTTCCAGGTGATCCTAATACATCCGACTCACGGTGAGGCAAAAAAAAAAAAAAAGTAACTGTTTATGAGTGATGGTTTACTGCAGCTGCCTCCCGGACGATGAGGGTTAAACTCTTACCCGGAGAAAACTGCTGTGGGGGTTCAGTCTGGGGCTGAACTTCTGTGAAGACAGAATCACAGATGTTAGACTGTTTCAGTCCTTCCTTTTTTTTTACTGAGCCTGTAGCCAAAACAAGGGATTAAAAGAACAAATTGTTAGTTAACAGATAGAACAATCTCAATTGGAAATGTAAAGGTAAGCAGATCAATACGTCTTCATCATGGAGGACGTGTTGACTGGCCAAACACAGGAGTAACTACATTAATAACGAACTCTACTCGGACCATTCGCGCGGTTTCATTTTGCCTCTTTAAGCCGTGACAGTTTAATTCAAATCGATTGATTTGAACTCCTGGTGTTCAGGGCTTTAAAAATCTCCCGCACACCTTGATCGGTGTTTTGAATGAACTCCTTAGATCTCTGCTGAGTTTGAAGCTGGGCGGAGCTCTGCTGAGTATTGCACAAGGTTCCCAAACCTCAATGAAGTAATAACGGCGTAAGTCGTGCAACAGACCGTGACAGGAGAACGAGGCAGACGTCAATCAGGTCCAGTGTTTACAGGCCAGAGGAGTGCTGGCTCCAGTCCTACTGACATAGTCTCTGGTCACAGGGTACCCAGACCTTTGGCAGTGCTCCGGGATGTGGGGTTCCACCATTCCAGACAAAGCTTGTTGGGCCGTATACTGTAGTGGGTCAGCTGTCTGAACAGAACTATGTGGTTGCTGCTCCAGACTGCCGGAAAAAGAAACCGACTCGTTGGAACCACGTTATGTTTGCGCATCGGCTCAGGTTGAGTCCGATTCCTCAGTAGTGTGGTCCGGTTTGGACTGCTTGTACATCTTGGTCCGGTTGTGGGTCAGGGTCATGTGCTGCCTGTTGATGCCAAAAGTTTCAGCGGTTGATGAGTTTCTTGTTCTCGCCACTGAAAAGGAACCAATGAGGTTTTTGGGCTCGGTCGGATTTTGCCGCTGTTTTTGCTGTAATTTGGAAACTGAATCCACTGAATCCAAATTGGTCCGCTTCACGTCAGTGTGTTCCGATATGACAGCCTTGTTGCGTTCTGCTCCAGTTCTGTTGGCTCCCCCGATTGGATCAGCCTTTTCGAGGTTCACGTGGAAGGAAGCCATCTTGGAAGAGGTGTTGTACTCCTTCAAGCTAACAAACAAAGGTGTTGAACGTCCAGTTAGCTTCTCTTTCAAGAAGTTCAACTCCTACCAGCAGAATTACTCAGAAGCGCTGGCATTAATCCTGCCGTTAATGCACCGCCGTGTCTCCATTGACCCCGGAAGTCAAGCCTTCCTTTACAGGAAGTGTAGTCTGAACATTGGATAAAGCCAGGTTCAAGATTATTGAACATATTTTGACATCTCTCTCTCTCTCTCTCTCTCTCTCTCTCTCTCTCTCTCTCTATTTAATCAATATTCATCACTTCTTCATAAATCAGAAAATCATCCATAAATCTTTTTTATTTTTGCCATGTTTTCAGGAATAAAATGTTCTATAAATCAGGCTTTGAACTATATATGAACAAACCCTTCAGAATATACAGTAGATGGTATGTAGGTGCTACTGAAGTGGAGATTTCTGTCGCAGAGAAAAAAAGTCATCTTGAGAAAACAGCCTTCAAAGAGATGCATTTTATAATAACATACGTTTTGAAAATGTAAAAAAATAGATATCTCCATGAACCTTCCTCCAGCTGATTACTTCCATTGAGACAGTTATTCTTTGTATTACAGGTTTTCTATAATATGTTTGAATATGCAAATGAGGCACTATCTAATGCTAGCTTTAGGAGATATAGATATTTACTATAGTGTAGTAAAATGAACCCCTTAAAGTGTATTGTAGTCTGAAAGAAGACATGTTATTGAAGCAAAATCTCAGAAATGATCGATATTTAATGAAACATGGATCATTATTTACAGAGTATGTTGTCGTTTCCCTCTTTGGAGCCCGGTTGTGACGCCACACAGTCTTAAGAAAAACATCTGTATGGATAAACCAGAGGCAAGTAGAAGCCGTAAAGGAGCCTGACAGAGTTTATGCTGTGAGGTCCCGCTGCACAGGACAATGTGCTCGTGGGCTTTTACCCAAATCTTTCCACATGCCATTGGCAGGACGCGAATAAACAAATTCACCGTGTTGTTGCTTGTGTTACAGTGCGACTGCAGGACATTGTGACGTCGCCGCGTTTTTCTCATTCTGCTGAACTCAAAGTAGTTCTGAGTGTTTAAAAATAGCTCAACCGAGGGGCATCCGAGGTCAACAGAGAAGTTCAATTAGAGCATCTCGCTGCTTCACGTTCACGCTCGCTTCCGAGCCGTTGCTTTTGTGAAGACGCTTATTCCCACAGGATGTGGCCGCAGCGTAAAGCGGGACGGATTCTCCACTTCAGAGAGCAGCGAGTACTTTCATCTCGTCCCCTCGCTTTCTGCTCCAGAGTTTCAGCTCCGCTTCCTCACAACTGCCAAAATGTGTGTCGAGCGGCTGTCGGTAAGAGATTCCTCGTTACGCTCACACTTTCTTTTTTTTTTTTTCTTTAACATGACCTGCAGAACAACAGACAGGTGTACACAGACTGTGACCCACACATCCTTAAGTGCAGAGGCTGAGTGAGGGGGGCGGTCCATAACCCCCCCAGGGAACCAATCGCAGGTCGGCATTGTAACGCCAGGAGGAGGAGGAGGAGGAGGAGGAGGATGGGGGGGGGGGGGGCTGTCAGCCTATTAGAGAGCCACAGAGGAATTCTCTGTGAAACAGAGACCGGCCGACTGACAGAGACACCACACAGCTGTGCGTCTACAGCGCCGCTGACCAAGCTGTACTTTCTGTCTCTTCCTTTTGTCGTCGATCTCTATGCTCTCCCTGCAGCCGAAATCTACTCGCTCCAGCGGTCGCTGAAGACAACAAGGCACAGATGTCGTCCCTTTAAGGCAGTGTCTGCAAACAAGTAGTTTGTTCTTTAATACATAATCAATTGGACTCGCATAAAGTGCGATAATGGAGAGTTGGCAGGCTCGTTGGAGGCAACAATGAGAGTTTAAGATGCGATCTGCACCACACACACACACACACACACACACACACCTGTCTTTAAGTCTCAGCACATCTGGGGAATTGGGAGGGCGGAGAGGTGTGTCTGTGTGTGTGTGTGTGTGTGTGTGTGTTGAGATATGAGTGTATCACACACACCTAGTGTTTGCCTTGGCCTCTGAGGTGCAGACACAGACAGAAAGAGACGAGGAGGGGAGTGGAGAGCCATGCCCTGCAGTGTTTAGATAACGAGCCGTGTGTGTGTGTGTGTGTGTGTGTGTGTGTGTGTGTGTGTGTGTGTGTGTGTGTGTGTGTGTGTGTGTGTGTGTGTGTGTGTGTGTGTGTGTGTGTGTGTGTGGGGAAGCAGCATGTGGATTCTCTTCCCACCAGCTAAATGATTTTCATTCTTTCAGCGTGTGAATTGAGACAAGATATTATCGCGAATGCCAGTCAGCGCTAGAGATGCGAGCGACCGGTTTCTGCGGCTGCGCTGTTTTGTTTTTTTTGGGTTTTCACACAATTCACCCCATTAATTGGCACGCCATGTAGCAACAGCCCCAAAATCGTGTTTTTTTTCTCGTGTTATCTTTTATTTTATTTTCAAATCCGCACAAACATGCGACGATGACGACGGCGCTCTGACGTACGCGCTCACGTGTGGCTTCCATTGGATGATTGGCAGGCGGTAGAAAGGAGAGGAAGCGAGGCTGACAGGACTCTCAGGTGGTGTTAACTCCTTAATGACAGGCGGGGCCTGAGGAGTCCTTTAACTCTTCACCGCCCAGACTCTCTGCAGCTCAAAGTGTTCTTCTTCTACTACCGAAATAAATGTTTGTGAAAGAAGCTGAATGTCATGCAGATTTATATGCGATCGGGTTTTTTCCGACATGTTGACCTTTCAGCCGTTGATTCCCGTCTTTGTTTCAGCCTCACTTTCTTTGCCCCCTTCCCTCCCTTCTTGCCCTCCACCTCTCTCTCTCTCTCTCTCTCTCTCTCTCTCTCTCTCTCTCTCTCTCCCTCTCTCTCTCCCTCTCTTTCTCTCCTGTTGAGTACTATCTCGCATCTGGTTCCTTCTGTCTTCTCCTGTTTCTCTAGAGTGTTTCTGCTGATCCCTGACTTTCCCCGCAGTTCCCCAGGGGTGTGTGTCTGTGTGTGCATGCGAAGCCAGGTGTCTGCTCTTTGGGCTGTGTCTGTCAATGATGTCGGGGCTAAGGGTGTGGGGGGTGGGGGGTGGAGGAGGTGTGAGTGTGTGTGTCTGTGTGTGTGTGTGTGTGTGTGTGTGTGTGTGTTGGTGAGTGGGAGCTGCCGGGGCACTGTGACCAGGAGCGTCTGGGAGAAATTCCCTACATTCCCAGGGATCTGCCTGGGATAAAAGCTCCACAGCAGTGCCGTGCACCTGGCTGAGAGAGGGAGATATACAGGCAGAGCCCCAACCCTGACACACACACACACACACACACACACACACACACACACACACACACACACACACACACACAGGCATCATCTCTGCACCAATTAACCTGAAATGTAAAACTACACCATCAAGTACAAAGGTCAAATGGGAAAAATTGAACCCGAGGACCACCCCTCCTCTCCTTTCCTGACGGACTTAAACAGATATATTCTGTTCCTTCTTTCTTCTATTAAAGAAACAAAACTACAGAAAAAAAACCAACTTTCCAGATTCAGCCCCATTCCTCTTAAATACATGTTTGGTGTAATCTCCATCTTCTTCCGTTCCGTAGGGCTGTCAGTCAAGCTGCTTGTATAAAAGCGGGTGTAACAGTGAGCGAAAGTGCGCCGGTGAAGCTGTTTGTGTGATCGGAGGCCCTTGACAGTCCGTCATCCGTCAGCACCAGTCATCAAGAGCGCTAAGAAAAAACAACCACGGACACGGACGGGCACGACGTGGGGAGGGAAGAGCGCTGTGGGAGAGGGAACTCTGGTCAAACACTGGCTTTATACGGCGATGTGTTCTACGAGTGTGTGTATATATATACAGTACAGTAGTCTGTGATGAAAAACATGGAGGGCGAGGAAACGAGGGACTTCCATCAACGTGATCGTGTGTTTAGATTCGGTTAAAGGCCGAGTTGTGCGTCGGTTTCTGAGGACCACTGCCGACAAGCGTCGGTATTTGATGCCCTGGGAGTGAGACCAGGTGTCCAGTGAATGTTTCATTTATTGTTTTAAAGTATTTGCTCCATCAGATACTTGTCTTATTGGAGTATACACATATATATATATATTTCTTTTGCTATTTTCTAATTCTTTGTCGCCAGATTTCAAGGGAAATATTGTTTTTTACTTGCAGTTACGCTCAACTCCGACTCAACAGTGAAAGGCTAATAAAAGGTTTAATATGAAGCTACAGCTAGCAGACTGTTAGCTTAGCATAAAGAGTGGAGGGAGGTCGAAACAGCCCTTGTTCCACTACTTGTCATCCAAGATTAAACTAAATACATATAATGTGTGAATTAGTGCGCTTCAGAGGAGCTGTGGAGTTAGTTTTTAAACATGTAAACACAGGTTGGCTAGCCGTGTCTCCTGTTTCCAGTCCTTGTGCTAGGCTAAGCTAACCGGCTAGCTTAATATTCAATGGAGAGATGTGAGAGTATATTTCTAATGCTTGTTCTGTATTTTCTTAACGATTGCTCCAGAGTATTGAATTTGTTTGTTTTCATTTCATTCTGCTATAGTTGAAGTGACTCGGTTCCATAAGTCACATACAAAGTTTGCAGTTGGACAAAAGACGCAGATACAGTTTTTCCTCCGACTTATAATAATAATAAAATGGATTCTACCGATGTTCTCCACAGCTGACTCCGCTTTAAGCCCGTCTCTTTGATACAGAGCAAGTGTTTACTTGTACTTCACTCCCCTCCTGTTCTTTTGTTATTCCTCCCTTCACTCTCCTCATCCCTCCCTCTCTTCCATGTGTGTGTGTGTGTGTGTGTGTGTGTGTGTACATGCAGGTGTGTTTTTGTATGTACGTGTGTGTGTGTGTGTGTGTGTGTGTGTGTGTGTGTGTGTGTGTGTGTGTCTGCTGGAATGTTGACCCACACAGAAAGAGGGTGAAAGACTTTCCAGACATCAAAGGGCAGGTAGCTGACAGGGAGAAGAGGGGCCGATAAGTCCAGTTGGATGACAATAGAGTCCAATGCACACCTGGACTGTATGGAGAGGCAGCGACGTGGAGAGAACCGCACACACACACACACACACACACACACACACACACACACACACACACAGACACACGGCACACTTGCAGCTCAACACATTCTCATTCATTTCCCTCTCTAGTTATGCTCCAAACACACACATCCTCTTAAAACGCCTCGGAGCACTCGGCTCGGTTACCATGCATGTCTCCGCCACATTCATGCGCTCCACCCACAGAGACACCCCCCCCCCCCCTACCCGATCCACACCAACCGACCTCTGCACCCGCAGGTGTTGGGGGTCTTTGTCCTCGGACATGTGTGAGCAGCCCGATGTTGTGACGAGCCCTCAGACCCCCAACCGCCCCGGCTGCTGCACCTGAGAGAGGAGCTGCTCAGGTGAGGTTGTTTGAGGGGGGGGGGGGGGTGAAGATTAGGAACAACTTCACACCTCAAGAGTCAAAGCATTTATTCTCCCCCCCCCGTCCATTTAAGACATAAAGTCTGGTAGAAACATTGCACAGCCACACAGAGATATTAAACAATTAAGGTAAATATTCAAGGGCCCGTTTTATGGAAGCGCACAAGCAACACATTTCACATCACATATAATCATTTGACCCTTAAATTAATAAGTGCAGCTTTAACTAAACAATCCAACGATGAGTGAAAAGGTAAACTATACACATATAAGGTTTGAGTGTTAAATGTCTTGTGTTCACAGACACCGGTGGAGGCCGCAGTGTTTTTAATGCATGCGTCTACTCTTCACTAGACGACCATTTATCAGGGGGTTGAGACCAATGGCTGAAGTTCTGAGAAAAAACAAGAATTTGACATTTATCTGCCTAAAAACTTTGTTTCTCTTTCGGGGGGGGGGGGGTCACGCTGGCTTACAGTGATCTCAGGTTGATCCACAAGTCTGAGTGGCTCAGGTTGATCACTGATGCATGATGAAATATGAACACTTGGAACAGAATAAAAGGTGCACGCTCATCTTGTGCACCATGCAGCGACTCTCATTGTTTGGATTCTTCAGACGTGGTGAAGCTGGGAGCTGGTTGTTCTGGGTAGAGAAGCAGGTATTTTGTCTGATAACTAGTCCAAGGACTCTGTAGGGAGGAAGAGAGGCAGATAACGGCGGAGAGTAGAGACAGTGGGATTAACGGTGACCTCCAGCTCTGCACCCTATCATCGAGCGCTGCGGATTTCAAGTGGCAAGGAGTTCTGGGAAAGACGGAAAAAAGAGGCATTGCTGGATTTATTTGTTCAGCCTTGAATCCTTGCTATCGTGGTTGTTGATTGGGTGAAATATCTGTGTATTCGTATGTATGGTTGGTGTCGCATATTGAGAGACGCAGTCATACGTACGTCCACCGCGTCTCCAAACGGTTACCGTGTTTATTTAAAGTGACACGGTCCCATTAACACGTAAACCACAAATGAAAGAGGGGGAAAGGAGGGGAAAGGAGGGGCCCGCACGCGAGCGAGGAGGGGTCCAATCAGAGTCCCTCCTTGCCCTCACTTCCTGTTTTTCCTGTCGGGATGTCCCGTCACCTTGGCGACCCAGTGGCACACGCAGCCTCTCGGTGCCCCCCCCCCCCTCCCCTTCCTCCTTCAAAGGAGTCGGCTTGCTCTCAGGAAATTAGTTTAAGGTCTCTGAGAGGGAATCAGTCCATTTCCTAATGGGCACTCATTAGAACAATGGCCAACTGCCAAGCAGGCATGGACTGCAGCGTGACGTGTTTTCCTCCTCGTGCGTTGATTGTGTTTGATTCTCCACTGTGTCCCTTTTCTGCTTTTAGCCGACATCCTAATTAGTGCTCTCTTCTATAGATGCCGAGCTCTTCTGAGGTTGAGTGTGTTCAGCTTGTAAAAACCTGACCTGACCTTTTCATAAACGGCTCCAGTTTGTTCTCATGATCTGGAAATAAGACAAAGTTTGGGTGTCTCGTTGCGTCGGTACAGTTTATTCCCGGTGAGACCTAAACGTATTTACGGGAGCTTGGTATCGGCAGCAGCCGAGCAGAGTCCGGTATATGGGTTTGAAGTACCTGCACTGCTTATAGCTAAACTATGCTTTCATTATAATCCCTGGCAGTTAGTCTATTACCATAAAACATGAATTTTTGTCCTTGTGTTGGAGTGTGGAGCTGTGGATACTTCCTTGAAAGCGGTGTGTGCCAGTGAAGACCCGGGAAATACCAAACTCAAAAGCTCCCAGTGGAAAAGTTTGTCACATTTTTTTTGCCAGTACTGTAAAGAATATGATGCCGTCTGTTGATCGTGGCTGGATTACAAGAGGGCAAGTGAGTCAATTTATCCGAAATGTTTGCATTTTCCTACGAAAATCCAGCAGCACGTCAATTTCCGCTTATTACACGATACAATCTTCTCAAGCTAAACTCCAGTCTTTACAGGAAACAACTTAGTCAGGTTTAGCCAACAAAAGCACTCGGTTAGGTTGAAGAATGGATCTTGGTTTGGATTAAAATAATGTACGGAAGTGGGGGTACAAATCAACGTTGACTTCTAGATTCACACGCGGCACGAACAGCAATCTCTGGGGTAAAAGATTAAATTTGGATGGGCTCAATTTTTACCGGACTCATCCACCTCCAATCCCGGCCACCCTGTGTGTGTGTGTGTGTTTGTGTGTGTGTGTGTGTGTGTGTGTGTGTGTGTGTGTGTGTTTGCGGTCTTTCTACTTCCTGGTCCATGATCACGTGGATTAACGTACGTATTGATTTGGTGACATACCGACCATTTTCGTAGGTTTGGCTACGAACGCTGGAGTGAGTAGATACCCACTGGAAATGAAAACTTAACAAACCCATATTCTGTATTTCAGAAAGAACAGGTTATGATATTATTGACTGGCCAGGGAAGTCAAAGAAGTTTGATGGCGTTGCACAATGTACTGAGAACAACCGCAATAAAGTTGGCGTTGGTCTAGTTGGGGGGGGCAGTTGCGAACAGGGTAGCCGTGTCACATTAATCTGACCGTGTCATTGTTATTTTCCTTGTGAACTAAAATAACTGAGATTCGTCGCGGTGTTAATTACCCAGAGATCACTTCAGCGAGGGGCTGTCTGCAAACGTCTGCAAGGACGTTGGCATCGGATACGGGAGCGCAGATTGCCGGGGGAGCAGCGGCTCGTCCGGTCTGTCGTCGCGCACTGCGGCCATGTGTTCTCTGTCCGTTTGTTGGAATCAGGTACGATTGGCCTCTCGTTACACGTGTAACATCTGTCAGACTTGGTCTGGCTGAGATTAACTGTTGATGCTTGTAAAGCTTTCGGCTGAACTGCTGCTGGCCAAAAAAAAGAAAAAGAAAAAAAAGATTTGGTGCCAAGACCATGCGGTGCTTCCCTTTCATGGCGTCTTCTGTTTAGCCTCGTTCGAACACGTTAATGCACACTGTGGGGCGGGACCTAAAGGTCAGGGTCGAACCTCAGGGAGACGTCTAGGCACACGTTCACCTCACACTGCCCCCCCCCCCCCCCCCCCCCCGTACCGCTTTCCCCCTTTCATTCATAATAGGGTTAACGAGATCTGTCACCACCTCGCCCCTGCGTTTATTATGAGTGGGCTCTTTCCTGTGTCAGGTAAAAATAATCGAGCAGTTCCACGGACGCGTTCTGGCCACTGGGGTCCTGAGATGGCTGATTTGTTTTCATTGCAGGTTTCTCCAGGGGGAGCGTGTTGGACGAGGAGGAAGTGACTTTAGCTTTTAGGTTTGTGGTCAGGAATGTTGCCACCACCTCCTAAGGACTCTCATCTTACCTGCTAGGATCCACGCGCAAAAAAGTCTGATGGGTGGTTTTTGGCCCACTTGTTGTTAAAAATACAAAAACTTGGCAGCTTTTAAAAGCAGTGAGAGGTTTCAAACATGTCACCAGTACGGCCTGGAGTAAAGAAGACGCCGTTACTGAAGTGACAAGTTGACTTTTTAAGAAGTCTCTTCGCAGCACAAACATCACAGCAATCATTGTGTTGCTGCCAAACCTGTAAAGTGCCCTCGTCATTGTAACCACGATAAATCGAGCAACTGATCCTCTTTTAGGAGCAGGACAGATGGGAGCAATGAATGCATTTACCACTTTCCAAAACACAATCTTCTTGGCATTAATAAAGCGTGCGAGAAATAATTCCCGGCACAAACCATTGGAGCATGTGTGACTCTGTGGAGATGCCTACAACTTCAAACCAGAGGACCTGAATACGCTCCGTGAAAAATCTGTATAACGCACCGATTAATGATCTCTATTTCTTGAGAAGTGTTTAGTGGTACGCTGATTCCATCGCCGATGGATTTGTTTACATTTTTGACAAACTTATCAAGCGCATAATAAGTCTAATGTCATCAAAGGCTTGGACCAATGCCCCCCCCCCCCCCCCCCCCCCCCCCCCCCCGCTCTACACAGAGGAAAACAACAAGCCGAGACTCGGTCCCACCCCTTCCTCTTATCACAGCTGATCGTCATTGCATCAATAACAACAGTTCCAAAAATGAACTTTTCAGAGTAGGAATTTCACAGAAGACTATATTTAGAATCACCTAAATGTATTTAAGCACATTGAGAGGATATGATTTGTAGTTTAAACTAAAAATCTGTCTCTAAACACACACCGTATGCACATGGAGATGAAATGAATTGTAATCAAAAAGTTAGATTGTGCAGAGTTCACCGCTTTCCAAATACAACCACTGTAGTCTGTAGCTGTCGAATGCAAGACAGATGAACTGAACCTTAAAGTATTCCAGTATTTATTTTTGTATTTAATTTGTGTGGCGATCAGACGCCGGTGTAGCGTCTGTTGTGGAAACGACCTCCACTTGTTCTGCTTTCTACTTTTGTTTTGATTCCACTTCCTGTTCCATCTTCCTCCACTCTTCAACAGTCTTCACATCCGTCACGTCGAGATAACAGCTCGTGCCTCCACTACCCCGCTCGACGCGCCTTCTGCCCCAATTTCACACCCTGAACTAACTGCCACCCCCCCCACCCACCCACCCCCGTGACCGAACATGCACACACTCATGTATTACTATTATAAACACACACACACACACACACACACACACACAGCACTGGCTGCGATATCAAGAACGCCAAAGCTGATTATTTAATGCACCTGTCAGCAAATGCGGACAACCACAAGCATTTGCGCCCACACACACACACACACACACACACACACACACACACACACACACACACACACACACACACACACACACACACTACACGGGAGCTGTTTATCCCAACGGGGGTAGAGTCGTAGGTCCATGTAGGCCAATGTCAGCGTTAGGAGAAGCAAAATATTTTCATTGCGAGGGTATCTGTTCGTGTCAACAATCTGATAGGGCGCGGGGTAGAGATAGGCGGTTCCCATGAGGCCCGTGGCCTCGGCCCGCAACAAAGAACGGGGGGGGGGGTCTCAGGGTGAGGAGGGGGTGGTGGAATTGGTTGTTCCCAGATATCAGGAACACGGTGAGTGTCAACACCTCCAGAGGGGCAGATAGAGGGAGGTCAGTGGGTGACAGACGAGTGACGAACAATTGTAGTATTTGTACTGTAGTTGTGGAACATTTATTACCTTTTCCCTGGAAAAAAAACCAAGATTTGATATTCAGCTATTTGCTATGTACAGCTATAGTAGCTGAGCAGACAATTCCCTATATGTGTGTGTTGCAATCCGAGCTTCTCAAGTGCTTTTGTTGACATATCCGGGCCGTTTGTTTTGCGCCGTTAGCACCGTTAGCTTCTAGTCTCCGGCTCAGCCGTCGCCATGTTGAGAACCGTCGGGAGGCAATAGAAACGTACTTTGCATTTAGCGCCTTTTAATCTCTGGTGCTATCGAGCTGTGCAGATATTACCAAGTGAGGATTGTGCCTCCTCCGCAACACAATGGAGGTAAACAGCATGTTGTTTACAACAATAACAAAGAGCAGCACATGCTGGAGAAGTGGTGGATTCAGTGGCTTGAAACTGTCAGAACAGGGGTTAAGTACAAGGGGGCAGATACAGCCTAACCTCATAAGACCCCTGCATGTAAAGAACCAGGCCTGCAAATACCATTTTTAATAAAAAAAAGAAAAATGTATTTAGATATTTGCCCAGTCTGTAATCTTGAAGAAAACGTTTAATTCTCTTTCGAAGCTGCAAAATTAGAGCATAAAAAAATGTCTGAGAAAACCAGCCTTGCTCTTAAATTATATATATATATATATATATATATACCGTATTTTTCGGATTATAAGGCGCACTTAAAATCCTTAAATTTTCTCAAAAATTGACAGTGCGCCTTATAATCCAGCGCGCCTTATGTATGGTTACTTGTTGTGCTTATTGATCGATTTTATGTGGTACAATGCGCTCAAAAATCTGTCAAAATGTGTAAGTACGACTTTGGTAAGCAACGAAGCCGCTCCGCTCAATGGCTATTCGGAGCATTACGGTACGCCGTGTCACTACCTGATCGGCCCCGTAACAGGAATGTAATGTCTAAACTAAAAGTCAAAATCGATCAATAAGCACAACAAGTAACCATCGGTCGCAACCGTCGTCCGAGCTTTCACCAAAGCTGGAATCTTCACTGAACAGCCAAGTACCGATAACGGCAACGAGACTGACTCGGAAAATGACGAGAGGGATTCGGGCATTCTTGATGCCGAAATCGCACAGCTGTTTCACTCAGACACTGAAGATGAAGAATTCGATGGATTTGTGGAAGAGGAGTGAATCGATAAGTGAGTGTATTTTTCTGTACCGGTATTTGTTGTTACAACTGAGTTGAATAAAGTTTGATTTACCGGACTGTGTTGTTTTGCTTAATGCGCCTTATAATCCGGTGCGGTTTATAGTCCGAAAAATACGGTATATATATATATATATATATATATACATATATATATATTAATTATGTTACCCATCGCTTCCATGCATTATTCTGCCAAAGCTAACCTAAGCACAGCAGCATGGGCCTGTACTTTCACTCCACCATGTGCTGAACAACTGACCTACATTCAATCAGATCTGTCTGTTGTTGCTTCTCTTCACCTCTGATACGCTCCCTTTGTTTTGTTGTCTATTGCTGTTTATTTACTGTTATCCAGTTTGCTCCTTTTTTTTTTTTTTTCTTCTTCTGCTCTCCTTAAAGAAGTGAACTCCCTTGCTGCCGTCCTTGCGCACCAGAAGAATGTGCTCCTAAATGACCCGGCACGCCCGAAAGCGAAGGACGACCGGAACCGTACAACAAGCGTGAATCGGCCCCGCGTGCGTCTCAATGAGAGCCGCAGTGTTTTCACAACAGCCTCTAACGGCGAGCGTTCCCAGCAGTGTGTCAAAGGGAACGCTCTCTTTTCTCTCTCTCCGAGCGTCTTCACGGCTCGACGCATTTTCCGCCGATATTTTCTTTTTTTTTATCCCAACAAAACCCATCTGGACTCATCCGCGGCACACGGACGCAGACACAATGCAAAATTGATTGGAACTGCAGAAATTCATCTTCTCGATCCCATTGCCTCTGAAAATGTCTTTTGAAAGCCTGCGTAGCGCTGTCATAATATTGGTGTTACATCTGTCATAACATGCAGTGGCGTATTGTGCCTACGGCGCTTTAAAAAAGAAAAAAGAAAAAGAAAAGGCGCAGATTAGCCCCGACAATCACTCCTTCAACATTTGTACATCTGCAAAAACAATAAGTCTCGTCGAGCTCAAAGCATTCCACTTAAGAGTATTTAATGAATTTAAGCATGATGAGCGCAGACAGGTGTCAGATGCTGTGGTGTGATGATGATAAGTGTGTTACATAATGGGGAGATTAGTAGAGGC
This sequence comes from Cebidichthys violaceus, assembly GCF_023349555.1. Lineage (NCBI taxonomy): Eukaryota > Metazoa > Chordata > Actinopteri > Perciformes > Stichaeidae > Cebidichthys > Cebidichthys violaceus. The sequence continues at coordinate 35,175 of NW_027176491.1, read as the reverse complement.
ATTTGTTTTATTGATGATCGTAATTTACAGACGAGATATTTAAGTGTAGGGATTTAGATATAAACTCAAATGCTCTGTAGTGATCTTCTAAAGTATCTAACAGTCAGCTCAACTGTCTGCAGAGCAGCAGCAGCAGCAGCAGACCGAGGCTTCGGCCTTGAGGAGGGAGAGGAGGACAGTCCGTTCCCGTCTGACCCGATGTCTGCGATAGTCTCAGTCGCACCGCTGCCGCACCGACACGCCGACACGCCGACGGTGGCCTTCGCCGAGGAATGCTTCGCCTTAACTTCGGATGCGACAACATCTTGGGAAAAATATTTGCGACTTTAAAAATAGTTTTTTTTCTTCTCCCGGACGTAACAAAAATAAGAGTCACCGGGTTCAAATCTAGAGTTTGACGTGCAAGTTGTGATTTTAGGATTAATCATAAGATGTGGTAAAGTGAGGAATGCTAAACATTGCTAAACCTACCGTCTGAAAGTAAAGAAGAGTAATAGTAACCTTTCGACCCTTTGGTGTTTTGATGCTTTGTGCAAAATATGGCGTCAGTTTCTCCGTGACACTGAGCACGAGCATGTCCAACAGCTAATGCAATGCGAAAAAAAACTTCTCTCCAATGCATTAGCAGCCATATCGTGTTTAAGGTTAAATCAATAAAGATGTGAATTTAAATGCACTGGTCCTACTTGTATTTATTGTAGGTGGCCTGCATACAGTGACGACGGAGGAGGCTTGACGTAGTGACGCTGTATACAGCTCTGGTAGAGGCCTTTCAATCACAGTAGCCCCGCCCTGAAGCATACAGGAAAGGGCTGCGACAAAACCACAAGATATCACGGTTGGGCTTAAAATGAAATGCGTGAACAACGCAACATGAGTACGGAAAACACGTCACAAACATTTCTTATTCACTTCAAAATAACTCAACGACAGCTTGGGACAGGAACACTGGTCTCCTGGTTGAAAGTCCTGTGTTTGTTTGACCCCTCCCCCTCCATACGACATCACTTGCTCTGAGCGAGCCTTTATACTGCAGTCTGTACAGAATACACGGCGTACAGTGACGCGCTAAAAAGCAAGAATGGCGTTGTTATTGCGCGCTAAATTACTTCCAAATTATCATTCATACGCCAGATGTCTGCTGAGACGTTTTATATCATGTTTATAAGATAATTATATGTCAGAGTTGTGTTTACAGCTTGCTCCTTTTGCCAGAAACAATCAGCTGGTGCGTAATAAAGAGCGGGGTCTGTCTAACTCAACATACCGGTCTAACTTTAGACGCCATAAGTCATTCCAGACCACGTAGTAAAGCTGTAGTGGCCAAGCCCCCGAGTGTGTAGAATTAAACATGGATTCAGCTTTTCATGTGTAGGAGGAGGAGGAGGAGGGGGAATGGTTTTGCTTCTTTCTGAACAGACATAGTCTCAGTTTAAAGCGGGTCGTGTCAGCGACTACTTCCCTGTAACCGGATAGCGCAGCAACACTCGCTTAAGGTGCTGCCTACACACGGGTTACAAACGTCCGTGACTTTGTACGTATTTAATGAACCTAAATGGCCCGAGGCAGCTGCAAATGCAGACTGATGTGTAAGCGGGCACAAAGAGGTTTGAGAGTCGGCCACGTTTTTTTTTTTTTTCTCCCTCTGAAGGTTTTCTAAGTTTGATGAATAGGACTTCAGACAGACGTTCCGTGTCACTGAGGCTTTTGTGCACCAGAACCAGTAAAAGTCCTACGACTCAGGCGCCCGGCGTTCCCTCCACGCGTTCAAGACAAAAGCGTTGAAATTAGCGTGGAATTAATTTCGTCTACGTCGATGAATTTAGAAAATTAGAGTTGGAAAAAAAAAGGATATCTGTGTGTTTAAAGCACTACTAACATCTGAAATATGTTTGCATGGACTGTAACCTTTTTTTCCTCCTTTTCATGACACCTTGAACTGGAATATAGAAAAAGGAGAGGGTGTATCAAGGGGGAGAAGAAGGGAGGGAAAAAAAAGAGATTGACAAAGAGGAAAAGAAAGGAAGGGTAAAGGAGAGGTTAGCTGGGAGGCAGACAGAGGAAGGAGGAAGTTCATCCACCTGTGTCTGATTTACAGCAGTCGGATATAATCTCCCTGACCAGAGAGAGATACAACTTTTTTTTTTTTCTTTTTTTTTCAGATCGATATGCTCAAACAGGCCTTCGTAGGATGAGGCCTGTTCTTCATATCCGACTACAGATACGAGACAAAGGAGGTAATGGCGCTTGCGATATGAGAAACGTATGGCCGCGCCGTTTAGAGATCAAAGAAGTGACAATTCAGATGTTTGGGATTTGTTCTGTTTGTTTAAAAGATTAAAAAAAGAAGTATATTGCAGGTGCAGAAAACATTTGCGCAATAGTCGAACTGTCAGTTTACGATTTGTAACGTAAACAAATGTAAACTAGTTTAAATCCAATGTGAACTTAGAAGAAGGACGTTCTCTGTTTGTAGGCCTTCCTACGATAAAGAGGTCAGGTTCAGATATTGGCCTTTCAACATGCTGCTGCTTAGACACGATGAACAACGTACTCCAAATGAAAATTTTATTTCAGGAAACACTACAAGACACGATGCTCAGATATATCCTTTGTGCCTCCTTCAGATATCCTGCACTTTAAAGCTGCATTGTTTTGTTTTATTTTGGCCACTAGGGGGCAACGTAGCGATCAAAGATAATTAAGAGATCTGTTTGGTGCTGGGCAGGTGGTGTGTAGTGAGCTTTTTTTTTTGTGTGAAAACAGCTGTCTGCTGCATCTGGAAACAAGGCCGATGAGAGCTGTGAGACTCAACCAAAAAGTTTTGGGCCGATAAGGTGAAAACAATAATAAATACTAAAATGCTTCGTAGAGTTGGGGGAAACGGCAGATGACGACCGTTCTCTGTGGGTTTGTTACTTCCAGTAGTCTCCTTTTTCGCCCCCAAAAAAGTGGTATTGTACGTTAGCTTTCTCACGTAACATGACAAGAGTTGTAACGTTGCGTAACAACAGTAAACTCATATACTACGGAACTTGCTCTGCCTGAACGCAAAAAAAAAACGTTCACATTTAAAAAATACAATGCCAACGTTTTTTCCCGGCGACAGTTTTAAAACTGTTTGTAAAGAAAATACTAACTTGTATTCAGTTTGCAGGTCTATGGAAATTTGACCTTTTTAATTATGCAACTATTTGAACAGGAAAACCCTATAATCATTGTTTTGTAACTGTGGCCTTGTAGGTCTTCATCAGCTGCAAGTTTCATCCAGAAGGAAGTCGCAGTTTGCTTAATTAGTCGCTGCTTCAGTAAATCAGATACCAATTTCAAGATAGGACCGTTATCAGGAATTTGCTTGAAATGCCTGCTGCAATGAGACTGAGGTTAAGAGTAATAAACAGACATTCATGTGGAAATGTCACATATTGATACTTTTATAACTCAAACAAAGAGAAAACCCCTCTCTAGTTGTGTTTCTAAAGGCTCTCCGAACTCAAACGCTGCATCTCCAGCAGCACGGAAGAGCTAATCAGCAATTAGCGATTAGCCATCTATGTCGTGCCACCGCCGTAGCCCCGCCACAGTGACGTTTCCTGGCGTCCGGTCCTCCGCTGACTGACGCCCTCCGGTTCTCTCAAAGAATCCGACGGAGGTCGCTCGTTACGTCGTCCGTGGCCTCCTCTTCCCTCGCTCTTTTTTTTTTTTTTTTTTTTTTTTCTCTAATCATGGGGCTGAAACGGACCTCAGCTCTCGGGAACAAAGGGCGGTGTTTGTTTTTTTCGCGGGGCCTTTTTTACTCCAGGCGCGCTCCACCGTGTGCCGGCCTTTGATGTGTAACGCACCGCCGCCCGCCTCCCGCTTATACTGGACTCTCTGGGTCCTCGGCAAGAAGGGAGGAACACAAAAGGAGAGGAGGAGGAGGAGGAGCGCTTTCTTTCCTTCTCAATCACTAATAAAGTCTTTTGCGACTGATTGTTTCAGCCGAGAGCCTTTCATTCAGCTCAGGGTCTGAGCTGACCGACGTGACAATGACCTTTTCAACTCGAGCGCTCTTACTCAGGTCTGCTAAGTCTAGCTCTTGAGTCACAGAATAGTTCTTGATTTCTGTGAGGAAAAAATAATTTAAAAAAACCCTAGTTATGGCAAATGATTCTGGGACTCGTCTGATCGTCTGATAGGAGGGAGACCCCTCGTAGAGACGGACGATGAAGAGACGGAGGACGATAAGGTGGCGTTACCTGACGAGTCCCCCCAAACACACACACACACACACGCTTCTTCATCGTCTGCTGGATGCTACGCTTGAGCTAATACGGAGAATGCTTGTGTGTGTGTGTGTGTGTGTGTGTGTGTGTGTGTGTGTGTGTGTGTGTGTGTGTGTGTGTGTGTGTGTGTGTGTGTGTGTGCGCGCTAAGCAGGGAAGGTGTGAAAAGTCTGACTTCTAACTCACCTCCCTCTGCATACGGGTTAATTCTTCCTTTCCATCCGGCTTATTTAAGATTTAAGAGAAGGGGGGGGGGGGGGGGGGGGGGGGGGGGGTCTGAAGTGGCAACAGATGCATAAGTGTGTGTGTGTGTGTGTGTGTGTGTGTGTGTGTGTGTGTGTGTTATTGGAGGAGGGACCTTCCTCAGGTTCAAATGTCTCTCCAAAGCCCCATGGCTGTCACACACACACACACACACAGCCTGATAATTGTTTAATCGTTTTGAACACTTTTGTATTTGTAGTACAGTGATTACAGTTTCTCCACTCAGCTGTGTGTTTGCAGTTTCTCTCTCACGGGAGCTGTTGTGGGTGGAGGGGGGGGGGGGGGGGCACATCTTCAAAACAAACAAAAACAGACTGTTATCAGGCTGCGATCAGTCAGACAGGCGGTCAGCAAAAGCTCTCTGTAAATAAAAAAATAAAAAAGCAGTTTATTCTCTGCAGCGGTCCACAAGGGGGCAACGTTCGTAGGCCAAATGTGTGACATCACCGAGAAGCCGGGTCCCAAATCCACAACACTGCACACTAATTCTAAGCAGGTTTTACAGCCGGCGACGCTCTCTCACTTGAAAAGTGACACATTGAAGAAGGCTTTACACTCCGACAAATAGTCAGCATGCTCACCAAAGACCACTTGTCATGTCAGTCACACTGACGGTAAACTTCCGTGCTCATATTGGATATTTTTTTCTTATTACAAGTAGATTGATTGTATCATAGGCCGAACAGTATCCTGTGGAAACCACGTATCACCAAAACGATAACTTTTCATGAACCGTGAAACACATTTTTAATTAAATGAAGGGAGGTTTAGTCTGCATTCTCACATCTATTGAGCGTAATTAATTTAGCTCAACCGTTATTATTCTAGGAGCAGCTTGTTCGGTCCCACTGCCACAAGACTTGTGCTGACAGCAATGATAAAACGTGACTTTATTCTTTTATGTCTCAAGGTATCGCTCCGCCAATGAACCAAAAGCTGCAGGCAAGGTGTTGAAGAACTCAAAGGCAAACATTCGTCACAGTAAACATCAGTACAAGAAGTTAATACACAAATCAAAAGTATGGACTTGTTCCACAGCTTTGGTGATAGTTTCCCTGACGCTGTAAGGACCTTTCTTCGATGTGTATATATCATGTAAAAACGTCTCTGTTTGCTCGAGGAGCTCTCCTCACACACTGGTAGCCACATTGCGGTAATACCAAACACGCCCCGCAAATGCTCATAATCACCAGGTGCTATTAGATGACCGAACGGGATTATTTCTTCAAAAGAAACATTAGCTGCTTTGAGGAAGGAGTGTGAGGGATTGGGGCCTTGCTGTCCCCCCCCCCACCCCCCTCCTCTAATCTGGCAGGAGACCCCCACAGTCACACTCCTCCACCTGGCTCCCATTACCCCCGCCACAAATCCCTAATCCCTCCGTTTGTTTTCCCGGATGAGACCGAGAAGAATGGAGGAGCGGGGAGGCGGAGGAGGAAAGGGAAGGCGAGGAGTCGGGGTCATGGGTGACGCTGATAATGGTGATCTGACAGTTATTCACAGCTGTTTAATCTTTGTGTTCTTTTACATATCTACATTTATATTTCGGTAATAGAAAAGTGTTTCTCTCTTTCTGTGTGTGTGTGTGTGTGTGTGTGTGTGTGTGTGTGTGTGTGTGTGTGTGTGTGTGTGTGTGTGTGTGTGTGTGTGTCTGGCCTCGGCGGCCTCCGCTCTTTAATAAAAGTATTGTTTGTGTTTCCCCTGATTGGGAACACATTGGGCCTTGGGTCGGGCCCTGCCGGGGTCTGGGGGTCCGGGGTCTAGGGCAGACCGGGGGTCCTGTTCTCCGGGGGTCTCTCCTCTGGTCCTTCCTCCTCTCTCCTCAGAAGTCCCGTCTGCTCGGGGGGCCACGAGGGGCGGCGGGGTCGCCCCTGAGAAGTGTCCCGCCGCGGGTTGACCCCGCGCTGCCTCTATCGGGGGGTAACCTTAGTCCTCTCCTAACGGACCCCCCCTCCCCACCCCGCAGGGATGTAACACACACACACACACACACACACACACACACACACACACACAAGCCAAGTCACCAAACAGCCACACAGGGTGATGAAATACACGTGCGCACACAAAATTCACATACCCGGGCATTGTTCTCTTTGAACCAGACTGTTAAATACACACATTCACACCCTCTTGCTCACCCCATACACAACTTGCGCACACACATACACACACACACACACACACACACACCACCAGAGAGACCATCATGCAGGTCGAGCCCAGCTCTGCCTGTGTGTGGCTTCGGCTTTGCTGTCTTGACGACGCCCCTGTGTTTGAGATCTCCACGTCCGATAGTGTTAACATGATCAAATTCATGCTGTCGCAGCCGATTGAGAGGAGGAGGAGGAGGGTACGAGAAAGTGGGATTAAAATTAAAAAAAAGAGTGGGATTATAAAGTAAGACTCAAAGATACGAACGGCGGGATGGCAGATAAAAGCCGCGTGAGGCTGAGGGAATGAATGTCAGAGATGAGGACAGAAACCCGTGGCCCTCCGCACCTCCACGCTGCGTGAATATAGCGAACACATGGACGCTTTATTAGCTCATGGAGTCAACGGGCAGCAGCGGCGCTCCGACATGAGATCATGTGTTTGGACAGATCTGCTGAAGGGTTTAAGACCAGTACCGGAGCCTTATCTGATCCAGAGATAAAGTCCCTCAGTAAGAATGAGAGGAAAGCACACACAAAACACACACACACACACACACACACACACACACACACACACACACACACACACACAGGGGTAGCCAGAGTGAATGACTGGTCAGTGGAGAGAGAGAAATGTAGCTTGTGTATGAAGGAGAGAGAGAGAGAGAGAGAGAGAGAGTCCTGGGAGACCCTCCGGACACCGAGTCTACGCTGGGTGTGTGTTGGCAATGATGTCAGTGTGAAATACAAAAGTGCTGACAGATATGAGAACAAAAGTCACCATGGACCTCAGTGTGTGTGTGTGTGTGTGTGTGTGTGTGTGTGTGTGTGTGTGTGTGTGTGTGTGTGTGTGTGTTATTTTAAGTGGCTACATTTTATGAATGAATGCGTCGTCTGTATGAGTGTGTGTGCAACACATGTAGTTTGTATTATAAGCGTGCACATCTCACATTCAGCTTTAAATGTATGTATTGTTGCTCTCATGATCGGATGAAATGAGTTCATATCTACTTTCACACTCCAGACGTCACTTTGTGCTCAATTCATCCGACAGCTTCTCTCACCATCACTCACAACTCTTTCAGCACTTCCATTTTTAACTTATTAACAGTTTTTTTTTTTGCGAACTGTGTCTGCGTGTGCCACTTCAACTTCTTTTAGTATCCTGAAGGTCACCGTATTGTAGAAAGTGATGTTTCCACGGCAAAGGTGCAATATTATTGTTAAATATGGATTATTACAGCATGTTCATGTTCTAGTAGAAACCTGAAAATGAACATTTGTCTCATATGTTTTTAATGCATTCGTCTTTTTTTGTTGAAGTCAGTATTTAAAGTAAAGTAGAATTTTTTTTTTTTTTTTTTTCCTACTTGTTTTACCCAAAGTGTTTCCACAGCTTGGTGACCTCGCCCTGTATCTTATCGTGGTGTCTGCAGTGTTTCTCCATGCAGTTCATATGGAAGCAACGTAATAATAAAATTCAACTTTTGTCCACCAAAGACATAAGACATACAGTTGCTCAACCGCTTCCTCCGCGTCTCACGTCGTCGTACGTTAGACTTTTTTTGTCTCGGCGTTATTGAACCGTCCCACGTCTGCAGACGGCACACATCAGAACCAGATCCGAACGGCCGGTTCGTTGCCAAGGCTTTGGTGCCCAGCGTGGTGTTGCTTCCTGCAGGAAGAGGGAGAGCGGAGGGGAAAAAAAAGCAAAACAGGACATCTTCAGATCTGTCAGGGGAGCAGCCCCTCTCCTCTCCTCTGCCCCTGGGGGAAATCGCAGCAAAGGAAGCGCTCTCTCCCTCCTTTTATCCCTCCTTTTATCCCCCCTTTCTGCAGCCCTCGCCCTGCTCGGCTCTCCCCGGGAGTTCCAGCACTCCTCTTTTCCTCCGAGACGCGGAATCAAACGCTGATGGATGTCACCTTGCAGGATCTCAAAATCTGACAGCAGCGGTCAGTCCGACTGTAACTCGTCATTTCTGTGGGACTACTTTCTGTTAGAATACTTATTTTTGGGGGGTAAAAAAAAGCAGAAGTTAAATAATAGAAATTACATTTCACATCACAATGAATGGCACTTTTTGCTCACCTAAAAATGCACTACGTAGCACATTTAACACCGATACATTACCTTGTCATTTCATGTTTTCCTGTACAGTATGATGTTAAGCATAGAGTTTATGAATCTTTTATTTCTTGTTTAAATCTTTAAAATAATATTCACAGTAAAAGAAAATCATTAAAACTGATCCCGTTTCTCACACTTCTACACAACACTTTACGTCATGATTCACTTTTTATTTGGCTTTGTTAGCTAAAGTTTCTCAAAATTACAATATCTCTCATTTTTTACTTCTTGCTGCGAAGACATTTTGTACAGAATTTGCAAAGAATTTGCCAGCGCCGCGTAGTAAAGTCACATGAACATGTAAAATATGAATCAATAAATTAGACCTATTATTAAAAAGAATGCCTTAGAAGAATACAACGCACAGCAGAGACCACAACCAAAACCTGGAAAAGATGGCGTGTCCAGAGGATAACAAAACATGCGACGCACTGAGCTTAGACGGATCAACATTCCACATTCAGCACTTCTGTATTCCCCGGCAGTGACTAGGTGTTTATGACCGGTCCGAGTGGAGCCAGAGGAGAGTCTGCTGTGTTGGAAACAGTAACTCTAAACTCTCCACTCATCCCCTAACCCACTCTTAAACCACTGTCAAGGTTACCACAGCCACTGTGTGTGCTGTCTCTCTCTCTGTGTGTGTGTGTGTGTGTGTGTGTGTGTGTGTGTGTGTGTGTGTGATTTTGCCTCTTCGTGAGTACTCGTCCATGGCCTGGTTTTCCTGTTTGTCGTTGCGGTCGTGGCGGAGGCAGCAGAGCTGGAGTTGGGGAGGTTTACAGCGGTGCGCTGTGTGAAGGCGGATCCGACAGAGGATGACACTCCGTTGGCCGAGAGCAGCGTGTTCTGGTGGAGCGTGTGGTTCTTTGAGATCTCGCATCCAAACTGTAGTCACTTGGGTGTGTTTGAAGTCGGCGGGCGGAGGCCTCGGACATCATCTCTCAGTAAAGAAAGTGACGGCCGAATTGAAAGTGACGAGCCTCTGACTCAAAGTACTCGACTGTCCAATTGTTTAGTTTGTTTGTGGTCATTGTTTCTTCTCAGATTTTTTTGAAAACCATATCCTTATAATCTAATCCAAACACTAAAACATGTTTTACTTTGTGTCATTTCATCTGTAACGCTGCACTCTGTCCGTATCCGACCACCTTTGTTCTCTTTCGGGTCAAACACGTGCACACGTACGGTGGCCGACGAGCGCAGACACGCTGCAACAGCCGAAGACGTTTCCGTCGGGAATTCAAAAACACATGCAACAAAAATAATAATACATACGGGAAGCGTGCTGCAGAAACCCCAAAAACAAAATGAAGACACGCTGCAGATACAGAAACAATGCAAAGTCCAAAACACCAACAAAAAACAAATGCAGCAGGAGAAACGCTGCACAGCCAATCAACACAACAAACAAGACAAACGGAGCAGCTGAAGTCCGTAGCTTGCTTTAGCTCTTTTATCATATTGTAAACGGTCAAATTAAAAAAGGGAAATCCATACCTTTCTGCTTCAAAAACAAACGTTCTCTCGTCTGGTTTCTCTCTCAGGTCAAAATCAAGCTGATCCACGTCCTGCAGAACTTCTGTTCTGCAGCGGGTTTTTTTTTTTTCTGTTTCTTGTTTTTGACTTTGCATCGTTTCTCCATTTGCAGCATGTTTGCTGTTAATTTGTTTTGGGTCTGTGCATCGTTTCGTTTTCATTTGCAGCACACGTCATCCTTGTTATTTGTTATTCGCATGCGTTTTTTTGAATCGCCAATTGTCTCTGAAGCTGCGGAACGCTCGTGTTTCGGGGGGGGGCGTTGTGGCGTGTTGGCACTCGCCGGCCACCGTACATACACACACACACACACACACACACACACACACACACACACACTCTCTGCACCGCATATTAAGCCGCAATGCACGGGAGCCAGTATACCTTACAACGGCTTCTGTTGCACCAATCAGTAAGATTGTCATTAGCAAAGTAGCATAGCATGGACCCCCCCCCCCCCCCCGATCTATACCCATGCTTAATGAATAATACGAGGAGATGGAGAGATAAAGGAGCTACACATGAACATATAGACCGCCGGTGAGAGAGAGAGAGAGAGAGAGAGAGAGAGAGAGAGAGAGAGAGAGAGAGAGAGAGAGAGAACACAAGTAGAGAGACCATAATGGACAGCTGGTGTTCAGTGGAGACCGCCTGGCTTCCCGTTGCTCTCTTTCCGTGTGGCGATTAGATAACATCTCTTACCTTATTCACTGCAGCCCACATGCACTCTGCTCTATTGTACACGGGCAGGCTGGCATGTTTGGAGGGGGGGGGGGGAATAACCTTGCCCGGTTGCCTCTGACAACGCTGCGGTTCAAAGGGAGGCTGCACGGAAAGAGAAACAGAAAGAGTATTGTCTTGTGTTCTGGCAAAATCGGTTTAAGAATGGGCCCGAGTGGGTCAGTTAGAAACACTCTTTAACCTTTTGTTTCAGGGTTCGGAAGTTTCAAGTGGAACGAGGCAGAACAGAGCCACGTAGACGGGTAACGCGTCCAGCGTGTCTGATATCGTTCCCCATCAGGCTAACAGACCACCGTAGCAGAGTGCCACCCCCCCTAGCACCGCATACACAGTACCAGCTCTGCTGTTCTGCACCATTAACACACACACACACACACACACACACACACACACACACACACTGTTCTCACATGCAGCTCAACTGTAAAAGTCCCTCCATTCACCTCTGATTCCTCTCAATCTTTCAACTTTTGCAGATTCCCCCGCCTGCATGAAGGGAGTGTGCACGAAAGAATACAGAGTGTGTGTGTGTGTGTGTGTGTGTGTGTGTGTGTGTGTGTGTGTGTGTGTGTGTGTGCGTGCGTGTGCGTGCGTGTGCGTGAGCGGCCGACAACGCTCCCCTCCCGCTCCTTGTCAAGCCGACGCTTTGATCTGTCTTCGGGGTGTCAGCTGGCGGCCATGTTTGTTTGCCCAGCGAGGTAGGCTACCTGTGTAATTACCTCTAACGAAGTGACTTGTTTTGATCCGGCCTGAAATCTAATCCCCCCCCCCCCCCCCCCCACCCCCCCCCCTCGGCGATGAAGACGTGGAAACGGGTCTGAGCCTCGGCCGTGGCTGCGACTAGTTAAGCTCTGTTTTAAAGGGTGAAGAAAGGTTTTAGCTTTTGAGGAAGTTTATATTCTGAGGAGGAAAATGTTGGCTTAGCGCTACTTTGGCTTGTCACTGTTCTTTTCCCTCCCCTCATCTCCCTCTTTATACCTCTCATAAATATACAGTACACACACACACACACACACACACACACACACACACACACACACACACATCTACTTGTTGACTCAAACACTCTCCCTCAGCTCCAACACACTTACACACACATACTGCTGCTCCTGTGAATCATTTAGGCCCTGGCAGCGGTTCAAGAACAACCTCAAAGAGAACGTTGTTGGCAGGAGGCTGCAGTACTTCACCTCTCCGTAAAAGGTTAGCGAGAACACAATGTGTTCCTCCTCTGCTCTGTCTCCTCTCCTCCCTCCTTATACTCTCACTCATCCTCTGTCCTCCTAATCCGCTCTGTGCTCCTTCCTTCATCCCGTCACCTCCTCCGTTCCCTTCTATTCTCCCTTTCAATTTCTTTCCGTTATCGCACTTGCAGACAAATTATTGTCCGTCGACGACTTATGCTCATAAGCTACTATATTCGTCACTTAATGCAAGAAAAATATTCAAGCGTTTGTCCAGTAACAGTTTATTTTTGGACTAAAGTGAGTGATAGAAAGTGAAGCGTTCTTGGTATTTGCTGTGTGATATTTCCCAAAGATTCACACTTTAATAAACAGAAGAGTGATCTGTGATGTCGTATGAGAATAATTCAGAATTCGTCCCAAATTCCGGGCGTTGCTGCTTTTTTTTTTTAGTAAATGCACTATACGTCCGTGTCAGAGGAGTCACTGTGGAAGGCCGTAGAGCTTCCCATAGGCTTCCTGCAGCCGATACGGAACGTAAACACGCCGGGGCCACCGGAAAAAAAAAAAATACACATCACCCCTCTGCACTGGAGCTAATGAAGGGGGGGGGGGGGGTCACACACAATGATCTGAGTGTTTGAAGGAGAGGGGATGGACTGTACAAAGTACGGAAGTGACCCTCACACACCGCCCGCCGAGCATCCAACCTTAATAAGACTTCTTTTTTTCTTATAGGTGCACACACACACACACACACACACACACACACACACACACCTCAAAAGTGAGAATACACATGTGTTTATGTCTGTATCCCCCCCCCCACCCCCTCCTCATCCGCATCCCTCCCCGAGCCTTAATCCGTGCAGGCGGGGATGTAAAGGAGATGGGTGGAATCTGGTGGTCAGTGTTTATTTGCTCTGTGTCTCTCTCTTCTTTCTCAGAGGAAAAAAGAGTGATGTTGGAGGACGCAGCATGAGGGCTGAGGGTACATCCTTCTTTCTCCTCTCCACCTCATCCCTTTATCCCCCCCACCCCCACCCCCCACTCCCACCCCCCCCATGTCACCCGTCTCTTTCCTGCACCTCATAAGGATTCCATTGAAGAGAGGCAGCGTCTTGTTGATGTTTAATCGTGGAGGCGAGCCAGATGCAAATGAAGCAGAGGCCGACCCGGAGAGATCAAACCGGGACAACCGGTGAGGAACCCTGTCCTCGGCAGATGTAAGACACTTCAACGCTTATCAACCGGTCACTAACTCCGGTATAATACCATAATAATACCGCAGGTGAAATGCAACCAGTGCAGCAAGAAACACTACAGTAAAAGAGCAACGTTCCATTGAGCTGCTATAAATGAATTTCACTCCACTAGATTTTTTTGCTATACTTTTATTTTCATATAATAACTTCCCCCACTGGAGAGTTAATAATCATCTAATAAATCCTATACAACCTCCTGGAATTAGGTATTCACTTCATTTTCCAAAAGTTATAATTGAGCTTCATCAGAGGATGTGTGTAAGTGTTAAATGTGTGCATCCTTGTGATGTTATCTTCAAACAGCAGGGTGTCCACTGATTAAACAAAACACACACTGTCGACTATTTACTATGTACTATTAATACTCTTCATCATGACAACTAACACGATAATAATAATTATAGCAAGTTCACTTTTAAAAAGTTTAAAATTCTGCAACACTACTTCTACACTAATGATAATAATAATAATATTCATCACAATTGTTTGTTATAATAGAGTCTATTGTTATGATTAGCTTACACTATTTTATTTTATGAGTTTATTGCATTTATTTTTGTAATTAATAATGACTAACTTACGGTGGTAATAGTAATTATTGTTGTTATTATTATTATTATTATTATTATTATTATTATTATTATACATTTTTTAAATAAATTGTAGCTCCTTTCACCAGTTGTCGGTCTGGTCCTGTACGCGGTGTTCGGAGCCCGACTGAAGCCTTCTGCAGGCCGGGTGGTGGTTCTCCGGTCCCGACCATGACCCGGTGGATCCGTCCGCGCGCATTCCACCCGCACGCGCTATCATAAACATCCTAGTCCTGAAAACTGCGAGGGCAGGAAGTGCGCGAGGACAGGAATTCCACTCTTTCAAATTGCATTACGTCCCGTCGCAGTGATGGCTCTTCACTTTGGGCCCGTGATAGGCTGCATGAACATAATGTATAGATATACATGTGTACATGTGACGTCAACGCAAATGCATTTTTCATATCAGTGTGTGTCAGAGTGAGGGGCGGCCTGTTTGATCTTTTTTTTTATTGGAGCGATTATTCGAGATGTGTTGAAGGATTTAGAGGATGTATATGTATCTGAGAATAAAGGAAAATACTACTATAGTATGCAAATCTGTTAGAATGAAATACCAAGTCAAATGTATAATTATGTATACATATATGACCGATGTCATCATGGTGAAAATAAATCATAAATTGCCTGAATTTTGAGAAAGCGCATTTCAAATATAAACTTTGAGTGCACAGCAAATTACCATGTATGAATCCATATTACAGCATGTTAATTGTAGCCTCGAGTTGCTTTTTTCATCGTTAACTATGTTTTTTATGTATTAGTGTATTTGCTTGTTTAGGCTATTTGTGTATTGCCTTTACTAAAAGCCTCTGCCTAAAAAAAAAGAAGAGTCTATACTATCAAATTAACATTCCTCCGCGCCTCACTGAAGCCCACAAGCAGTTCAAGTTTCAGCTCCTTGTTTTGTTTACGGATTGTCGACATGCTAGTTTTTTTTTTGTTTTTGTTTTTAGCTGTTGTTGTGACGTGACGCGCGTGCACTGCGGCAGCTCAGACCCCGCGGAGGTTACAGGTAATGAAGGAGGCGGGGGGGGGGGGGGGAGCTATTTAACCTGACGCATAACACAGCGGTCGTTCGCGTGACATATAGGCCTCTATATTTTTAAATTAAGTTAATTAATTAACAACGTAGCGCTACAGAATACCCGGTAACCTACAGTCTGTTCTTGCACATTTTCCGGCTACATTTAGCATGTTAGGCTGCTGTAGCTCATCGGCCCGTTGCACAGCATCCATTGCGCATTACACGCAGGTGTTATTAATGACGCTGATTGCGGCCCCGTTCCATTCAGGTTAACCCAAAGGCCCTGGAATGTGTGCCTGCTGGTTCACTGGAATGACTCAACGAACAGAACGAGAGTATAATTAATATGAGAAACGCGTTGAACCTGCTGTGACATGTTACGATGATGTGAAGAGCTCATTACAGTGAGTTTTAGGGTGACGTACGGGGACCACCAGGGGGTCTTTGAAGGGGTTAAGAGGGTCCTCTGAAAATCTAAAAACAGTAAACGATGACCAGCTAAATGAGCGTTTACATTACTGGATACAGAGAACTATTTAAATGTATTTTTAGATACATTTTTTAGATATTTTAGTAGTCCAATGCAACTGTTATAACAGCCATATTATTAATATTATTATTTATATCAATAAACAGACGGTTTTGACACATTTAAACCACACGTCACTCTGAAAGGTCTTCCCTCTAAACGTTGTTGGGTGATTCTATTTTAGTTTGTTTTTTTTTACTGCGCAGACGAGAAGACCACAGACTTTTATTTTTCCTCTGGAACAATAAAAGAAGATAAACAAAGCCTGAAATCATGATGTAAACAGAAACACGGAGACAAAGGGGCTGTGTGGTGCTCTACTGCTTCATTTACTTTTGGACAAACTTACAAAACCACCACTGTAATAACCCATTTCTACTAACACCACAATTAATACAACTGTGTCCACACTGGTGTCCTCTGTCATAAACACTCACCCAGGCAACAGCTACATGAAACACGTTATTATTGATTAAAACAGATTTTTTTAAATCATTTTTATTTATCTACAAATTGGTGGTTCACCCCCTCGCGTGTCATTTCATCGCGGCGTTAATTAACCCATTGAATGATGCGATGCTTCTACTAAGCCAACTACTTGCAGCGCCGTGGGCAGAACAGTGGTGTTGAGATTATCGGGAAACGTTCTCCTTCTTAAACATGAGAGAGAGAGGGGAAAAAAAAGACACTGAAACAAGAAATAACATCGCGCCGCAGCGCTCCGAGCTCCGACTCTGTGTTAATTGCGCGATGAGAGATGTTTTTTTTTTTTTTTTTTGGCTCTCGCCGCGGTTCAGCTGCTCCGGGACCGGGTGCAGGGTGATGACACACATGCCAATGCTGCTCCACCTGCACGGACTCCCAGAGACGCGGAAATACACTCCGCGGAGAAAGCCGAGGGGACCCGCATGGGTGGCCCCGGAGAAATGTATACCTCTCTCCGTGCACTCCCCCCTCTCTACGCGAGCTCATTAAAGCAGCACTGTCTATACAGAGGTTGTTGTTTTTCATAGAGCATGTGTTTGCAAATGGGCTTGTGTTTGGCGTCCGAGAGGAGCCTCCGTTTGACCGCGTGCAGTCAAATATATTTGGCTGTATGTTTGAGAAAAGCTTGTTGTCCCGAACACAATATATTCTGCCACGTGCTGTATTTCACATTTTAACATATGTGAAATATTGTAAACCTAAAATGCAAGTTGCAAACATCTCTAAAGATATATCATATTTAATTGTTTATTATAAGTATTTCATTTTCGTTGTGCCCGAAAAACAAAATAATCTGATTAGTCTCTTCTTACTGACATGTTTGTTTGCTTTCCAGCTCAACAAGCAAAACAAAAGATTAATTTATGTCTGATAGCCTTTTATGCATTTGAATTTAGATACATATTGTAATGGTACTATTCACTGAGAGTTTCTTTCTTTTTTATCCAGTTTGAATGCAAATATAGTTTGTCTCCAGAGTTTGCTATTTTTGACCCGAGTGTGATTAGAAGAAAGAAAGAAAAAAAAAATCAATAAAGAAAAGATTATTATTTCAACTCACTGTAGGCGGAACTCAAATACGCACAAATCACGACGCACGACGTCTCGTTGGAGTCTTTGTCAGCGGACGTGAAAGAAAAAAAACAGAAAGAAGAGGAAAGGAAAGGGTTGGGCTTACTGACTCGCAAACCACAACTTGGGTTGCGCCTCCATCAGAAACCAGTTTAGAAAAATCCCCGTTGAAGAAAGAGAGAGGGAGGTCTGGTGCGTGTCAACCCGCTGAGCCGCAAAAATAAAGTTCTCTCTCTGTGCGCAACTTTTGAAAGACAGCTTTCAACCCCGCGGTGTATCCTGAGGTTCTGCAACTGTGTCGCTGCTCATCGAAGTTACGGAGCGCCATTAATTAAGGTTTGCTTTCTCCGCATTTTTCGGGGACTGGACTTTGTTTTTGTTGTTTTTGGTGCGCGCAATGATGGCCACTTACCCGAACCCGGAGGATGACGCAATGACCCTGATGATCCACGACACCAACACCGCAAAGGAGAAGGAGCGACCCAAAGAGGAGCCGGTGCAGGAGAAAGTCACGGAGAAAGCGGATCCGTCCCAGAAGCCGCCGTACTCCTACGTCGCTCTCATCGCCATGGCCATCCGGGAGAGCACCGAGAAGCGGCTCACTCTGTCCGGTATCTACCAGTACATCATCACCAAGTTCCCCTTCTACGAGAAGAACAAGAAGGGTTGGCAGAACAGCATCAGACACAACCTGAGTCTCAACGAGTGCTTCATTAAAGTCCCGCGGGAGGGCGGCGGGGAGAGGAAGGGGAACTACTGGACCCTCGACCCGGCCTGCGAGGACATGTTCGAGAAGGGGAACTACAGGAGACGCCGCAGGATGAAGCGGCCGTTCAGACCTCCACCGACGCACTTCCAGCCGGGGAAGTCGTTGTTCGGGGGAGACGGCTACGGCTACCTGTCCCCGCCCAAGTACCTGCAGTCCAGCTTCATGAACAACTCCTGGTCGCTCGGCCAGCCGCCCACCCCGATGTCCTACACGTCCTGTCAGATGGCCGGCGGCAACGTGAGTCCGGTGAACGTGAAGGGTCTGTCGGCCCCTTCCTCTTATAACCCTTACTCCCGCGTGCAGAGCATGGCGCTCCCCGGCATGGTGAACTCTTACAACGGCATGAGTCACCATCACCATCCCGCGCATCCCCACCATCCCCAGCAGCTGAGCCCGGCCACGGCGGCGCCGCCTCCGGTCTCCTCCGGCAACGGAGCGGGCCTCCAGTTCGCTTGCTCCCGTCAGCCCGCGGAGCTCTCGATGATGCACTGCTCTTACTGGGAACACGAGACCAAACACTCGGCGTTACACACGAGGATTGATATTTAAAGTTTACCGAAATGGTCTGTGTAAAAAAAAAGAATAGAAAAAAGAGAGAGGAGTCTTGAGAGGGAGAGCAAATTCCTGTGATTTCAAAAACAGAACCAAGAGTATTTTTTTTTTGTATTTTTTTTTTTTGAAGAGACCATTGTTGACGAGCTGTGTGGGTCCAGCTGATATGTGCCGATGGAGAGGTATGCGCGAGTTGATGTGGGGAGAGTTTTACAAAATGGAATCGGGAAGCAAAGAAGTCCCCAGGACACACGGGCAGCACAGCCTCCGGGAGCCATTTCGCGCGCCGGTATTCCACTTGGACTGACGGTCGTAACTCGGTATTGTTGTCATAATTGTGCCTTTTTATGAAAAGATTTGATTTTTCACGGGCACGGACGTTGCTGACATCGCTTTCGGCTGTGTGTCGCCGGTACGCGTAATTGGTTCCTCTCAACTTTACGCACGGCCTATCCCAACTGTTGCCAAATGAAACGTGGACATGAGATGCCCTAATTAAGTCAGTGCTTTTAATGTGTGATTGAATCAGAGCTCAGTTCGGCCCTCTTAACTTGCACTGAGCACGGCCTGCGCGGCGAAGCGTCGCCTCCTGCGTGAACTCTGCTGGGTTAAAAGGTGACCGTGTGGGGAAGAGATCCAGACCGCCAGCCATACAATTCAGGGTTTTTCATAATTATTGATCCCACATGTATGATATTATTTCCAATATGACGCCAGCCAGTGCCAGGTTTTGGTAATCTTTCTGATTATTATTATTATTATTATTATAATTTTTTTTTTTTTTTATAAACGTGATTAGCTATATTGTCTCATTCATGTTGGGGCCATGTTTCATTTTAATTAGCACTTTTCCGTCTTTTCTAGGTTTGTGAATTTCTTAATAAACTTGTATTTCTTAAAGTAACGCAGTGGTCATGAAGTACTTGTTTGTATGCGTTAGGCTGTGATAACCACTGCTGGAACACACAGCATTCAACAACTCTGTGGAGGCAACGCAGCATAACACAAGTACTTAATTCTGAACATATACAGTATATTCAGAAGGATATAATCATCTCACAAACCGTCGTGCAGGCGTTGAGGTTTGACTGAACTCATTCCACTATTCATCCTGTAAAATGTCTGATTTTCAAGCGTTACGTCTCTTGATTTAAAAGGATCTATAAATATGACTGTATATATTTAATCAGTTGCTCATTTTATTTTTTGCAATGTATGCAATTTACTTTATCTCAACTGTGTGCCTACATCAAAAATAGAGAGAAGTAGAACTCCAACGAAGTAAGAATAACAATAATAATAATTTAAATAGAAATACAAAACTGATAAATAATAATAATGATGTGTATTTACAGTGTATTTGATAATTAAGGTCCCACAGCGACTGGTGTCTGTTTGATAGTTATTGAATATGTTCTGTGTGAAAGACTTCAGGCTGCACACACGTGCTGTGTGCATCATTCATAACTAATACGTCTTTCCTGCTATGGTCGCTATGAATATGTGTTTTTGGTCTCTCTTGAATATTTAGTATCATTTGTTACTAATAGAATAGTGTCAGTATAATAACGCCGATGCATGGAGGCTGTTGCCGTCCTCGGGTTTATTGTTTTATCATATTTTTTGCAACAAAAACAGCAGCAGCAGCAACAACACTATTACCATAATACTACTAATAAGACGAACTTCGACATCAGTTAATTTACTAAATGAAACAGAATCATGTGGGAAAGACCGGAAGTGTAAAAACATTTGGCGACGCAGAGTCGTCTCACACGCGCTCATAATAATCCTTTGCAAAACGTGACATCACACACACACACGCGCGCACACACACATTTTCCATCTAACCTCTTGATAATAGAGACACGTTGACGAGTGAGAAGCCTTTAATTCACCGACCCTCCCTAAAAGATCTCCACATTATCACAGCGCTGGACTGCAGGGCCATCTGGTTTTCACTTTTACATTGGAGGGGCTGACTCACAACAATGCAACCCAAGTTATTGTTTTTTTGAAAAAGCCGACCAATTATACAAAATATCATTTCCTAACATCCAAGAGCCTATTTCATATTAGATTGTGGGATCGGCGGGGTCTCGGGAGCGCCACCTCGATCCACCCTCTGAGCTGTCAAACACAGACTCATCATCAGAAACACTCGATCCTCCCAAAACACCCACACACCCACACACACACACACACACACACACACACACACACACACACACACACACACACACACACACACACACACACACGTAATATCAATAGGCTGACGCGTTAAAAACGACGTTTGCACAAATATGGAATATTAATGAGGTTAGAATAACTTTTGATTTTATTTCTTAACATGGAGCGCTATTTAAAAGGGTTCTCTGTGAGTGTGTTATGGCCCATATATATATACACACACTGCAGATTTCAAGATGTGTAACTTTTAAAACGGATCGACTTAAATTCAAGTACAGGGGGGCGACACATGCACGAGCGCGGAAAATAATAGCAATGCATGGATTTATTTCAAGGAAATATTTGGGGGGGAAATCGAATACACACTTTAATTAACAAAGTATGTTTTATTACGCAGGCATCTTCATGTTGGCAATTGTTTTGAGTGTGTGTGTGTGTGTGTGTGTGTGTGTGTGTGTGTGTGTGTGTGTGTGTGTGTGTGTGTGTGTGTGTGTGTGTGTGTGTGTGTGAGCCTAGGATTTTGTTGACCCGCTTCTTTATATTAGCTGTTATATATTATTTTTTTCAAGTAGTTAAATACAAACAAAATGGAAAAGTTAAATTGTTGTTGTTGAAAAACAAAACACTGAATATGAACATTAAAATGGCTCTAAAATAAAATAATAAAATGCATTGTTGCTGAAGTCCCTATAATAGATTTGCTTATATTTGTATAATGTGGTGTTCAAGGGACATAAAGGCCTATTTATTAAAAGTTAAGTAAGAGAAGCATGACGGGAACACGTTCACTTCATGCAGCCGTAATTACTCTGCTATAAAGGATGATTCTAGGTTAAATATCTTTTTCCTCAGCAGCCGTCGGGATGAAGGAGCGCGTGCTCTTTATACGTCGTTTGCAAGCCTGCGTGGAGCTGGACACGTGACAATTAAAACGTCCGCTGTTAGCTTCGGGACTGGTCGCAGGAACACCGCGTGACTCTCGTCCGGTGCGCAGAGCGAGCTGAAGAAATGTAGCTTCATCATCCTCTGCTTCCTCACATTCATGTTTTGTAAACAGTGAGGAGATAAGGGCGCGTTTGAAAGGCAAGTGTGTTCCAAACACTCCTCAAAAAATAATAAATACGAGTGTTTAACAAGAACGTGTGTTTCGGAGAGTGTAACTATCCATAAACTGTATGATCCAGAGATGAGTTGTATGATTGTAATGTTAATACAGCAGTTAATCAATGTAATGTTGTTGTTTTTTTACATTTATTTTTGAACAAACAGGACAAATGTAACGTTTCGTTTATCACGTTTTGATTATTAGCATTGGTGCGCCTCTAATACGTTATTTATGGTGGTGGATTTTGCAGTAAACTTGCTTTTAGTTTGTCAGGAAACCTGGACTTCTGCAAAGAAATGCCTCCAAGTGTAACACATAACAAACACAAACATACATTGTTGTCGTTAAACCTTGAGCCCTGTCGACTCGGTTGCGGCAGCAGGTGTGCATCTGCGCAGAAGGGTTGTCAGTTGAGCCGGTGGGGAACAATGGGCCTGCATACAGGAAGTCTCAGGGAGCTGACAGAGATAAGGCCGGCCGAGGTTCATGGCTCCAACGGGCCTACTTTCACAATATACACACACAGCCTGCTTTAAGTCGACCGATGAGCGCGTTGTTTTCATTTCACTTTGCATTATAATATTTAACACTTAATTAACTAACTAATTAATTAACGGTGTACTTTTACTCACTATTTTAACTAATGCAACCGCAGTTTTTGACCTTCACTGGCGCACAGATGTTGAGTTTATCATGATATTTGTTATAAGTTATACCACCTTAAATGCAAACTTAAGGAAATTATAAGCATTTTTTTTAAATATATATTTACCTAATAATAGTTGCATTCGAGGTCATGCAACGATAACTGCAGCGCTTACAAATATGCACTAAAGCACACGCGTTGAATAAAGACAGCTGCACGGGTGGTGAATAAACGCTGCTGTTAATTTCTCCATTATTTCTGCACGAGGTGGAAATGTGCAGTTCCTCTTCTTTTCTTTTTTTTTGTTGCGCTGAATTACCGTGATTGTATCCTTTGTTGTGCTCTCAGAGATGACAGATTATAATCAACAAGACGAATGAGGTCAACTCATTGTGGAACGGGAACACATTTGACCCTCGCTGCTGCTGTTGCTGCTGCTGCTTTGAGCACGCACACACACACACACACACACACACACACACACACACACACACACACACACACACACACACACGTGCAGCTGCGTATACCTGGACCCGTCCCGGGCCCTTCACGTGCTTGCACGCTCGACGGGTCGCCGGCGATGCGACCCGGCCGGTTCGAGTCACACGCAGGTTAGCAGGTTTCCCCAAATACTCGACACACAATTGAATTCCTGGCGTGTTTGAGATGGAAGGAGCAACAGTTTCCACGGGGCCGCGGCGCGCATCACCCCGAGCCCATTGAAAAGGAGAGTAAAGGGGGGGGTTGGGAGGTGGGGGGGGTCACCACTGTTTGGTATACATCTGCTCCAAACAGGAAAATATGCGAAGATTTGATTCGCAGAAAAATCCGGCAATTGTTTCAAATCAGCACGAGTCATTTTTTTTCCTTTCCTTTCTCTGTCGCTGCAGCAGAACTCTTCTATCTGAGCTATTTCTACGACACGACTCAATATAGAGCTGTTTATTTTCAGAGCGCGTCCTTTGGTGCATCTCCAGCTCTACGTGATGTTTTCACGACACTCTGCTGATTCCCATCTCGATGACAACGCGCGCGAGACAATAGCCGACATGCAATAATTCTTTTAATTTTGCCAAAATAATTACAATAGCGCGCGTTGATACGCGCAGTTTATAAATAGGAAGCCGCGACGTTTTGTTATACAGTGGACCTCTGGTCAACGGAAGGTTCATCAAAATGTCTGGAGATACAGCGGGACTATAAATACACACACACACACACACACACACACACACACACACACACACACACACACACACCAGTGTCTATTCTATTCTAGGAAAAAGAAGAAAAAAGACGGACTGTAAAAAAAAAATCATTACGCTCTGAACTCTGTTTACCCTGCAGCCTCCAGCGGGCCACTCAAATGTCCGAGTGAACGTGAAGGGGTCACGAGATGAAGAGGTTTTGTGTATACAGCTATAACAGCTTTTTTAAATGAATATTAATTAAAATATAACTTTATGTCCATTTCACATTTATGATCAGGAAAACATGATGTGATGACCAGCATCCATAGCGCCATCCAGCACCAAGGCTGAAGTGGATGTGGCGGAAGTGGCCAGTTTATATTGTAAAAAAAAGGGAGGGGGGGTGCGATAAAAATGTTTCCTCTCTCTTGATTATGAGCCGCAAATTGCTTTGCCGGGATTGAAGTGGGGCAGAGTCTATTTATTTATTTTTGTTCTTCCCATCGCGCGCTGATGGAGTCTATTTTTAACAGGAGGCCTTTCCCTCTTCTCGCCCTCTTTAAAAAACGTCCGCAGGGTTTGGCAACAAGAAGCTATTAAGGATAACCCGTCTCCTGTTAACGTGCAATCAATCAAAGATGGGGCCGAAGTCCCACGGCGGTAATTAAGGGGGCCCGGGCACCTGTTCTCGTGACACTGTAGGATATAAATAATAAAGCGGAAGCACCGTCTTCGTGGTGGACAGAGAGAGACAGAGAGAGAGAGACACGTCATCGCTGCAAAATCAGCTCCATCAGTAACAGGAATATGAGCTGCTCCGGATATGTGAACGAACACTGAGCTGATTTCACCCACGAAACAATTTCCACAGATGCCCTCTTAGTTATACTACCAAGTGTTCCTTACATTTCACAATAGTGCACGAGGATACAAATCGCGTGCACAACCTTAATGACACATCATTCAATTAGTTACGTGGTGATTCATTCAAATTCTGGCTGCTATTGTAATATCTCTCTATCAAATCTGTGTATTGTTATTTTATTGGTTTATAAATTATGAGTTGGTTTTTTGTATGAAGTAAGTCTCTATTGGGGAGAACACAGCGAAACAGGAAGTTGACCCTGAGGCCCTGACGTGCACGCCAAAACCCCCAAAACTCTTTCAAGCAATTACATCCCTCTTGGCAAGACCTCACAATTAAACAAATGATGATATTTTGATATCCATAATTATACGCATTCGCGTAAGGTACCCTTTCAAGCTCAACGTGCTTTGTGTTACACGCTCATCATCTGTGAAGAGATTATGCACAGTGTGGGGTTTTTGGACTGAGGTTTTAGTGCGTGTGTGTGTGTGTGTGTGTGTGTGTGTGTGTGTGGGGGGGGGGGGGGGGGTGCATTTAATCAAATAAGAGGAGCAGTAATGGAAGCATGCTGGACCCAGGAACGCTGCATGGACTGCTCCCTAATGCTGAGCAAATGAGAACGTTATGAGGAGGAGGAGGAGGAGGAGGAGGAGGGGGGGGGGGGCTTTAAACCGCTGCCCACCAGCAGGTCCACATGACTCAGCCTCATGTCTTCATCACCGAGCGAGCGTTTAAATGGACGTTAACGAAAAGAAACGTTGTAATTGATTGAGTGTGTGACCCGGTGACCCCGGGTCTCTACGTGGCACCGTGACCAGGTATCCACGCGCAGCAGCCGAACGACACCGAATATCACCGTCCATTGAAAGCAGTCGCATTGGGGACATGTACAGAAGTCACCCCCCAGATGTGATCACTCTGACAGAGTGATCGTTGGTTCTTCGCGCTCCTCGATAGAAGTGTGCTGCGTGGGTCCTCTGCTGCCCCCTTGTGGCGTGATAAAGGCTTTTTTATTGTGTAACGTGACTCAGCGTTTTCCTCCTGTTGTTGTTTGAATCAGCTGTCTTATCGAACAACCAGAGACTCCATGAAAAGACTGTAGGACACAGTCTACAGCGGCTTTAATGTCATGACCATTGAGCTGGAGGTTATTCTAAAGATTATTTCTAAAAGAACCGAAGGATGTTACATGTAAATCAAGATTAATGCCCCCAAAAATATACCAAAAACCGCTTTTCAAACAACCGTACAATCACAAACTTACTTACTTGAACCACAACTCTTCCTCACAAGGAATACACCTGTAAAAAACACACAGGTGAAAATAATAAGATTAATTAATGATGGCTGAAGTCCGTTTAGCTTCAGTTTCAGGGTCCTGGTATTTGTGCATGATGGCTCACTCACAATCATGATTTACTGGGACTCAATGGTAACGTGAGCTTTCAATATTATGACAATCAAAATGTGAGCTACAGGCCTGTTGTTGAATTCATTTATTATAAGAATAATATATATTTTTGTGTGGTTAATATGATTTAAAAAAACAACAACCTGGCATTGTTTCCCCTTCAGTTTGGTCAAAGCATTAGTTAGAGGTAAGTAGATAAGGGATTGATCTATGCTACTGACGGGAGTGCCCTTGAGCAAGACAGTGGTCAACTATGGTTGTAGAGCTGAACCTTTAAAGAGCAGTTGTGCCTGCAGTAATTAAGTGCAGAAGACACTGGACAATGTGTACAAAATGTTAATAAAACCCCCAAAATTGACCAAAAGCATGTTTCCTATCAGCCCTGTTTAATGAAATATGAGCTGCATTAACTCGTTTGAACACCAGAGGGCAGCAAAGCTCATCCTTTACTGACAAACTAAACGCTTTAAACATTTCATAAAGCTAGAGAGTAACAATTTATCAAAACACGGGATTATCTCATAGTGACGTCTCGTGGCTGAACTTGATGGTTAAGTGTTAAATTAAAGATTCATAACGGCTAAAGTGACGTATGATAAATGATAGGTCGCGTGCCATTTGAACGCTGTAATCGCCTAAATGAACGTTCGCGTCGGTCTTTAACTCAGAGGAGGTTGAACAACATTGTGTTTCCGGGTGAAATAATTGCTCGTAACTTTTGCTGCGGCGGTATGTTGGATAATGGAAGAAAGCCGGCTGCACCAATCAGCGTCAGACCTCAGACGACCAGCAGACCGGAAATGTAGCCTTCACAATAAAAGCCTCACAGGGCCACTTTGGAACAGCAGGCTTTTTTTCCTATTTTTTTTTAAGAAAACAGGAATAAAATCAGACTGTTTCACGTTATTGTGAATTAACATGAATTATTAGTCTTATGCTATGTTGCAAAAGACATGATTATTCATAATAAATAAAGTAGCTGCTTCTCAAACCTTTGGTGAGTTTATGGGACGTTTTCTGATTCACAGCATTAAAACCCTACCTCCAGATAAAACCCCTCCTGGTTCGGGGCCAGGTGATTCTGGACCCGGATCATGGAGCTTAAAGGCTTATTAATAAGGTCGAGCATCAGTTTCCATGGGTTGCCTGTTCAGGTTACACATGGTTCTGTCCCACAGCCACCCCACTTACAGACAGTCATCTGAATAGTTCTAGAGTCTGCAAAACAAATCTGTGTTCTGCAAGATGTTTGATTTGTGAGCTAAAATTGAATGTATGGACATAATAATTTGAATTATCACTGTCTGCTATGATAGGAACTAGATTTTGCAATGTGGGTGAATTGGGTTAACTTTTCTTTGCGTGATTTTAATGTATATTAAATTCATTTTTTAAAGCTCCCAGTTAATATAGTTTAAGTAATGTCAATTCAACTACAAGGTGGATATTTGTTTTCCTATAATCAAAGCGTTGAGTCTCACACGTCATCAGTAAGGTGTTTTATTTTGAAATCATAGAGCGGAAGTGATGTCTTTTTTCCTCCCGTCACTCTCTCTGACTTGACAGTGGAGGAAAAAGCAGCAGCAGCAGCAGCAGCGGCGGAGGCGGCGGTCGTGTTGTCGTAGGTGGTTGAGCGGTTCACCTTCGGAAACAAACAGGAAGAAGGACCGTGCGCGCGCGCGCGCTCCCTCGTCCACCTGTGTGTCCTGACAGCCGCGCGCTCTCCTCCCCTGTCCACCTGAGAGATCCGCGTCCTGACAGCCGCGCCGGCGCGTGAATCCACTTCCGACGACATAAAAAAGCCCCAGAAAATTAACTTGCAGCTGTTTGGGTCGTGCGCTCCACTCTTCACCGACATCTCGCCAGAGCGCGAGCAGAAAGGTGAGTCCACACTCGTTTCCTTTTTATTTCTTCTTTTTTTTATGAATATCAAGCGCTGGTCCCGGGTTAAAGTATATGCCGAATACTCCGGGAACCCTCCGTGGATGTGTTAAGGATTCACAAAAGCCTAAGACAGCTGTTCCGTTCAGCTGCAAACCCGAGACAACAACAAACTTGTTCTTTTTCTCAACCGACTTTGGTCTGCGCTCCCTCTCCACGCGTTCCGGGGGCTTACGTCTCTCACACGCACTGCGTGTACTTTTAACAGCGGGGCTGCAAGAGAGACCGCTAATTATTGTATAACTGATAACGACCGAAGCACGTTTTTATTTAAAGCTATATTAGTCCGCTTCGTCTCACGCCACAGCCTCTAAAGCGGGACTTTGCTGTCTTGTGCAGAAACGCTGATCAATTAAACCCAAAGTATAAACCCGCTGATCACTCCAGACCGAGTCCCCGCTGCGCCTCTTACTGTTGAGAAATGGACCGACGACATATTAATAAAGAGGATATGAAACTTTGGTGAGAGAGTCATTTAGTCAGCTTGTTTTTCTTTCTCCTCCGTGTCCATATTAACCTTTTTGGTTTTATTTCATCCCGAGACAGAAGTCAGCTCAGACTAAAATAAAGAGGACCTTATATGTTGCAGTACAGCTGCTGCTTTTTAGGTTATTTGATCCTCCAGATGTGGAACTCGAGCTGAATCATAAAAAAAAAAAGCGCCTCCATGAATCAACAGTTATGGATTCATTTGACGTAGTAGGGTTATTTGTACATCTTTAAATGTTGCTGGTGAGCTTTGGAGTTATTATTAAGTATTCGACAGATAGTGGGGGACCTGACAGTTAAGGCGACTTCTTTTGTAATTGTCGTGAATTGGTGTTAAGGTTTTTGGCATGTCTTTGGCAGCTCAGCCGTCCCCCCCCTCTCTCCTTTTCTCTCTGCAAACGCATCGGATCCGTGCCAGCTGCGCTTCCCATTTTAACACCTGTATGCTGTATGGACGCCCGATGATTTATTCTGTGTGTTTGTGCAAGAGAGGAGACGACGCTCACACATCCTCAGCTCCCCCCCCCCCCCCCCCCCCACCCCCCCCCCCCTCTGCTCACCACGAGCCAACAGAGACAGATTCATCAAATCAGAGCTTAGTTTGAGTTCAGGCTGTGTCAGTAGGTCTGTTGTTGTGATGTCAGGCAACACGAGGACAAAGACGCAGATGCAGGTTTGCAGACAGGTGTGTGTGTGTGTGTGTGTGTGTGTGTGTGTGTGTGTGTGTGTGTGTGTGTGTGTGTGTGTGTGTGTGTGTGTGTGTGCTTACAGGATGCGTTCAGCAGCACTTAGCCTGCAGGTTGATCATTGTGTGTTATTGTATACCAGAGGCTGCTTTCCATGTGTTGAAGTTACAAACTGATGAACTTCAAGCTTTATGTCTTTAAGTCAGATTTCTATTGTTTCCATAGGATTTATCTTTGGAAACAGTCGCTCCATCTGGGATGTTTTATCTGCAAAAAACAAACAGCTTCTCCGTTTTTAATTTCCGTAGCTCATAATAATAATCATAACTTTATTTATACAGCACCTTTTAAAAAAACAACAGAGTTTACAAAGTGCTTTGAGTGACGAATCAAAAGCGAGACAATAAAACAACAGCGAGGCAAGACAAATTAAAACCCTCATAAAACAGCACAATAGATGAAACATTAAAACCAATCGATAAGAGACACACACACACACACACACACACACACACACACACACACACACACACACACACACACACACACCCACACACACCTGTGCTGTAGTCCCTCACAGCTGATCACTCAAACACAGAGAATCTTTGAGCCACACGGTTCCGAAAGGAGGGGAGGGTTTCCTCACAATGAGTCCATATTTGACGCTAATTGATTTGACGTTGACGCCCCCCCCCCGTGCCCCCCCCCCCCTCGGCTGATACGTTCTGCTGTTGTTTTGGATCAGGCGGCGGCGGTCCTTCTGGCTGCCTCTTCTTATTTTTTATTTTTAGTTGGGTGGGCTCTGCTGTCCGGAGGTGAAGTTGGAGAGCACTGATAAGACCGATGACGTCACGCCACGGACATCAGCCAACAATGCAGCTATTTACTCCTGAAGCAGGCCTCCACTGGGCACACATGAGAGGATTCTGAATAACTGACACGCACACACACTCACACACACTCACAAAAGAAGTTTTGCAACAGCGGTGACGCCCGTGTTGTGCACGTTAGGCTTCACAAGGTCGCACGGTGCTGTGGAGTGAGGTCATCTCCCGTGGGAGTGTTGAGTTCTCTGAAGGAGACGAGGAGAAAAGGAAAGGTGGAGACGGCGTGTTTGGTCTCGGCGTGGCGGAATCATCCGGTCAACCTTCTGGCTTCAGCGTCAAAAAAGTCTTTTTGTTGTCAGTAATGTGAACAATAACACGTTGCATGTGTCCGCGTGAGCCTCGCGGACTCTTCAGGCGGCGCGGCGGAGAGTGTTTGGACAGCGATGCGTTGCTCTTAGTTTTGGCTGCGCTCCAACAACGTCTGATTTCAAACGAAACAACGACTGTGGAGGTGGAAAAAACGCTGACTTTCAACTTTCTCAAAAGGTGTTCACACGCGTGAACCTTGTGGGAAAAGCTTTAGGTCAACAGACCCTTTTTTTTTTTTGTTCTTAATACCTACAGAATGCACTTTATAGAAACCTAAAGACACTGAATAATAAGACGGAATGTTCTGGCTTTAAATCAAAGTACAGATAAGAAAACAACTGGAGAAGGTGGGCTTTTTTTTTTTTTTAAGGCTTAACATGGAGGATAGCTGCAGTGTCAGGGCAGCTGACAAGCTCTCCTCCCTGTCTTCTGGGTTTGTGTCTCACTGATTGCCTGCTGTGCTGGAGAACCGCTGGAGCTCTGAAAGGCTCCATTATTGAGCTGCTGCAGTGGAGCGGCATCGCAGAGAGAAACACCTACATGTACTTTATTATGTTTCTCCCCAAGAGACCCACTTTTGCAACCTGAATTATGTATTCTACTGTGTGTGTGTGTGTGTGTGTGTGTGTGTGTGTGTGTGTGTGTGTGTGTGTGTGTGTGTGTGTGTGTGTGTGTGTGTGTGTCGTCACGTATTATTTGGACCATCCCCATTATTCTCTTTCACTCATTCACACTTCCTCCTGTTATACTTTTAAAGAAATCGCCCCTCGTTACAGTGAAAGGGTTGCGTAACATCCCCTCAAAGAGTCGTATGAAAGGGAGCCAGTTGTTTCTGTGTGCGTGTGTGTGTGTGTGTGTGTGTGTGTGCGCGCGTGTGCGCGCGCGTGCGCGCGCGTGTGTGCGTGCGCGCAACCTGGCTTTCACAACATTCGTCTGCTAGCTTTGCACGATAACAACAATCTCATCTGCTACCAGGAAAGGCACCGTCAGGTGTTGAGCTCATAAAGAAACGCACGCAGACTGTACCTTCCTGCTTTTATTCTAAAACTAAAAAACTTTGTTTTGGCCACAGCTAGAAATGTGAAATGTGACTGTACTGTGAGATGAGAGCTGCTGGAATGCTTCACTCTGCAGCGCAGCAGGCCGGGACCTGCCGAGGAATGCAGGGGAGACGGCAGGGAGAGTGTTAGAGAGACGTAACCAACGCAGAGGAGGAGGTACAGTGAAGTATGTAACATGATGAACTAATGGCTCCCTTTTTTAATTCATTCCCTGTTATCTAATCTGCGCACACAGCAGAAACACCTGAAAATGTGACGACGTAAACAGCCGGGATGCGTCGACACACGTCCGGCCTGCAGCGCGCGGTGAACGGCACGCCGCCGCCGGTTGGTACTCTCCCGTTGCCAAACGGAAACGACATCCGAGCATCTTCCATCACTCGTGCACGCACAGGAAGCGCCGACTCCCTCGACGCGAGGGGCCGCGGACTGCCGTCGGTACAAATTACGCGTCAAGAGAACCGCTAACGCTGTTAAAAACCGTTCCCCATTACCTGCGCACAGGTCTGATGTTCCCTCGACAGTGTGGATTACGGCTGATCTAGACGCCGCCTGTCTGAAAACATGGGAGACATCCATCACTTGATGTACACATCTGTATGGCAGCTGCTGCAGCACCGCCGCGTTAACGCAATTTACACAAAGCCGAATTCAAACTTATCCTTTTTAATCTACATTTGCAGCACAACAGAGTGTCTCGTTATCACATTTCATATTGCCGATCGTTGTCATATGAGACGCCATATTGTCTGGGAACGTCGGCGCGACGATGCGACTGAATCCGATTAGGCTACAGCGTATGTAGACACAATGTTAATGCTAGACATCCGATGATGTCACAGGTCCCATCAGGTATTTATATTTACGTTCAAGTTATTGCCTCTTAATGCATAAGAATAGTTGCGAAAATCATCTTGTAACAGATGTGGGTCGTTATGTCTCGACCGACTGACGCACAATGTTGTTGTTGTTGTCATTTAGACCGTTTCTATTACTGGTGGAGCTATGACTGAATGGAAAATTACACACAACAGATGTTCCAAATAAATTCTTTTTAGTAGTTTTTATTGAAATAAACGCTGAAAATGTGTTCATCTGATGTTGTTCTGCAAGAGATGGACTTTAAAGAGAGATGAAGAGAAGAGGCCTTCTGGCTGAGAGAGAGAGAGAGAGAGAGAGAGAGAGAGAGAGAGAGAGAGAGAGAGAGAGAGAGAGAGAGAGAGAGAGAGAGAGAGAGAGAGAGAGAGAGAGAGAGAGAGAGAGAGAGAGAGAGAGAGAGCTCTGTTTTTATTTTTTAGATTTAGTGCTTCATTCATAATCGTAAAACAAATCACACACAAACTTTCCACCTGTGGCAGCCTGAGATGCATGGATAACGTTGAGTTATGTGTTGGGGGGGGGGGGGCTGTTATCTGAGAAGGCAAAAAAAAACTCAGCTTCACGTCTCCATGGTAACACATTCTCACCGGCTGCTGACACACACACACACACACACACACACACACACGAATGTAGACATCACACGGCTCGACTCGTGCAGAAAGAGAGAGTGTGTGTTTGTGTGTGTGTGTGTGTGTGTGTGTGTGTGTGTGTCGCGTACGTACGCTGAGGTGCGTTCACATGCTGCCATCTTCTGACATTGCTAAACCCACGTGTCGTCGTGTAACTGAAGGCAACGTGTTGGTTTATATATAAGCATGTTGACGTAACACAAGATGGGGGGGGGGGGGGGGTACGGTGTATAGAGAGTTTATTATATATTATATGCACATACGTGTTATTATATGGAAACATTTTGAGAAAATGTGGACCTGAGGTCAGGAGCTGGGAGGCATTCGCTTAGTTTTTAGCACCGACTTCCCCTTAATTCCGGCTTGTTTAGTGCTCAACAACTTCTGGAATCACATCAGTCCTGAAGTGTGTGTGTGTGTGTGTGTGTGTGTGTGTGTGTGTGTGTGTGTGTGTGTGTGTGTGTGTGTGTGTGTGTGTGTGTGTGTGTGTGTGTGTGTGTGTGTGTGTGTGTGTGTGTGTGTACACTCCACGATGTCATTAAGTCTGGACAGACTTTATATCTCTCTCACTTCTATATTCCCTTCCCCTGTGAAACTATATGACTGATATCAACTACATCATTGTGTGTGTGTGTGTGTGTGTGTGTGTGTGTGTGTGTGTGTGTGTGTGTGTGTGTGTGTGTGTGTGTGTGTGTGTGTGTGTGTGTGTGTGTGTGTGTGTGTGTGTGTGTGTGTGTTCTGAGTGATCGGCGGTGCTAGTTGCCCCGGGCTCAGACGGACCTTTGCTCAGTCAGACAGCCGGTATAGGTAACTGATTTACAGCGTCCGGGGGAACTTTTGAGGAACAGGCAGACGCACTCCGCCCACCTCAGGTCAGCCTCACCACAGCGCCTAAAAATAGAGCTCTGCAGCAAGCGCCGAATAAAAGGGAGACAAAGGGGAGGAGTGGGTGAGACACAGACGGGCATTGATTGAAAGACGTCAAACGAAGTACTTGTAACTCACCTTTGATGGCCGTGAAAACCCCCGCCTGGGGTTATAAACGTCCCACTGTGCTAACGAGTGGGTGTGTATTGTGTTTTTGGAAATGAGACAGTGCTCTTTTGTTTACGGTGATGACGCCGAACGGCCCTTCAGACCACTCTCGGTTTTTTGGGGGGGGGCGGGGCAGTGCTCTCCCGCATTCCTCTCTCTCCTGCATGTTTTTTTTTAAAGATCATGACATAAACGGTCTCGGGTTGGACTTCAGACGTCCTCGCAGCGAGCGTGATCCTCAGTCGTGTGCTTTTCGAATGCGTTTCAATTCCTTTTTAATTAAACCGCGTCCAGCTCCAGGCTGCGTTTACTAGTTTTAGGCCCCGGGCGTTAAGTCACTGCTCGGTAAGTGTGACGACGGGGAGTGGCCTTCAGGAGCTCCGGTCTGTTATGTAACCCTTCAGGCCTCCGCAAACCACCTGTTTACAAAAGGAGCTCTCGGCTGCCCTTTACGGCCTGGAAGGTTGGAAGAGAATTAAGGATATTTACGAGGAGGGGGGGGAGCGCTGACCCGCGTGACCGATGTAATAAGATAACACCGGGCATATTGGCAGACGAAAGGGCGAGGGAGAGTCAGAGACTTATTAGGATTGGGCATTCCTCGCATTCTGTACCAGAGGAGGGGTGGAGGGGAGGAAAGGAGTGTGTGTGTGTGTGTGTGTGTGTGTGTGTGTGTGTGTGTGTGTGTGTGTGTGTGTGTGTGTGTGTGTGTGTGTGTGTGTGTGTGTGTGTGTGTGTGTGTGTGTGTGTGTGTGTGTGTGAGAGAAAATAGAGAGTCATATCAAGGCAGATTCTCACTGTGGTGTTTGCACAATGATAAGAGGGAGAGTCATTTTGGGGAGGCCCTGAGAAAACTGTGTGTGTGTGTGTGTGTGTGTGTGTGTGTGTGCCTGATTCCTCCATCGTAAGAAACCCCCACTGAAACACACTGCGCTTGAAGCCCACGTCACCGTCCGCTGCTGCGAGCGTCGTGCTGGAAATAGTTCCCCCAGTGCCGCTATCGCTCCACAAACGACCTCAATTTAGTTTAATCTAATCCCCTGGCCTGCATAGACGTAGTTATTCTGAAGATATAGCTAACTAAAAGTGGATATTTGCCACTCATAGCAACAGCAAAAAATACATTTCTGTTAATTAAAGAACGGGCCAGAAATGTCCAATAGTCTGTCTTTTAGAAACGCCTGTTCTCCTCGGCAAATGTTCCGATAAGATGCTGTATAAGTGAAGTCCTTGAGACGTTCTTTAAAACCCACTCGGCCTCCAGAGGATCCTATAAGTTCT
>NW_027176490.1:0-51298 GCF_023349555.1 Cebidichthys violaceus | reverse complement strand
AAACTGACGAGTGAATTAATCACAAAAAAATAAATAAAACGCCCCCCCGATGTGTGAAGACTTTTATAATCGAGAGACTAAGAAACCTAAAAAAGGGGTTCTGAGGAAGATTTTTGGTATTCAGCATATAAAGTAAAATAGAGATGGAACTAAATAAAATATTGAATCTGTAGTCCGTTTTCATGGAGAAGAATTAAAAAAAGAATAAACGAATAAATAAATTGTGCGCTCATTTCTAAACAAGCCCCTTCTACGATCTTATGCTGTTTTCTTATTCTCCAGACAGAAAATCGTGGATGTACTTGGTATTTTTTTGCACACTGGATCTCTAATATTCCCGTCGCTGTAAAAGACACCAGGGCAATAATACTAATACTTTTTTTGGGGCGTAAAACGTCTAAAAATGTCAATGTGTTTGAACTTATGATTTACTGTATTAATGCAGGAGTACGATTTAAGAATTCATGCAAACTTGAGTCGTTTTAAATGTCCGTAAAACAGAGAATATGAGGCTATATATTGATATATAACAACATGAGGAGATGCATTAAATATAGATGTACTGGTGAATGTAATATGAGAGACTTAATTAAAGATATAAAGAGAAGATTTTTGTGCTGAAAATCTTCTGCAGAACTTCCCACAGTTTACTGAACGTCCTGTATAAAGATGCTGTATTATTATTATTATTGTTATTATTTTGTTCCTCTGTGTTATTTGGCTGTTTTTATTTATTTTATTTTATATTGGCTCCTTTGACAGCTGATTACCTGGTCTTTGTATTTTTATATTTCTATTTCCATCCTCTGGATCTCTTTTTGTATTTACATGATAACCTGCTGTTTGTAACGCTCAGTATTAACCTGCTTCCTGCTCGCTTTTTATAAACGGGAAGGTGTGTGTGTGTGTGTGTGTGGGGGGGGGGGGGGGGGGGGTTGGGCTGTTAGCATGAGTAGACTCTTCATTACTACGTCCTCTTATTATTATTGCTATCTCCTGACACCGGACCCTTCTTGTGCCTGTGCATGCCTTAACTTCTGAAGCATATACACGATGCATTAATCCAAGACACTGTTGATCTACTGATGTGGAGTATTTGATCATGTTTAAAGGGAATAAATCCCAATAAATCCCAGTTAAATACGACCTCCCGTCTGCAGGCTCGTCAATCACTGTGAGGGTGAACACACTTTTCTAGATGTGACACGTTTACTGCTGGAAATACTGCAGGGACATTAAATTAATATGTTGGTACAATTACAGCCATCACTTACTCCTGTGTATATATATATGTATATATATATATATATATATATATATATATATATATATATATATATATATATATATATATATGTATATATATTTATCTGCCCCGTATATAAAAGCTCAACATTGTGTTCATTCTCAGGGTTACAGGAAGCATGAAATAAAACATGTTCTCATAATGGTTCGTATGATATCTTCACAAAAAGTCCAGCAACATGTGTCAATATCTGCTCGATACATGAATAATCTTTTCAAAATAAACTTCTGTTTTCACAGGAAAATACTTAGTTAGGTTTAGTAAAAGATGGTGAAATACAGCCCAAAACCAAGATGGCAAAGGCCCAAAACCAAGATGGCGACGGCCCAAAACCAAGATGGTGGCATCCCATAACCAAGATGGCGGAGGCCCAAAACCAAGATGGCGATGGCCCAAAATCAAGATGGTGACATCCTATAACCAAAATGGCGAAGGCCCAAACCAAGATGGTGACTTCTCATAACCAAGATGGCGGAGGCCCAAAACCAAGATGGCGACGACCCAAAACCAAGATGGTGACGACCCAAAACCAAGATGGCGACGAACTTGAGACTTCAAAACCATTGTCCACAAACCAACGGGTGACGTCACGGTGACATCGTCCACCTCTTATAAACAGTCTCTGGGTCTATAAGATTTATCCCTCTGGGCTTTTATCAACCGTCAGACATCGTGGACAAAACCAGTAAATGAGTACGAACTTCCTCAGAGGACTTCGGTTGAGTAGGCGGTCCTTCGGTGTCAGAGTAACTCTGGTCAGAAACAATCAAGATAAGGATAGTTTACTTTATGTCTACCAGCTGTTGATTTATCAGACTTCTTGCCAATCTTCAAAAGTCAAAGTAGACTGACGACTAAAACCTCATCAGCCTTCTACAGTGAACCAGAAGGCTGATGAGGTTTTCTGTAAATAATGCAAACGCCTCCAGCCAACCAGAAATAAGTGTTCTGAGGCCAAAAGTACTTCATAATATTTGGATTAACATCTTTCTCTCACATAAACTGCAGACGACCTTTTACTGAAACTTAAAAACAAAACAAAAGTTGAAGGATTCTATAAAGACGTCAATAAAGAAAATTATTTAACCTGCTATTTGAACAGAATAAAGGGCCGACAGCATGATGACGGTCTGCAAAATAAACAAATCAAATTAAACTTAATCAGACATGTTGATCATCTAGATACACGATTAGTGTCGTATTCATTGCAAGACGCCTATAAACTTTCAGAAATCATAATTAAAAAAAAATCTCAGCCAAACAGGAAATGCTTTTATTTTCTAAAATAAAAATGTTGTCATCGTCATGAGAGACATTAAAAATAAAGAGAGAGAGAAAGGAAGAAAGAAAGAGAGAGAGAGACGAGGGAGTGAGCTTCATGTTCTCTTACACCCTCGTTTCTAGGACGAGAGGTTGTCACGGCAACCGTCGGCAAGGGAGCTGCAATAGGCAGCGGGGGAGGAGAGAGCAGAGAGGAGAGAGGAGAGAGAGAGAGAGAGAGAAAGAGAGGAGAGAGGAGAGAGAGCGGACAGAGAGAGAGAGAGAGGTCTGATTCGTCTCTGTTAATAAAAGATCTGTGTGTGTGTGTGAGTGTGTGTGTGTGTGTGTGTGTGTGTGTGTGTGTGTGTGTGTGTGTGTGTGTGTGTGTGTGTGTGAGTGTGTGTGTGTGCTTCATTTGAATTTTTGATTCTTATAAATTATTAAGAGACTTCACCGCTGAGGCTACAGGAGAAGATCAGAGACAGCGAGAGGGAGGACGAGGAGAGAGGAGGAGGAGGAAGAGGAGGAAGAGGAGGAGAGAGGAGAGAGGAGAGAGGAGGAGGAGGAAGAGGAGGAAGAGGAGGAGGAAAGAGGAGAGAGGAGGAGGAGGAAGAGGAGGAGTAGAGAGGAGAGAGGAGGAAGAAGAGGAAGAGGAGGAGACAACTGAGATGAAGGTCACTCAGTCAAATAAAGAGAAAGAGTAAATATTTAAAGGATGAGTCAGCTGTTTTTGTTCAGACTCAAACCATCAGTGACTGTTTCTAATGTATTCATGTATTCATGTATTAATGTCACCTTAACGTGGTGGAGGAGTTTGAGTGGCTCAGTGATCCTGGGAGCTATGTTGTCCGGGGCAGTAGCCCCTGGTAGGTTCTCCCAAGGCAAACAGGTCTCAGGGGAGAGCCCAGACTAAGAGCCCACGGTTTTCAGCCACCTCGCCCGGACCAGGGAAACCGGGGGGCCCTCTCGGAGCCAGACTCAGGAGGGGAACTCGTTGGTGATGGTCCTTCGCCCATGGGACCCAGTGGGGCTCAGCCCGAAGAAACAACATGGAGCAGCCACCCTGTGGACCCACCGGGAGGAGTTCATGGAGTCCTCCCAGTCCATGGAGAAGGACTTTTGGTTGGCCTCAAGGAGGTTCTGGCAAACCATCCGACGGATCAGGAAGGGAAAGCAGGACCTACCCCAGGCTGTTCTCAGCGGGGGGGAGGAACTGCTGACCCGGACCCAGTGGAAAGAGCACTTTGAGGAACTCCTAAACCCGACCAAGATGTCCTCTGGAGAGGAGGCAGCGCCTGAAGACTTGCGGGGGGACGCACCCATATCCCTGGCGGAGGCCGCTAAGGTAGTCAAGAAGCTTCTTGGTGGCAAGGCACCGGGGGTGGATGAGATCCGCCCTGAGATGCTGAAAGCGCTGGACACTGTTGGGCTGTCTTGGCTGACACGCCTCTTCAATTTTGCATGGGGGTCGGGATCAGTGCCCATGGATTGGCAGACCGGGGTGGTGGGGCCCATTTTCAAAAAGGGGGACCGGAGAGTGTGCTCCAACTATTGGGGTATCACACTACTCAGCCTCCCGGGGAAGGCTTATGCCAGGGTGCTGGAAAGGAGGCTCTGACCGTTTGTCAAACCTCGGATTCAAGAGAAGCAGTGCGGATTCTGTTCTAGGTGTGGAACAGTGGACCAGCTCTTTACCCTCACGAGACTACTGGAGGGGTCCTGGGAGTTTGCCCAACCAGTCTACATGTGCTTTGTGGACTTGGAGAAGGCTGTCAACCGGGGTTCTTGTGGGGGTTTCTTATGGGAGTATGGGGTGCCGTATCCATTGCAACAGGCCATCCGGTCTCTGTACGACTGCAGTAGGAGCTGTGTCCGAATTCTCTGCAATAAGTCAGACCATTCCTGGTGGGTGTTGGCCTCCGCCAGGGCTGCCCTTTGTCACTGGTCCTGTTCATGACTTTCATGGACAGGATATCTAGGCGCAGCCAGGGGGTGGAGAACGTCAGGTTCGGGGGTCTCGGGATCGCCTCTCTGCTGTTTGCAGATGATGTGGTCCTGTTGGTCTCCTTTGAGGGTTAGGGTTAGGGTTAGGCAGCCGAGTGTGAAGCGGTGGGGATGAGAGTTAGCACCTCCAAATCTGAGGCCATGGTGCTCTGCCGGAAACCAGTGGATTGCTTCCTCCAGGTGGGGACGGAGTGCTTACTGCAAGCGAAGGAGTTCAAGTATCTCGGGGTCTTCTTTACAAGTGAGGGTAAGATGGAGCGGGAGATCGACAGGCGGATCGGTGCGGCTGCTGCAGTAAAGCAGGTGCTGCACCGGACCGCCTTGGTGAAGAGGGAGCTGAGCCGGAAGGCGAAGCTCCCAATTTACTGGTCGGTCTACGTTCCGACTCTCACCTATGGTCACAAACTCTGGGTCGTGACCGAAAGAACGAGGTCGCGGCTGGTTGGTGGTTCAGCATCTCATCAGGATGCCTCCTGGGCGCCTCCCACCGGAGGTTTTCCGGGCACACCCAGCTGGTAGGAGACCCCGGGGAAGACCCAGAACACACTGGAGGGACTACATCTCCCAGCTGGCCTGGGAACGCCTCGGGGTCCCCCAGAATGAGCTGGAACATGTTGGGGGGGAGAGGGAAGTCTGGGTCAGCCTGCTGGGCCTGCTGCCACCGCGATCCGACCCCGGATAAGAGGAGGAAAATGGATGGATTATTAATGTATTAATATGTTTGTTACTTATGAGTATTTATTGTTTGTTTTATGTTTCTTAGCTCCATAATTTGTCTTGTGACTAATGAGATATCCACACAAGAGACTTGATATCAGCGAATTTATTTAATATAATATATTAAAATGTTTCAGTCATTTTACAATTCAATTAAATCTTAATTATATGTATGTTATTTCCCAGTTTGATCCATTCAGTGTTAAAACAGGACGTCCTTCAACTTCAAATAAATCTTCACATTAAGGGAGAAGAACTCATATAGGTGATAAATGACTCCAATAACTCTGTGTGTGTGTGTGTGTGTGTGTGTGTGTGTGTGTGTGTGTGTGTGTGTGTGTGTGTGTGATAACTCTCTCTGTTCTTTATTATCAGAGTGTGAAAGTGATTGAACCTCAACAACAAATAAAAAACATGAAGTCTGCAGAAAAGGAGGCAAAGGAGACAGATGAGGAGATGGATGAGGAGACGAATTAGGAGACAGAGGAGGAGACAGAGGAGGAGACAGATGAGGAGACAGAAGAGGAGACAGAGGAGGAGACAGATGAGGAGACAGAAGAGGAGACAGAAGAGGAGATAGAAGAGGAGACAGAGGAGGAGACAGATGGGGAGACAGAGGAGGGGACAGATGAGGAGACAGAAGAGGAGACAGAAGAGGAGATAGAAGAGGAGACAGAGGAGGAGACAGATGGGGAGACAGAGGAGGAGACAGATGAGGAGACAGAAGAGGAGACAGAAGAGGAGACAGAGAGGAGACAGGTGAGGAGACAGAGATGAAGTAAAAGCATATTTGACCTTCAGCTCCTGATTTTATTAAAATAATAATTAAAGGTCTCTGTTGTTTTTTAAACCCTGGATTCTGTCTACAGGTTGACATTTGTAAATAATAATTCATATTTGTTTTCATTTCTCCAGAGGAAGTTTAGAATCTGACCGACCAAATAATAACTGATGGAAACAGCTCTCTTCACTGGTTTTATTATTATTATTATTATTATTATTATTATTAATCATTGATATATATTATACATATAAATAGAAACAGATATATTACAAAAGTATTGTTGGACGCAAATAATCAGAAAAGTTTGATCTCATTTTGATTTAAAAATCTCTATTTCTTAAAAATTCGGCCAAAATGACAAATAAATGAAAGTGAAACCACAAATTAATAAATACATAAATAAGTAAAATACTCTTCAAAAAGTCAAGTTTACCTTCTTAGTAGTAATAGAATAATACATATTAGACAAAGATAAACTTT
The DNA here is from genome assembly GCF_023349555.1 of Cebidichthys violaceus. NCBI lineage: Eukaryota > Metazoa > Chordata > Actinopteri > Perciformes > Stichaeidae > Cebidichthys > Cebidichthys violaceus. The sequence goes on along the minus strand of NW_027176490.1, from coordinate 44,747 downwards.
ATTGAATGACAGTGACTTTCTACCCAAGGGGCGGGTCTTAGAGGTGAGTGGCAGCTGCTCAGCTGATGTTAGCTGTGATGCTAACGTCACTTAGCACGCTCAGCCCGCGGGTCTTCGCTAGTCCTCCACCTGTGCACGGCGTTACAGGTGACATCCGGTCAAGAGGTGAGCGCCAACAGACTCTGCACGTGCATGTTACAGTTGTTCACGAGGAGCTCCGAGTTAATGAACATGACGTCATTAAGGGCTGACTGGTGTTTCTATTATTATGTCCACCCCATTAAGACCTAGAAGGACAGAAACAGAATGTTTGTTGCAGCTGCTGGAACTACTAGTAGTACTACCACTACTACTAGTACTAGTACTAGTACTACTACTACTGCTACTAGTACTGCTACTACTGATACTAGTACTACTACCACTAGTACTAGTACTACTACTACTGCTACTAGTACTGCTACTACTAGTTCTAGTACTACTACCACTACTACTGCTACTAGTACTACTACTACTGATACTGCTACTAGTACTGCTACTACTAGTACTACTGATACTACTACTCACTGAGCGTTCTATTGTTTTATTATTATTATTGTTATTATTATTATTCTCACAGAAAGCGAGCAGCAGATGACTTTCTTCTTCTATTTTTCTGTTAAAATCTAAAGTTCAGCTGACTAATTGTTTAACAGATCTTTCATTCACATGAAGATTATTTTTAGGATTAAATAATTGTTCTGGTTCCGTGTAAACCGGTTTCGTCCTCTTTCTGTAATCGTCTCATCGTTAGCGTCTCAAACACGGAGGTCAAACCTCGAGAGGACGGAGGAGACGGACGGATTAGGGAAGACAAAGAGGGGAAGAGATGAGAGGAGACAACTGGAGTGGATTAAATCAACCTGGAGGGATTTCATTACCCGGCTGTGACTCACTTATCTGATCGATGGATTGAATTAAAGCGTCTCTTCCTCCTGACGTCCTCTGCCGGGTCCGTCCCGTCCTCTCCAGGTCCAGGTCCAGAGGCACCTTTGGGTTTTTAAAGGCGTCTCCTGTTTTTACTCTTTTTATCATTGCTCTCCGAACTCCAACAAGGTTGTTGTTTAGTTTTTTGTAATAGGGGAAAGAATACGGAAAAACAAAAAGGATGAAGATAAATATATTAAATCATATAAGAATAAATAAATAGTAAAATATATAGAGTCATTTATATGCAATAAATATATATTTAAAAACACATGAATAATAATAGAAAGAAATAAGTGAACGTTCGTTATTATTTATTATTATTGTTTATTCTCTTCTCATGGCCCTCCTGTGACTCCATAGACTGAAGAGGAACTACTTATATAAGAATATATAAATAAAACAATACAAATATAGAGTAATTTATATGCAATAAATAAATAAATGTATATATATATTTAAAAACATGAAGTAAAAAATATATAGAATTAAATTAACTAAATAAATAATAATAAATTAATATACTTATTATTCTTTTATATTTTTATGTTTCTTTATATTATTCTTTTACAAATGTATTCTTTTTTATGAAAGGGAACTACTTTATCTAAAACACTGCAGCATCAGTAAAGTACAGTGTTCTGTATTATTAATAACGACTAAACGGGCTGAAAGATGCATGAACGCTGGAGTGAAAAAATATTCTCACATACACACACACGCACACACACACACACACACACACACACACACACACACACACACACACACTTCTTTCTAAACCTGTGCGCTCCATCTAGTGGACGGTTGCTCAGTAACAGTTTTCCTCTGTGACCACCAGAGGGCAGCACCTCATTAAACAGCTGCACACATTGTGCAATAATCCAAAACTCAATGGAAAAAACTCCAGATGCTTGTTGCTGTGGGAACCGGGGAGGAGGGAGGGCGCTAACTTCCTGTTGGCCTACAAAATAAAGTTTGGGCGTGTTTACAGGCTTCTTTGGAAAGAAGGAAGTCAGGTTCATAAAGACACAATTAAACACATCAGCTGTGTTAAGGCAAGGCAAGGCAAGTTTATTTGTATAGCACATTTAACAACAAGGCAATTCAAAGTGCTTCACATAAAACCATTAAAAGCATCAAAACATAATGCAAAAGATTTAAAAACAATTAAGAACATTCATTGAAACATTAAAAAGCTAAAAAAATAGAATAATAGTTGCAGTGCAGTGTAAGAAAATAAAATACAGTAGTAGTAAAATACAGAAATTGATTAATATCCTTGAATGTGGTTCAATCAAAGGCAGCAGCAAACAGAAAAGTCTTCAGTCTGGATCTAAAGGAGCTGAGGGTCTCTGCAGACCTGCAGCTTTCTGGGACTTTGTTCCAGATATGTGGAGCAGAACAACTGAACGCCGCTTCTCCATGTTTAGTTCTGACTCTGGGAACAGAAAGTAGACCGGTCCCAGACCACCTAAGGGGTCGGGATGGTTCATAAGGTAGCAGCAGATCAGAGATGTATTTGGGCCCTAAACCATTCAGTGCTTTATAAACCAACAGCAGGATCTTAAAGTCAATTCTTTGTTGGACAGGAAGCCAGTGCAAAGACCTCAGAACTGGAGTGATGTGATCCACTTTCTTGGTCTTAGTGAGGACTCGAGCTGCAGCGTTCTGACTGACTTTTTACAGAGACCTGTAAACACACCGTTACAGTAGTCCAGTCTACTGAAGATTACTTTACATTACAGTCATTTAGCAGACGCTTTTATCCAAAGCGACTTACAATAAATGCATTCAACATAGGTATTCAAGAGAACTACTTGTCACCAGAAGACATAAGTACATCTCTTTTTCCAAACAAGCATCTAAGAGCATGAAGCAGAGCATAACTCAGAAGATAAATGCATGGACAAGTTTTTCCAAATCCTGTTGAGACATAAATCCTCTAATCCTTGATATGTTCTTCAGGTGATAGTAGCTGATTTTGTGATTGTCTTGATATGGCTGATCAGATTGAGGTCTGAATCCATAACTACACCTAGACTTCTGGGTTGGTTTGTGGTTTTTAACATCAGTGATTGAAGCTGAGCGCTGACTTTCAATCGTTCATCCTTGGTACCAAAAACAATCACTTCTGTTTTATCTTTGTTTAATTGAAGAACATTCTGACACATCCAGGTGTTGATTTGTTCAATGCATTTACCCAGCCCTTGTATGGGATTATAGTCCCCTGGTGATATAGTTATGTAGATTTGTGTGTTGTCTGCATAATTATGATAACACACTTTGTTGTTTACTATTGTTTCCTCGCAGCCTCGCCTGTCTTTTTCTATAAACTATCAGGACAGGAATGGAGAAGGCTAGCTGCATACAGGGCCCCGACTTCTCCTGGAGAGAGGAGGGGGTCCTGGATGGAGTCTGGGGGGTGGAAGTAGGTGCTGGGGAGGGAGGTAAAGACTCCTCCTTTCGGAAGGGTGGGGAAAGTGGGAGATCAGAGGCGATCTCTGATGATGAGGTTGGAGACTCCTCCTCTTGGCTCTCGTTAGGCGGGGGCATCCTTCCTGTAAGGTTTCTATGGCGATGCTGTGTGGTTAGCTCTTGTTCAAACTCCTCTTGTCTCTTGTTCTTGGCAGTGGGAACAGACTGTTGACGCAGGAAGAAAAACAGGTTAGAGGTAAACAGTTTTACCCCTGACTTGTTCAGGCAAACTCCATGTGCCTTAAAAAGATGTCTGCGCTCCCAGAAAAGGTATAAATTGTTGATCAAATGTACTGAATGGTCAGTACATGCAGTTGACAGTCATTTGTTCAGTGCAAACAGCCTGCTGAATCCTTCATCTCCTCCTCTGACTGATGGAAGAGGGCCACTGATAAACACCTCAGCCTCGACAGAGCTGACTGTGTTTAACAGATCAATGAAGTCTCGCTTCAGAACTTCAGAATGTTGTTTCACAACATCACAGCTTCCTGTATTCACGATGATGTTTTTCACCGTGGGATGGTCAGCCACGATGTCCAGGATTACAAACAAGAGTGTTTTATTTCCACATTTCTGTTAATTTCCACATTTATTCTTTTATTTATTCCTCTTTATTTTCCTGATTTATTCTTTTCATGGCACTCCTGTGACTCCAAATGAAAAGGAACTACTTTATCTAAAACACAGCATCAGTGTTTCAATTGTTTTATTCGTGTTTGCAGACTTCACCTCCACATTCTGAGGAATCATATCTCAACATGAGTTGTGCAATGATCAAATGTTAAGCAAATATTGGCTGATGAACACAATGCAAAGTGCAGATATGCTAAAGTTATGCACAACCCATGTGTTGCAATAATTACTCATTATCAAAGCATAAATATAAATTAGTTTATCACCACATTCAGAGTCTTATCAGCATTCACAATGACTATTGTTTCACAATGACTATTAAATACATTTTTATTTGATCTTTGACTGATATATCAGCACCTACGTGACAGTTTTGGCAGCTTATTTTGTTATCTTTGATAATCATTGAACATATTTCATGGGGTAACTATGTTGTAAAAAATCTTGATATCAAGCAGCAGGATGCACCTTCAAAGGTCTTTTCATGATCCTGTAGATGTCTACTGTCCGCTCACAATGATAAAATAGATGATCTGTGCAGCAACCAGCATTTACATGAAATATTTCCACAAACTGTCCTGGACTCAAATTCTGCCCTCTATGAGGCTCAGAGGAGATTTGATTTCCTCCAAACTACCAAAATGTGAACAGACTAATATCAAAACAACTTCTAGGTGAAAGAGAATAACACTGAGCAGAGAGAGACGCCAAGAAGGTGATGGCCACAAACCAATAAACAGCATGACACTAAAAGCCTAAAAAGCGTAATAATGACACGTCAAAATGTCGGAAATGTTGATCTGATATACACCGTCCAATGAGATTGGGTTGGGGGCTTCGGGAGACGGATCTTCTGCTGTAGCACCGGGCACCCCAGCACCGGGGTCACAGTGGGCTGGTGGAGCGCTGGGTCTAACCTGTGTAACGACAGCAACAGGAAGTTGTTTCATGGGGGGGGACGACATGGAAATATGAGTTGTTTTCTCATTTCTGCACACTTTGAATTTAGTCCAATAATCAAACCATCAAAGCGTACATGGACCGTACTGCCCGCTTAACACACAGAACATAAACACAAGCCGACGCCACTCGTGATGATCATGAGGTAGCAGTTTTACTTTGACCGTCTCTCATTATTCAGCAGTTTGGTTGAATTTTGCGTTTTCATTCCTTGCCGTTGTTGGCTCCTGTAATTTTCTGGATGACTGTAAATGTAGATTGTATGGGTCCATCAGTAGAGCATTTGTTTGGAGCACGTGGTCAGGTGTTACACATTAACCCTTTAAATTTCACAATAGACTTTGACTACCATGACCGATATTACACAGACAGCCACAGTGCTCAGGCAATATGAGTTTACAGTTCATCACCGTAGTTATGATTCTCTCCTGAGGACCTTCAGAAGGACATGTCAGGACATCTATTGTAAGGGTCTTATCTATACTGGCTGTGATACAAACCAATGAATGAAAGTCAAAACACCTACATGCTTATCTCCATTGCACCAAATTGACCACCTGTTTATTACCTGAGTCTGTGCCAGAACTTCTCTTAACATGCTCTGAGTCACTTTAGTTAGAAATCACAATTGCCTAATCACTTACACAAAGCCAACAATAGTACAAAGGCAGCTGGAATGACTTTGTGGTTGTTTGGCCATCTCCTATCTCCAAATGACTCCTCGGATGTGGGCGCAGTGTGGCAGCTGATGTTAATGGATATCAGGTGATATGGTGTTTGGTTCGGCAGGAAGCTGTGCTCATGTTTCTGCAGCTCCGACCTTTTGGGCTTGTGCAAAGCACAATGCAACGTTCAAGTAACACTTATGATAAGAAGATATAGGGGAAGAATATAAATATAGATATACACTATATTAACTATTTCTCTTAATGTGTTTATTTTGCCAAACATTTTTTTTTTGGTCTCATTTTCAAAACCTCACTCCTCTCAATCTCCCACTGTTCTGGACACTTTCCAGCCTATCAGCCTTCAAGACCTGATGGACTTAATTAAGAAAACAAAGCCATCATCTTGCCCTCTGGATGTTATACCATCCTCTCTATTTCACAAAGTTCTGCCAATTATTGGCCCTACTGTAACATCTATTGTTAATTCCTCATTGTCAGAACTCCTCCTCAACCCCTGCACTCGGACAAAGCCAAGGACAGCTGAGAAAAGTAAAACCAGCAAAAAAACCTCCACAACAACCAAGCCTACAACTTCAAAACAGATTTGCTCCATTGTCGCAGGATCCTAAATCTCCATCTGATGACCTGGATAAGCAGCTATCTTCTCAAAGCAGGGTAAGAACTGAGAGTAAATGTGAGAGTAAAAGGCCACAGGGAAAGCTAATGACTGGGCTGGAGACTCTGATTGTTGGTGACTATGCTGTAAAAGATGTCAGAACGATGTGCAGCAAGAATACCAAAATACTCTACTTTCCGAAAGATATGGTCTCTAACATGAGAGACAAAATCCTGGACATCGTGGCTGACCATCCCACGGTGAAAAACATCATCGTGCATACAAGAAGCTGTGATATTGTGAAACAACAGTCTGAAGTTCTGAAGCGACAGTTTATTGATCTGTTAAACACAGTCTGCTCTGTCTCTGCCAACCCAATCTCATTGGACGGTGTATATCAGATCAACATTTCCGACATTTTGACGTGTCATCATTACGCTTTTTAGGCTTTTAGTGTCATGCCGTTTATTGGTTTGTGGCCATCACTATTTTGGTTTTGGCCATCACCTTCTTGGCGTCTCTCTCTGCTCAGTGTTATTCTCACACTCTCACCTAGAAGTTGTTTTGATATTAGTCTGTTCACATTTTGGTAGTTTGGAGGAAATCAAATCTCCTCTGAGCCTCATAGAGGGGAGAATTTGAGTCCAGGACAGTTTGTGGAAATATTTCATGTAAATGCTGGTTGCTGCACAGATCAACTATTTTATCATTGTGAGCGGACAGTAGACATCTACAGGATAATGAAAAGACCTTTGAAGGTGCATCCTGCTGCTTGATATCAAGATTTTTTACAACATAGTTACCCCATGAAATATGTTCAATGATTATCAAAGATAACAAAATAAGCTGCCAAAACTGTCACGTAGGTGCTGATATATCAGTCAAAGATCAAATAAAAATGTATTTAATACAATAGTCAATGTGAATCATGCTGATAAGACTCTGAATACATCTCTGATCTGCTGCTACCTTATGAACCATCCCGACCCCTTAGGTGGTCTGGGACTGGTCTACTTCCTGTTCCCAGAGTCAGAACTAAACATGGAGAAGCAGCGTTCAGTTGTTCTGCTCCACATATCTGGAACAAAGTCCCAGAAAGCTGCAGGTCTGCAGAGACCCTCAGCTCCTTTAATAAATCAAGACTGAAGACTTTTATGTTTGCTGCTGCCTCTGATTGAACCACATTCAAGGATATTAGTCAATTTCTGCATTTTACTACTACTGTATTTTATTTCTTAAACTGCACTGCAACTATTATTCAATTTTTTTTTGCTTTTTAGTGTTTTAATGACTGTTTTTAATGTTTTAATGAATGTTCTTAATTGTTTTTAAATCTCCTTTTCTTTTGCATTATGTTTTGATGCTTTTAATGGTTTTATGTGAAGCACTTTGAATTCCCTTGTTGTTGAAATGTGCTATACAAATAAACTTGCCTTGCCTTGCCTTGAATGTGGTGATAAACTAATTTATATTTATGCTTTGATAATGTGTAATTATTGCAACGCATGGGTTGTGCATAACTTTAGCATATCTGCACTTTGCTTTGTGTTCGTCAGCCAATATTTGCTTAACATTTGATGATTGCACAACTCATGTTGAGATATGATTCCTTAGAATGTGGAGGTGAAATCTGTAAACACGAATAAAACAATTAAAACACTGATGCTGTGTTTTAGATAAAGTAGTTCCTTTTAATTTGGAGTCGCAGGAGTGCCATGAAAAGAATAAATCAGGAAAATAAAGAGGAATCGACAGCCAAGAGGAGGAGTCTCCAACCTCATCATCAGAGACCGCCTCTGATTTCCCACTTTCCCCACCCTTCCGAGAGAAGGAGTCTTTACCTCCCTCCCCAGCACCTACTTCCATCCCCCAGACTCCATCCAGGTCCCCCTCCTCTCTTCTCACACTCTCCCCATCCTCCCCCCACCTGGAGTTCACTGACCACATGAAAGAGCTGGTCATTGCTGGAACCAAACACTCCTCGCTCCTCGACGTACAGTTCCAGCCCCTTCTCAATTCCTGTCCTGATAGTTTATAGAAAAAGAAAGGTGAGGCTGCGAGGAAACAATAGTAAACCTGCAAACTTATCAAACTTAACATTCATTCCTCGTCAGCCTGTCCAAATAAATTGGGCAAATAAAGCTTTAACCACATTAAACTTAGCTTTATTAAATGTCAGGTCTCTGTCAGGAAAAACATTTTTAATAAATGTTTTTATTGTTAGGCACAAACTGGACATTTTGTTTTTAACTGAAACATGGTTAAACCAAGATAACAGTGCAGCTGTTCTTAGTGAATCAACACCTCACAGCTTCAGTTTCATGAGTGAAACAAGAGCGCATAAGAAAGGTGGTGGAGTTGCTATTTTATGTAATGATTCTCTTCAATGGAAGCAGATGTCCTTTGGTCATTTTACTTCTTTTGAATATGTGGCTCTGAATTCCACTCAAGCTCTATTCCTAAACATATACAGACCACCTAAATACTGTGCAACCTTCTTTGATGAGTTTACTGAACTGCTGTCTATAATCTGTATTGATTTTGACTGTGTTGTTATTGTTGGCGATTTTAATATCCATGTTGATAATCCCCAGGACAGAGGGTCTATAGAACTATGTGGTGTCCTTGAAAACTATGATCTGACTCCGCATGTGACAGGACCCACCCACAACAGAGGGCACACTCTGGACCTGATCATCACCAAAGGTGTAAACATTTCCAAGGTTGCTGTGACTGATGTTGCACTCTCTGATCATTTCTGTGTTTTCTTTGAGAGTGCAATCTCCTTGCACACAAATGTCCAAACCAAGGTTGTGACAAAGCGTTACATCTCTGAAAACACCAGTGAACTATTTATTCAGAAGTTCTCCTCCACACCAGCCCTCTCATGCATCTCTGTCAACAAGCTTGTAGATAGCTTCAATTCTAAAGTTAAACATGTTATTGATGCCATTGCACCCACTAAAGTGAAGGTTGTCTCGGGTAAACAAAGATCTCCTTGGAGAAATGCTATGCTGGTCAGAATAGAGAAAAGAGAGTGTCGGAAAGCTGAACACAGGTGGCGAAAAACAAATCTCCAGGTTCACTGTGACATCTATAAAGAGAGACTTCACAATTATAATTTGGAACTTAGAAATGCAAGGCAGTCCTTCTTCTCTGACATCATAACCAAAAACAATAACAATACACACGCCTTATTTGCTACCGTCGACAGGCTAACAAACCCTCCAATGTCAGTAGCTGCTGAGCTCCAGTCCACCTGGGCATGCAATCAATTGGCCTCATTTTTTACTGACAAAATTCAGAAAATTAGACGAGCAGTCAGTGCCTCCTCACCAACCACAGGGTATGTGTTGTCCCCATCTCTGAATAACATCCATTCAAATATCATGACACAATTTCATTCAATCGACCTTAGAAGCCTAGAAGACATTATTCAACATCTGAAGTCATCCTCCTGCTGCTTGGATATTCTACCAACACACTTTTTCAAAAATATTTCAAACTGCATGACCACTGATCTTTTACAATCTTTTACTTTTTTTCTCTATCAGTTTGGGGGTCCTTGGCCTGAAAAATGTTGAAGACCCCTGCTGTAGACCATAACATCTTGATTAAGAGGCTACGTGATTGGGTGGGCATATCTGGCATAGCGTTAGACTGGTTTACATCTTACCTCGCTGACAGTTTTAATGTCTCTGTGGATGATTTTGTGTCTGTTACCTCTCCACCGTCTTGTGGTGTACCGCAGGGTTCGGTTCTGGGGCCTCTATTATTTTCCTTATATTTGTTACCTTTGGGACCGATTATAAAAAGTTATAATGTTGCCTATCATTTATATGCAGATGATATCCAACTCCATCTGTCATTCAAACCCAGCGAGGCCTTCACATTAACTAGGCTCCTGGACTGTGTAAATGCTATTGGATGGCAGAAAACTGCTTACAACTTAACGGCACCAAGACAGAGGTTCTAGTTATTGTACCAGATGAGTTTGTCTCTACGATCAAGCAGAGTATTGGTCCACTCTCCTCTGCTGCCCATTGCAACCTGCGCAATCTAGGGGTTATTTTTGATCGATCCATGTCGTTTGACCCCCATGTTAAGCAGCTGTCCAGATCATGTTTCTTCCACCTAAGAAATATCAGTAAACTGAGATCCGTAGTATCAACAGCTGAACTAGAGATAGTCATACACTCCTTCATCTCTTCACGCATTGACTACTGTAACACACTTTTCTCATCACTCAGTGTATCTGCTCTCAACCGTTTGCAGGTAATCCAAAATGTTGCCGCCAGATTACTCACTAGGACAAATCTTACATCACCCACATACTCCCGTCTCTCCACTGGCTCCCTGTAGCATTTAGGATCCACTTTAAAATTCTCACCCTCACTTACAGAGCACTACACGGTCAGGCTCCTACATATGTGGCTGAACTACTTCACCCTTACTCACCCGCCCGCACTCTCTGGTCAAACATGTTAAGTTATCTGTCTGTCCCACGCACTCGCCTTAAGACCCGCGGTGACCAAGCTTTTGAGGCAGTAGCACCAAGGTTGTGGAATGCTCTGCCTGCACCCCTACGTTTCTCAGATTCTGTGAATTCATTCCAGAATCAGCTCAAGACATACCTGTTTAGACTGGCATTTGACTAAAAACTCATGTCCTAGGCCTGCTTTTAAACCATGTTTTAATTTTGTACTTTCTGTGTGTATGTAAATTATTGGCCCTTATATGGTCACATTGTGTTGTTTATGTTTGTAATTGTGCCCCTGTTAAGCACTTTGTGACTTATGTCTGTAAAAAGCACTTTATACGTAAATAAATCTTACTTACTTACTTACTAGTCAGTGGTGAAAGTTGTGGGATCAAAATATTTCAATTAATCATTTTGGCACTTCCTCTCTGATAGAATATTCAATGTTTACTTTTGCATTTGTGTTTCTACTTTCTTCTATTCCAAGGTTCAATTTTAGGCTCTGTCTTATTTTCCTTGTGTGATAGATGTCATGTGTACAGAATGGACAACATAACAGCAACGCACACATTCAATGTATATGACAGAAATGATTCATATAATGAGAGTAGAAAGCAGAATGATAGAGAAATTACGACTACTAATAACAGCAGCATTGTTATATATCAGAATAACAATGATGATAAAAACAGTAATGGTATCAGTAATAGTAATAGAAATGTCACTAATAATAATAGTTGCAGCGGATGTCATCCAGGGCCAGGGTCCGGGTAAAACCAAGATCCATGGAAACCTGTGAGGAGAGAAAGAACAAACACTGAGGAAGAAGCAAAGTTAGTAATGAGCATTAATGGAGCATGAATTCATACATAAGGAGAGAGAGAAGAGGTGGGAGTGAGGTAGGAGCTCAATGTATCCTAGGAAGTCCCCCGGCTGTCTAGGCCTATAGTAGCATAACTAGGGCTGGTCCAAGGCAAACCTGAGCCAGGCCTAACTATAAACCTGAACCAGCCCTAACTATAAACCTGAGCCAGCCCCAACTATAAACCTGAGCCAGCCCCAACTATAAACCTGAGCCAGCCCCAACTATAAACCTGAGCCAGCCCCAACTATAAACCTGAGCTAGCCCTCACTATAAACCTGAGCCAGCCCCAACTATAAACCTGAGCCAGCCCCAACTATAAACCTGAGCCAGCCCCAACTATAAACCTGAGCCAGCCCCAACTATAAACCTGAGCTAGCCCTCACTATAAACCTGAGCCAGCCCCAACTATAAACCTGAGCCAGCCCTAACTATAAACCTGAGCCAGCCCCAACTATAAACCTGAGCCAGCCCTAACTATAAACCTGAGCCAGCCCCAACTATAAACCTGAGCCAGCCCTAACTATAAACCTGAGCCAGCCCCAACTATAAACCTGAGCCAGCCCTAACTATAAACCTGAGCCAGCCCTCACTATAAACCTGAGCCAGCCCTAACTATAAACACACCGGGGCACACACCGACACAAACACTTAAAGGAATCATGGTGTTCATGTGTTTCTTTTAATGACAGCAGTCAATATGACAACTGAACAATTATATTATATAACAACTATAAAGTGTGCAGCTTTTGTCACTGCAGTGTATCTTTCTGGGCTTCTGGAAGAACATTTCAAGAACCTCTTGGTTTTCTCTCACAACTACATGTTTATGCTGTCTACATATTCGACAGAACATCCCTAAAACCAAAAAAACCCCTGAAATAATCCCCTATTCATTCTCTATGTACTGTATTTGATCTATCTATCTATATATATATATATATATATATATATCTATCTACTACCTACCTACGTACCTACCAACTTACCTACCTACCTACCAACCAACCAACCAGCCCCCCCTAATATAATGGTAGGGGAAACACTGGAATAACTTCAGTTTAGTCTGAGTTTAACATCAGGAAGTTGCAGGTCTTCCAGGTTTTTATGTCCTTAAGACATGCTTGAAGTTTAGTGAGCTGGTTGGTTTCATCTTGATTGATAGATATAATAGAGTATCATCTGCATAACAATGAAAGTTTTTGGAGTGTTTTCTGATAATATTGCCTAAAGGAAGCATATATAAGGTGAATAAAATTGGTCCCTGCACAGAACCTTGTGGAACTCCATGACTAACATTGGTCTTCATCGAGGTTCCATCGTTTACAAACTGAGATCGATCTGATAAATAGGACTTAAACCAGTTTAGTGCGGTTCCTTTAATGCCAATACAATGTTCTAGTCTCTGTAACAGGATGTAATGATCAATGGTGTCGAACGCAGCACTAAGGTCTCACAAGACAAAAACAGAGACAAGTCCTTTCTCTGATGCAATTAGAAAGTCATTAGTTATTTTCACCAGAGCTGTCTCTGTACTATGATGCTCTCTAAATCCTGACTGAAAATCCTCAAATAAACTATTGTTACGCAGAAACTCACACAACAACATCAATGGGGGTAAAGCAGTTAAAATATCATTTCTATCAGGTTTTAGCATTTTCTGTGTTTGAGGATGAACCAGTGCTGGTTGAGTGCAAGATGTGATTAATTTAGTGTCTAATAGTTGGAATGTTATCATTAAAGAATCTCATGAAGTTGCTTCTACTGAGGCTATAAGAATAAGTTGCTCAATAGAGGCGTGGCCGTCTGTCTTAAACCATCAAAAGTACTTTGTTTGGCCCCTGATTTGCTGCTTGATGCTACATTTTGGTTTGTGACCTGTGACTGGTTGGCTTTCTTTTGTCAAACTGGCTCGGTAACTGATGACATGTTTTTAAGGGGAGGGGACTACACAGACTTTATAATATATAAAGATGAAATGACAAACTATTCAACAACACAACAGCAGCAAGACATCACAGATCAACTGCTCCTACAAGAAAAAGACAAGGCAAAGATGTCCGGTAAGTTTATTTCATACACAACTCATACTCAGGGTAGTTTTTAGTGAACCAGCAAAGCAACAACTTATTCTCTTCTAATTTTAATATTTCATTAACATCAGTGATGTTTAAAAGAAGCTTCTCTTAATCATCAAATTCAAGCCTCTGCTTCTCTTTATTTTACTGTCTTCTGGAACAATGAACTTTTTGTAGTCTTTAAGAACTTGTTTGTTGTATTACACATGACTTTATTTCACATTTATACTTCTTGTATTGAACAGACTTCTATTTGCCATAATTGCATTGTGTTATTACAGTTTTTAAGCATGTATATAAATATCTTTGTTTGACTTGATGATTTAACAAATTTAACAATTGTGGCTCATAAATTCATGTCTCAAATAATTATGTATTTGTTAGTGATTAAGTATTTCATCATCTTTTATTAAACCTAACTAAGTATTTCATCATCTTTTTTAAACACAACTAAATATTTCACCATCTTTATTAAACATAACTAAGTATTTCACCATCTTTATTAAACATAACTGTCACAACTTCAGCCAGGCTTTAGTTTTTCATTTGTCTGTCTCCTGTTTTGCCACACTAACTCTCATGTCATTTCAGAATCTGCCACTCCCCCCCCGCTCTGCACTAATTGCTGATTTAATTTCACCTGGCCTGCCCCACCTCCATACTCACCTGCTCCTCATCAGCAATCAGCCCCTCAGTGTATATGTAACGGTCCATTTCCCTCAGTTCTCTGCCAGATTGTCTAGTGTGTTTCCCTTGCTATCCAGCAACCTGTCATTCCGATTCTGATCCTGATTATTCGTGTATTGACCTGCCTTTTTGGACTTTGGACCTTCCCTTTTGCCTGCTCCCACTGGATTTGTTTGCCATGCGGGTTACTACCTGGTTTGACATCTGCTGGTTATTAAACCCGGTTTCTACACCTGAACTGTTTTCTGTGTTGTGCTATTGGGTTCTTGTCTGTCGTTTTGTGATACCTGACAATAACTAAGTATTTCACCATCTTCATTAAACATAACTATGTATTTCATTATCATCATTAAACCTAATTAAGTATTTCATCATCTTTACTAAACCTAAGTATTTCACAATCTGAAATCCTATTTCAAATACATTTTGCATGCTTCAGCGCTCAGCGCGACACATAGATGTTGCCTATAATACAGCATTAAAGTAAAATGATTGGAACAAAGTAAAAAGATTAGACAGACACATAGCTCAAATAACTTGCATAATTTAATAAGCTTGTGGCATACAATATGAAGCGAAAGGCACAACTGAAACAAATAACAGCAACAAAACATGCTGCTAAATGAACAAAACTTTGTAAAAAGATTATGTCCTTGCAGATTGCATTGATACATCCATCAGCTCCAAAAATAAAAAAAAAATTTGACTCACCAATGCAGATCACTTAAATAGGAAGTTGGCGCGGCGGTTCTGTGCTTGAGCAAACCTCTCGATGACTTTGCTGTTAAAATCCACCGGTCCATGAATGAACGGATTTTCAATGGGAAGCATGGAGAGGGCGTTACGAGAGTTTTCGCGGTTTACGCAATATTCGAGTCGAGTTGCTAGGCAGATTTTGTGGGGCACATCTGAAAGTGCCCCATCTCCCAATGTAAACTTTGGCCTGTGTGGTTCACGCTCATTGGTGTTTCCATGGCAACACTCTTAAGCGTGCGCCGCTGCCCCACAGAGCAGAGAGGGACAGCGGAGAGCAGCATTTCTCAGAGCAAGCACACAGACAGAAACACACACCAATCAAATTACTCCAAAACAGGACTATAATGCTTGTGAGTCAAGTTTATTCACACACACATTCACGCTACTTTGCATATTAAATAAAATAAAATATATTTTGCCACAAAGCACAGATGTATTGAGCTTTCTGCACAACAGCGCCATCTAGATCTGGTGGGGCAGTGCCCCACGTGCCCCTAATGTAGAAACGCCACTGACCCTAACTAAGTATTTCACAATCTGTTATTAAACATAACTAAGAATTTCACCATCTTTGTTAAACATAACTAAGTATTTCATCTTTTATTAAACCGAACTAAGTATTTCACAATCTGTTATTAAACCTAACTAAGTATTTCACCATCTTTATTAAACCTAAATAAGTATTTCATCTTTTATTAAACATAACTAAGTATTTCACCATCTTTATTAAACATAACTAAGTATTTCACATCTTTTATTAAACATAACTAAGTATTTCATCTTTTATTAAACATAACTAAGTATTTCATCTTTTATTAAAAATAACTAAGTATTTCACCATCTTTATTAAACATAACTAAGCATTTCACATCTTTTATTAAACATAACTAAGTATTTCACCGTCTTTATTAAACATAACTAAGTATTTCACATATTTTATTAAACATAACTAAGTATTTCATCTTTATTAAACATAACTAAGTATTTCACATCTTTTATTAAACATAACTAAATGTTGTGTAATAATGATACTCGATACCCAGAGAGGTTGAAGGAGATACGCTTCTAAAATGTTAGTGGAGCTAACATTAGCAGAGTACGTTAGCACCGAATTAACTAATGTTAGCACGTCTATGCTACGCTAGCTACTGAAGGTAAATGTATTTTAGTGACTGTAACAGTGTTGTTCCTTCATTTAATTGTCTTCTGTCTGGATCCGGTGATGTGGTGGTTCACTTTTACACTTTAGCTTCTATCTTTATCCTTTTAACCTGTTTTCATCCTTCAGACTCATAGTGTAGACTCTTCGGTATGCTGCTCGGAATATGATGTTTACATAAGCCGGAATATTGTCATAATCAGAATAATAGTCAATAAAGACAATGCTGTAAGACTTTCAATATCAATAATTACTGTTTGTTTAAATTCTCCAACAGAGTCAAAGGAGCCCGAGCTGAAGATTGTGCTCATTGGCATAACTGGAGAGGGGAAGACTTCGGTCATGAACACCCTCATGGGGAGAGAACCACTTGTTCAATCTCCGTCTGCTTCCTCTGACACAAAAAAGTGCAAGACAGAAACACGAGAGTTTGATGGCCAAAAACTGGTTGTCATCGATACTCCAGGTTTGATGGACAAACACAAAACACAACAACAGGTGGAGAATGACCTGGCTAAAACCATCACATGTGCCGCTCCTGGTCCGCATATGTTCCTGCTTGTGATGAAGCCATTTGTTTTAACAAAAGCCATTTTGGATGCAGTGGAAATCATTCAGGAGATGTTTGGTGAAAACACCAAAGATTACACATTGGCCTTGTTCACCTGTGAAGATAAAAAAAAATTATCTCAGGATCACATCACAGAAGCAAAGGTCAACAACTTCAGTGTTGACTGGCATACTTTTGACAACACCAAGAAAATCCCAGACCAAGTGCCGGATCTTCTGAAGAAGATCAACAAGATCGTTGGAAAAAGAGAAGAAAAGAAGAAGATGTACACCAATGAAATGTTTGAGAAGGCTCAGGAACTCAAAGAGGAGACGAGGAAGAAAATGAAGGAAGAACAAGAAAAGCAAGGGAAAGAACAAGAAGTAAATGAGGAAGGGCTTGTTGACACACTGATGAAGGCGTTTGTGCGTGCGATTGTGGGCGAGGAAGGTTTAGAAGCTGCGCTCACTTTCGCCGGTTGGATGCAAGACAAAGTTAAAGTATACTGGGAAAAAAAAAAAGGAATACGTTTATAAATATATGTAACTTAGAGAAGCCACAGGGCTCTGTGGCTCAGATGCAGGGACCAGCTGTTCACTATGTACACATAGTGCAGTTCGACACACACACACACACACACACACCAACATACTGCAAGTCATATGGCCAAGCATTGAACACACACACCTATTGCAAAACGCACACACATAGACAGATTTCTCTATTTAAATTAGAACATGGAGAGTTTGCGCACAACACATGGAACAAGGAAATCAAGTGGTGAATGGGTGTTAATATGATTGGTTTTTTTTGTTTGATTATCAGAGACGGAAGCTCCTGTCTTCTAAAACACATTAAAACACTCTCTATAATTAGTGGGTTGAATTTGAAAAAGGTTGTATGTTGTGAAGTAATGATCGTTTATGATCCAGAATCATAAACGATTGTTTGACACACAAATTATTTTCTGTAATAATCCAGAATCCAAAGGAAGAATCTGATTGGTTGTTTGTGGAGGGAAATGTCAAATGTAATGAATGAATGCATGAAATTATGCAGCATCAATCAAATAATAACAGACAATATGTTCTTTAATATTCAGTGCTGATTACTTTTTTAAGACAAATATTGATTTGTGGAGTTTAAGATCATTGGTGTACATTTTACATTGTTTTAATTTTTTCTGTCAGAAGAAAATGCTTTTAAACAATAAAATCACCAGCAAATAAAAAACAATGCAAACTAAACTTCAGGATTTGTCTTTTTTCTCCTGGTATTTCACTTTTATCCTCATAAGTATTAGAAGCTCAAAATAGCTGACGTAGTAGAAAAAGATAGAAAGTCTGTATACTGATGTCACCTGACGCTACATCACTAAGTCACATGACATTATGTCCGTAGCTTTAAGGTAACAATCATACAGTTATGTGGATGCAGATCATAATGTGTCTCATTCTTTGCCTCTCTCTTTGTTTCCATAAGTGTAGAAATATAGAACATGCAGACGAGCAAGAGAGCAGTATGGTTCATTGCGTCTCTCAGACAAAATCTGATTCATGTTATAGCTTCTGGACGGCCAGTGTACCAGTGTTATCCTGCACAGCCTCAGTTAAAACACAAACTAGCAGTATTCTGTTCTTTTTTTTCCTCACTCTGTTTTCAAATGTGTGAATTAGTCTCACATTTCCTCACATTAACAGATGTGCAGCGTATCATTTCAAAACATTTCACGGCCATAAAAAATAAGCAGCTTTCTTTTAGTTCTTGAGAAATTAAGTTTTATAAAATGGTTTCTGTTGGAGCAGCATGTAACAGACCTATTAAACTTTAACACTCGATTTTATGAGATTACGTCCCACTCACCTTCCTTATCAATCAACCTGCAAATCATTTTCTAGATAATCGTTTTGTCTATAAAAAAGTAAAAGAAGCCGTCTTCAAATTAGTTGAGGAATTATTTGTTTTATCTTGCCTTCAGTCTAAAGCCAAAGATTCAAATTACTATCGGTAGTAATAATAGTACTTATTTTGTCATTTTTCTCAAAGAAAAGCATAAATCCTCACATTTAAGAAGTTTGAACCAGAGAATGTTTGCTTTATTGCTTTAAAAGTGATTAAACTATTAATTTATTATCAAAATAATGGATTGTTGAATTGACTTATTGTTGCAGCTCTACAAAAAATTATTCACAACAAACACATTTTGAATTCAACTACCTTCTAGTTTTTGGTGCCCCGACATTGAATTGTTTAGGCAAGGCAAGTTTATTTGTATAGCACATTTCAACAACAAGGTAATTCAAGGTGCTTCACATAAAACCATTAAAAGCATCAAAACACAAGGCAAAAGAAAAGACTTAAGAACAATTAAGAACATTCATTAAAACATTAAAAACAGTTATTAAAACACTAAAAAGCTAAAAAAAAAAAAAAAAATAGAATAAAAGTTGCAGTACAACCATTCAGTGCTTTATAAACCAACAGCAGGATTTTAAAGTCAGCAGTACAAAGACCTCAGAACTGGAGTGATGTGATCCACTTTCTTGGTCTTAGTGAGGACTCGAGCTGCAGCTTTCTGATTGACTTTTTACAGAGACCTGTAAACACACCATTACAGTAGTCCAGTCTACTGAAGATAAATGCATGGACAAGTTTTTCCAAATCCTGTTGAGACATAAATCCTCTAATCCTTGCTATATTCTTCAGGTGATAGTAGGCTGATTTTGTAATTGTCTTGATATGGCTGTTCAGATTGAGGTCTGAATCCATAACTACACCTAGATTTCTGGCTTGGTTTATGGTTTTTAACATCAGTGATTGAAGCTGAGCGCTGACTTTCAATCGTTCATCCTTGGTACCAAAAACAATTACTTCTTTTTTTATCTTTGTTTGATTGAAGAAAATTCTGGCACATCCAGTTGTTGATTTGTTCAATGCATTTAGCCAGCCCTTGTATGGGATTATAGTCCCCTGGTGATATAGTTATGTAGATTTGTGTGTCGTCTGCATAATTATTATAACACACTTTGTTGTTTTCCATAATCTGAGCTAGTGGAAGCATGTAGATGTTGAACAGAATTTTGATGCCTAAAATTAACGTGAAATAGTTTAACCTAATGATGTAGTTTTGTTGGCCAAACCTAATATTAAATTGTTTAACCGTTCACTGAGGGAAGCACTGTGCAGCTCTGTGAGCCTTCTGTGTGTTTGTATGCATTGGTGGAAGATTGAAAATGTGTTATTGTAGTTTTTGGTGTCTAAACCTAATATTACATTTTTTAACCTAACTACATAGTTTTTGGTGTCTAAACCTAACTTTAAATTGTTAAACCTAACAACATAGTTTTTGGTGTCTAAACCTAACTTTAAATTGTTTAACCTAACAACGTAGTTTTTGGTGTCTAAACCTAACTTTAAATTGTTTAACCTAACAACATAGTTTTTGGTGTCTAAACCTTACTTTAAATTGTTTAACCTAACAATGTAGTTTTTGGTGTCAAAACCTAACTTTAAATTGTTTAACCTAACAATGTAGTTTTTGTTGTCTAAACCTAACTTTAACCTAACAACATAGTTTTTGGTGTCTAAACCTAACTTTAAATTGTTTAACCTAACAACGTAGTTTTTGTTGTCTAAACCTAACTTTAACCTAACAACGTAGTTTTTGGTGTCTAAACCTAACTTTAAATTGTTTAACCTAACAATGTAGTTTTTGGTGTCTAAACCTAATATGAAATTGTTTAACCTAACAACGTAGGTTTTGGTGTCTAAACCTAACTTTAAATTGTTTAACCTAACAACATAGTTTGTGGTGTCTAAACCTAACTTTAAATTGTTTAACCTAACAACATAGTTTTTGGTGTCTAAACCTAACTTTAAATTGTTTAACCTAACAACGTAGTTTTTGGTGTCTAAACCTAATATGAAATTGTTTAACCTAACAACATAGTTTTTGGTGTCTAAATCTAATGTCCTGGGCCAACAAATGGACTGAGTAATCTTTCTGAGATTATTTTACAAATAATATTTTTTATGGTTCAGTTTCTGTACGGATTAGTGAGCTTTAGAGGTGCTGGTAGGTGGATTTTGCTACCTTTGGATAGAGCCACGTTGTTTCCCATGTTTCCAGTCTTTATGCTAAGCTAGGCTATCCAGCTGCAATTTCATATTTATAGTAAAGACAATAGAGTGGTATCAACCTGAACATCTAACTCTTTACAAGAGGGTAAATAAGCATGTCCAAAATGTTCTTTATTACCTTCACTGTGGTCCTGGACCACCTTTCTTCTGTAATCCTGTACTTTTACCTCTTAAACTTTACAACACTATGATGGATTGTCTAGTATTGTGGGGATTTCTTAATTTTATCTTTTTTATGAACATAACTCAAGGAATCTGTTTGTCATTGTTGAGTAGGTAGACTTGTGGAATTGTACTGTACTAAATGTACTTGAGCTCAGCCCCCAATTTGTTGCTTTCAGCCACAACTTGGCTTGTGACTGGCCAGCTCCCAACCAGAAATAGGAGATGTGTATTTCAGGGGAGGGAACCAGAAGCAGGCTATAATATAAAAGGATGAGATGGAAATTAAAATAGTCAGAAGAAGACATCCACTGAGACAAGACTTCAAAGATGAACTGCTTTTCCTTGAGAAACCCTGGTAAGTATCCTATATTTCTTCTACAGTATATAGCTCATTCTCTCTCTCTTTTGGGTCAATGTGAACTAATATTGACAGAAACTATTTTTTGGTGTATATACAGATGTTAGGTTGTGTATCTATCTGCACTGGAAAGTTTTATTATCCTCATACAACTGAATTTAAGTAGCATTTTAGAGACAATATCTAAGTTCCTAGATCAGCTTCATTCATGATGTTTTATGATACATTTCTCACAGAGACCAGTTCTTTAACACTGCATATATATTAATTTAACTCTGGAGGTTCATATTTATTTATTTATATTATATTATCAAGTTTTATGTCACACATCAAGAGTGAGGTTTGGATTTCATATGTTTAGGGAACTTTTTTTGGTTACATACTCAGACTTGATTTGTTTGTTTTTACTTTGCTTATGTAATTTGTCACAAACAGGATTTTTGGATTCAATATTGCTGGTAAATGCAAATAATTAAAGTAATGAAAGTTTCATTAAGGTTGTTACAAATAGCAGCCAAAGCAGATGTTTACTGTTTGTTTCTGAATGCAATGATTTCATTTAATTTTGAAATTTTAGTAAGAGAGGCATCTCAGTTGATATCCTGAAGAAGTTCAGTTATTATTGCAAAGATTTCATCACTGAACGTGAAGATGGGGACATTTTTACTCAATCTTCATTAAGTATAATTTTAATAGCTGGAGGCAAGCAGTCGACCAGAGACCAGATACAGTAGGCTCTGCCAGCTGAGGCATGTTAGAAATGATCAGGTGATATCTGCTTTACTTTAGTTCAGTAAAAATAAAATGCATTTATTGTTTGTTTTTTATTCTATTTATCAGCAAAGGAATTATTTTTTTTGATATTTATCTAGTTCAAAATGTGTCCATTAAATTGACAGTAGTTATCTCTTTAAGATCAATATTAAATGTTTCAGAACAAATTCATAGACTCCTCTCAGTAGATGAAATATATCCTGCAAGGACATTTGTATGATGAAGTCAAAGTTTCCACCGATTCAATTCAAGAGATGAAATTCAGAAGGCCTCATGGATTTATAGAATATAAATGACCATCATCATATAAGAAATGGACATAGTCACCTTGATGTCAGCCAATGTTTTGAAGCCTTGAGGCCGGCATTTTATCCGTCGCCATCTTGTTTTTTTATAACCAGAAGTGGCACAAGAGGGTGGAGGGTGGAGCTAAGTATATTGAGGCCACTTTTAGTCACAGGTGGGTGCCGTCTCAGGTCGCTAGCTGTCTGCTAGGTGTCACAGAGGCTAATTCAAGTCACTGAACTCGGCCATGTTTGTGGTGTTGATACCTTTTTAGAGAGTTTTTCATGCACAAATGAATAATAAGGTTTGCTGTGTGGTTAAGTGTATGATGGGAAAACCTCCATATTGCCTAGCTTCTTACTAGCTTGTTTGCCTTAGCTAGCTCGGTAGTCTCGAGTTGTTGGACATGTCTCAACAACCGAGCTTCGTTCGTCCATCCACACTCCACCTTTTTGCCCATTTTTAGAGTTATGCTGTGTCGTCACAGACAATATGGCGACCGCCGCAGACTTCCACTTTGAGCTTTACTTTGGCTCTTCTGAAACCTAGAGGTGATGTCACAGAGACCATGTCCATGTTTTAAACAGTCTATGGATATAACACATCAATCACCTATAGGTGGATTCTGTTACCTTTGGACAGGCTAGCAGTTTCCCCCTGTTTCCAGTCTTTATGCTAAGCTAGGCTAACAAGCTCTTGGCTGTAGCTTCATATTGACTGACATGTGAGTGGTGTCAATATGAACATCTGACCCTTCGCCCAAAGGTGTCGAACTGTTTCTTTTTAGGTTAACAACTTGATCGATTTGTGTGTTTGACATAACTAACGCCTGTGAATTATTCTAACAGAACAAAAGCCTGACCTGAGGATCATACTGCTTGGGAAGGTCGGAGTTGGGAAGAGTGCTTCAGGAAACACCATCCTGGGCACTAAAGATAGATTCCCCTTAGCGGATGGTCTATGCTCTGTCACAAATGAGTGCGAGGAGGAAACGGTGAATATTAAAAACCAAAATGTGGTTGTTGTTGATACTCCGGGCCTGAATCATGTTGATGGAACAGACGAAGAGGTGGTGGCAAAGATCAAGAAATCCATCTCACTTACCAAACCTGGTATGCACATGTTCCTGTTTGTGCTGAGGGTGGAAGATAATTTCAAACAAGAGGAAATTAACATTCTGAAAACCATTCGCAGCACTTTTGGCAAAAACACAATGGATTACACTATGATCTTGTTTACTTATGGAGGTGAGGGGTGGAAAGAACAAATCGAAGGCTATATTCAGTCAGATAAAGATCTCCTCAACCTCATCAAAGCGTGCAAGAAGAATTACCATCTTTTTGACAACAACAACGACCAGGAATACAATCAAGTCCCTGAGCTGCTGAAGAAGATTACCAAAATGGTTCAGAAAGCAGGAGGAGGCTACACTCCTGAGATGCTCAAAGAAGCTGAAATAGAATTAAGAAAACAACAGGAACGAGATGCAGGAAAAAAATGCAAGATAAATCTCAAAACTACTACTCTTTTTGGAGTTGTGGTCGGATGTTTGATCGGGTATTTTGCTGTTGGTGGTGAGATAACGTCTCAGATAGGAGCTGCAATAGGAGGTGGAGTGGGTGCCATACTGGGAGCAGGAGTGGGAATTTTATTCTATTCTTGCCCCAAGATAAACTGTAGAGGCGTGGTGTAAGCTGATCAGACCAATTCTTACAAATGAAACATATAAAAGGGAAATCATGGTGGTGGAATTTGTACATTTTTGTTATTTCTGTTTTGTTTTTGATTTTTTTATATTAAATTCGGTACATGTTAAACCAAAGGGCCATTCACATAGTGGCTGAGTAAGCTAAGTTTGCTGCTGATTGGTTGTGGCTCGACCTACACATTTTAGTTTCTGAAATATTACAGATGGCCAGATGAATGTAGAGGTTGAACAGTGTTTGGGCTCAATGGTCTCACAGACACTATTCTCAATACAGAACAGTTATAGTACAACAGCCTTTGTAAGTTGTAACTAATGGCTTTATTAATGGCTCATAGATAATGTATTGTATCCGTTTTGTGCCACAAATGTAAGTGCTTTGTTAAATGTAACTGGTTTGCTGCAGCTGGTTTATGTGGAAAGAGATGCTCTTTACTCAAGTATTTAATGTTAAAGGACTCGGATCCCAATTGGGAGCAAAAAACAAACAAAACTAAGGGCCTCAGAACCTCAGGGGCCTCTCAGGCTCCAGGTTGTCTGTGTGTTTCACTCTGTGGTAATTTGATTGATTCTAAATTGCTAATGACCATGTCTAATAAAGGGGTCCTGTGTCAAAATCTGGTTTAAAAAAAAGCACCATTGCGACAGTGTCCCCTATCTAAATTGTCTGGTCACTAAAAGCTTCCTGCACCCAAACTTTTAGCAGGCTCCTCATATTTAGTTAACATTACCTAACATCTTAGTTAACACTAGCTAGCATCTTAGTTAACACTAGCTAGCATTTTAGTTAACACTAGCTAACATTTTAGTTAATGCTAGCTAACATTTTAGTTAACACTAGCTAACATTTTAGTTAACACTAGCTAACATTTTAGTTAACACTAGCTAACATTTTAGTTAATGCTAGCTAAAATTTTAGTTAACACTAACTTACATCTTAGTTTAGATAACGTTAAATAAAGATTATAGTTAACGCGAGCTAGGAAATGTTAGCTAACATTTTAGCATTAGCTAGAATTGTACTTGACAACAGCTTACATTTTAGTAAATGTAACATTTTAGCATTATTTAGATTTGTTTAGTTGACTTTTGCTGTCCCAGAATGTTAACCCAGAAGCTAAAGTTGAAACAGAGAGCTTCAACTGCATCAATCGACG
This sequence comes from Cebidichthys violaceus, assembly GCF_023349555.1. NCBI lineage: Eukaryota > Metazoa > Chordata > Actinopteri > Perciformes > Stichaeidae > Cebidichthys > Cebidichthys violaceus. Next base: position 19,273 of record NW_027176490.1, on the reverse strand, counting down.
ATATAATATCTTCAGTTTGTCATTATTGGAGCAGTCACCCCCTATAAACGTACTAATGGTTATATTTGACCCTCTCTTGGACAGTTATGGCTCCAATATTGCAGTTGAACTTATATATTTTCTCTTCTTTAATCCAATAATCACACACAATGACCACGACACAGTCTGACCAGTTGAACAGAAATACAGGTTGACCACTGAGAAAGTTAAAGGTTGTCATATTCAAGTACAGCCACCAAGCATCTGTTACTCCATCTAAACGAGCTGCAAACAGGTATTTGATATGCTTGTAAAACAAGAAAAATTTGTTATAAATGTGTATAAATTGATAATGACAAATCATGCTTAACTTGTATTAATTTTCTAAACAGTGGTTGTGTAATCAATACAGCTTTTCATTATGTCATCTTTTACCAATAATAAAGACCTGTAACCCTCCAAACTGTGTCCTCATCAGATTAATGTCTACATTACTGACTGAAACCAGCTACTTTAAACCAACCTGCTGTTATTCAGAACAGCGAGGCAGAATAACGGCTATGAGAAAAGTGCTCACGAAACAAAAACACAAACCTTCATCAGACTTTCAGGAGTGAGAAGGCCCCGATAAGCCTTCAAACTCAGCCTTTAATGTCGAACTGAAACATGTACGACTAACGCAGCCCTATGTGTTGTTTTTAATCCGAACGCCCGCTCACTTTTCTGCTGGACTTCTACATTTTGTTGTTAATGGTTAACTTCTGGAGATAACAGGACCAAACTCTGACCTGGTTCACCATAATCCTCTGATATTGATTTATGACTTTTAGCGGTGAATTATGATAATTACTAGTTCACGACGGCAATTTATCTTCTTCTTTGTGCTAACGTCAGCTCTCCTCATGTGAACATTGAACTTTAACAAAGGTCCATAAACCAGACGGGACTGTGCTGCTACATTTACTCAAGTCCTTAAAATTTCTCTCCAGTTTAAAGTGACTTCCTCCTCGTTGCTTCGCTGTGATGTTCCAGCTCGTCTTCACGTTCATCTGCTGAAGATGAAACGTTTCTCTGAGCTCAACTTCAGTCTCACAAAAAAAACGTCTTTATAAACATTTTAATTCAAAATGTTGGGAGTATTTCCATTTTTCTGCTACTTTATACTCAAAGTTCTTTTTTTTTTACTTCACTACATTTATTTGACATTCACTGTTTCTGTTACTTCAGATTCAGATTTCACATATAAATAACGATCATTGTTATCAAGTACACAAAGTGGAATTATCACCTCTCAGTAAATTATATTAAAACGTTCCTCATGAGGAGAACTTTTGATACTTCAAAGTTTGCTTAGTTGGTAATACTTCTGTGCTGATACTTGGTTTTAAATGTAACCTTTTACTTGTAAGAGACTACTTTTATTTGGTGGTATTGAAGCTGTTTAATATCCTCTGACAGGAGACTTTTTATACCGTTTGTACAGATGAACAGATGTTTCATGTGATGCTGCCCTCTGGTGGTCACAGGTATGAACAAAATAATATTAAACATTTCATAACTCGCTGACTTTAAACAACAAGGAGCATCACATAAATCAAGAACTTTGAGGTTTAAATGATTTTTCACATAAGTCACTATTTTATTATAGAAGAGGAATAAAACCTTTTTCTCTTTATTGCAATAAAGTAAATGTATCAAGAAGGAATCACAAATAACGATTTGAAACAAAAATACAAATTCCTGAAATTCCAAATCTGTCAAAGAGAGACGATGGTTTAAAATATGGTCCTCTGTCCTCTCCTCTGTCTTCTCCTCTGTCCTCTCCTCTGTCCTGTCCTTCATCCATTCCTTTGACCTCCTCCTCTTCTTCTTCGTCCATGTTTTCAAACATGGACGCTGAGGATCACGTCTCACATGACGTGTCCGCCGTCCTCCCGGTGATGATCATCATGACGACGCTGTGGTTTCCCGGTAGAGTCGATCCCGCCAGCTCAGCTTCATCTGCATCGAATGAGTCCAGACCAACGTCGACACACTTCAGGCCCCACCTGTGGAGCAGAGCTTCAATCGACCAATCAGCACTGAGACAATAGGAAGAAGAGGAGGTAGAGGAGGAAGGAGGAGGAAGAGGTGGAAGAAGAGGAAAAGGCGGAAGAGGAGGAGTATTGAGTGGAAGAGGAAGAAGAAGAAAGGGAGAAAGAAGAAGAAGAAAAGGAAGAAGAGGGGGTAGAGGAGGAAGGAGGAGCAGGGAGTGGAAGAGTAAGAAGAAGAAAAGGAGGAAGAGGAAGAAAAGGAGGAAGAGGAAGAAGAAGAAAAGAAGGAAGAAGAAGATAAGGAGGAAGAAGAAGAAGAAGAAGAAGGTTAAAACAAACCACACATTTAAATCACTTTGAATCCACTGTCAGGTGCAAAGCCTCAAGTGAAGTACAAGTACCTCTAGATGTGTACTTTAAAGGTATTATTAGAAGTGTGATGGTGTACCTCCTCTCCTGGTATGTGGTCCAGAACTGAGCTCTGGGGTTTCTCCTCAGAAGGAAAGCAACAGTCAGGAGGACGTCTTCAAAATCTAAAGAAACAGGACCACAGGTCACTGAGGTTAACCATGATGATGACTGTACGACTAGAGGACGTTAGAGAGAAACCGACCCTGTGGCTCGTAGAACACATCCGATCCCAAGACGAGGTCCAGCTCGGGCAGCAGGAGCAGCTCAGGTGAGACCTCCCCCCAGATGAGGGAGGACACGGCCACCTCACGGAGACCGTTGGCCTCACAGCTGCGTCTGCAGTTCTCCAGACACAGAGGAGTCTCAGCGCCGTCAGACAGGAACACCTTCGCCCCGCACCTGGAGGCCACCACACCTGGTAGACTCACACCTGCACCGAGCTGAGAGAGAGAGAGAGAGAGAGAGAGAGAGAGAGAGAGAGAGAGAGAGAGAGACCGACAGAAAGAGAGAGAAAGAGAGAGAGAGAGTGAAAGAGAGAGAGAGAGACAGAAAGAGAGAGAGAGAGATTTAAAGATGGCCGCTCAGATAATAAACAATGACTATTTCATAGTATCATATATATATATATATATATATATATATATATATATATATATATATATATATATATATATATAAATGATAATAATAGTTCATCACCTCCAGCACTGTCTTGTCTCTCAGCTCCTCTCTGTGTTTCCATAGATACTGAGCCAGCACCACAGCACAGGGCCACACATACATCCCATAATGTGGATCCAGAACCTGAGAGCATCACAGTGAACACGAGTCACAACTCCTCAGTCACAGGACACTGGCAATGACATGGCCAGTGGCAATGACATGCATCTTGCAGTAACCATATATATATATATATATATATATATATATATATATACATATATATGTATATACATATACATATATATATATATATATATATATATATGTATATGTAAAATGTATTTATATGAATGCATATTAAGGTACTAGATGTATGCCGATTCAAAGAGAGGACTCTAATACATCGCATACAGACTCTGCTCGTTCTTCTATAGGATGCAAACTATTTATATTATTCACATATTAAACTTAAATCCAGATTTTTCAGACGTTAGCGCCTTGATGCTAAGACAGATCAACACAGCACTACTTTTACTACCGATTGATATATCAGGTTGAAGTCAGTCTCACAACAGCTGTATCTGAGGTATAATCATATATATGTTATATAGTATAAATACCTCGGGTATGGAGACAGACAGAGAATCCTGCGTGTTTGTCTTCTTGTCTTTAAACGTGAACACTTTGTATGCTATGCTAGGTGCTTCTGCTCCACTGTGGTCCATTATATATATGATATATTACTAGCCGCCATGGTAATACCGACTTCCGTGTTTAGACTGTAACAAAAGGAAGAAGAAGAAGACGCGTTAACAGCCAATCAAAATCACGTAAAATGCCTGGCGGGAAGGCTCTTCTTCTTCTTCTTCTTCTTCTTTTTTTGAGGTTTATTGGCGGTTGGCAAGCAATTAATTGGTGCATTACCGCCACCAACTGGTCTGGAGTGTGGATCAGGATGTCTAGTACTGACAGTTCAGTGTAAAACAAATAAGAAATAAAATGAAATAAAAAAGAAACAAAAAAACTGGCTCATATGTTCTTAATACTATTAGTTAGTCTAAGATATAGGCGGGAAGGCTCAATCTATATCCCATCCAATAAACGTTCTGCTCTCGCGGGTGCTTTATAGCCAATGAGCTTTGTGTTCCGGCAGAAAGGGGCGGGCGCTACAGATGTCCATCAGTTGCCTAAGCATTGTTGTTGCACGCTAGCTAGCTGGTTACCTTCTGTTGCTCGGAATTTATCAATGTGTGTGTGTCGACCGGGAAGGTTGTTTCTTTTAAAGTGTCATCACATCAGTTGGTAAAGGTCCAACAGGGACGTGTGTTTGACACATTGACCGACGTGTGGGTCTAATAAACAAAGGAGAGACTGTCAGAACAGTGCAGTTAGCCGGCTTGTTGAATGTGTTTCTACGGTTAGCTTCGATAGCTAGCTAGCTTATAGCTTTATAATTAACACACAGAGCAGGGATATGAACCATAAAAGTAAGAAGAGGATTAAAGAGGCGAAACGGAGCGCCAGGCCCGAACTGAAGGACTCGCTAGACTGGATAAAACACGACTATCACGAGTCTTTCGACGTGTCGCACCGCAGCGTGAAGGTAAAACTTGTCAATGCTAGCATTGCAGAGCTAAAGCTAACATGAGCTAGCCTGCCGCAGCTAACAGCAGGAGTGCAGTTTGTCACGTAGACACCGACACGTCACGTGACAATATCAGTTTAATTAAACTGATAATGTCACCGGATTGTTTGTAACATCCCTGTCTCTCTCTGTCTGTCTGTCTCTCTCTCTTTCTGTCTGTCTGTCTCGCTCTTTTTGTCTCTCTTTCTCTGTCTGTCTCTGTCTGTTTCTCTGTCTCTCTCTCTTTCTGTGTCTCTGTCTGTCTGTCTGTCTGTCTCTTTCTGTCTGTCTGTCTCTCTTTTTGTCTCTGTCTCTCTCGCTCTGTCTCTCTCTGTCTGTTTCTCTGTCTCTCTCTGTCTGTCTCTCTCGCTCTCTGTCTGTCTCTCTTTCTCTGTCTCTCTCTCTTTCTGTGTCTCTGTCTGTGTCTCTCTGTCTGTCTCTCTCGGTCTCTGTCTCTCTCGCTCTCTCTCTTTCTGTCTCTCTCTCGCTCTCTGTCTGTCTGTGTCTGTCTCTTTGTCTGTTTCTGTCTCTTAAACTGGTTTAAGTTTAAAATGGGACAGTAGTAAAAAGTACTCTGTTGAAGGCTCTAGATGAACAGCCTGATATAAAATGCATGTTTTTAATATACTGTAAAGCAGTGAGATCAAACATTGTGGTTTTAATGCGTGTCAATGGGACCATCTGTCAGTAGTTTGACATATCTTCTGCTTTCAGCAGGACAGAACTCAACGCCTTTGTTTAAAAGCTGAATATGTATGAATACGTTGTTATCCAGATGGACAGAAGAGTGTCTGATTCTGGACCCGTTTGTGTTTTCAGGACAACGTAGAGCGCGTGGACGCCCTCCACCTCAGTCCCGATGAGTTCATCCGGCGGTTCGAGCGACCCTACAGACCCGTGGTTCTGCAGAGCTGCCAGGAGAGCTGGCCCGCCCGCGAGAAGTGGACCCTGGAGCGCCTCAAACGCAAGTACCGCAACCAGAAGTTCAAGTGCGGCGAGGACAACGACGGCTACTCGGTGAAGATGAAGATGAAGTACTACATGGAGTACCTGGAGACCACCAGGGACGACAGCCCGCTCTACATCTTCGACAGCAGCTACGGGGAACACGCCAAACGCAGGAAGTTGCTGGAGGACTACCAGATACCGGTCTTCTTCAGGGACGACTTGTTCCAGTTTGCAGGAGAGAAGCGCAGACCTCCCTACAGGTGGGTTTATCTGTTTAATAAACGTTACTGCTGAGAGCTCGTGTTAAACATCATTCATCTCAATTCATCTCTCATATCTATTTTACAGATTACATGTGAACACATCATGATAACGTTATAATTTAGTACTTCTTTACTTTAGTAATTCAGTACTCATTTTCACTGAGCAAACCCTGAAGGCATCATAATGTAACTGAAGTGAAGTGAAAGTGATGGGTAACGTTAAAACTTTATTCACACTCTGATGGTTAATGTTAAAACTTTATTCACACTCTGATGGTTAACGTTAAAACTTTATTCACACTCTGATGGTTAACGTTAAAACTTTATTCACACTCTGATGGTTAATGTTAAAACTTTATTCACACTCTGATGGTTAACGTTAAAACTTTATTCACACTCTGATGGTTAACGTTAAAACTTTATTCACACTCTGATGGTTAACGTTAAAACTTTATTCACACTCTGATGGTTAACGCTAAAACTTTATTTACACTGTGATGGTTAACGATAACTTTATTTACACTCTGATGGTTAACGTTAAAACTTTATGTACACTCTGATGGTTAACGTTAAAACTTTATTTACACTCTGATGGTTAACGTTAAAACTTTATTTACACTCTGATGGTTAACGTTAAAACTTTATTTACACTCTGATGGTTAACGTTATAACTTTATGTACACTCTGATGGTTAACGTTAAAACTTTATTTACACTCTGATGGTTAACGTTAAAACTTTATTTACACTCTGATGGTTAACGTTATAACTTTATGTACACTCTGATGGTTAACGTTAAAACTTTATTTACACTCTGATGGTTAACGTTAAAACTTTAGAATGTTTCATACTGGTGCAGCTCAACTGGTTGGTCCTCTGGTCTCCACACAGGTGGTTTGTAATGGGCCCGGCTCGCTCCGGCACCGGCATCCACATCGACCCGCTGGGCACCAGCGCCTGGAACGCCCTGGTTCAGGGACACAAGAGGTGGTGTCTGTTCCCCACCAACACGCCGCGCGAGCTCATCAAAGTGTCCAGAGAGGACGGGGGCAACCAGCAGGACGAGGCTATCACCTGGTTCAACGTGGTTTACCCCAGAACGCAGCAACCCAACTGGCCTCCAGAGTTCACGCCGCTGGAGATCCTCCAGAGACCCGGGGAGACTGTCTTTGTGCCTGGTCAGTGATCTTATCCATCTCCTGTCAGATGAGGTAAAGAAGGGAGAGGGTGTGTCAACAGAGAGGACCCAGTGTAACCCAGATTCAGGGTCAGAATTTAGACTTCACCTGTCTGACTGTGAGGTATCTCTTTAATGCACATGACAGACCAGCTGTTGTGTTGTTTACTATTATATCTTTGTTTACAATATAGTTTGACTCACACGGTTTAAAACACATACAAACAGTATACAAATATGAGTTGTAATATTTGCTAGCAGGCAAAGCTATAAAACATGTTTAATATGTGATATTCAGACATTAAGTAACTTCTCACCACATTTGTATTGTTTTAAATACAATTTCAGTCAGTTTTCTTTTTATCCCAGATGTAAATAAACCAAATATTTTCATCTGGATCTCCTCTCATTAGACATTTAATATTTTGGAGCTTTTAGATGAGAAATGAAGCAGAGCAGCATTGCGTGTTTCCTTCCTGTCGTTAACGGTCACTAGCTGTGTGTCTGCAGGCGGCTGGTGGCACGTCGTCCTCAACATGGACACCACGATCGCCGTCACTCAGAACTTCGCCAGCACGACCAACTTCCCCATCGTGTGGCACAAAACGGTCCGAGGGCGACCCAAGCTCTCCAGGAAGTGGTACCGGTAAGAAACCAGGGATTAGACTGGATTTGTTTTCTGTGAAATAGTTTTGAACTTTTAAGTGACGATGAAAACATTAATTTGTAATCAAGGTAATTTGCTCTCTCTCCTCTTCTCTTTTCTCTCCTCCTCTCTCCTCTCCTCTCTGTGTTCACTTCCTGAAGTTCAGTCAAAGTTTCTCTGATTTCTGGTCACATGACAGTTGGTCTCAGATGAATCAATCATGACTTCATAGTTTCACCGAGGAGTTCACAATATCACAAGTTCAAGATTTGTTTTGGTTGATTTTTCTGACGTAGGCACATGATGTGTTCAAGGACTGTTGGAAAGATGTTAGATCTGAAGATAATGACGGCTTTTACAGCTTCTGTCCGATAAACGGTGAAGTTTTGGGGATTTGTGTGAAGGAAACATGTTGCATTATTCTGTATTTACTGCTGTTTGTGATTGAGTGATTTAAATAAACGCTGACTGGTCATTTTCTTGCTGCTGGTTTCAGGGTCCTGAAGCAGGAGAGACCCGACTTGGCGGTGCTGGCAGACAAAGTGGATCTTCAGGAGTCGACGGGCATCGCGTCGGACAGCTCCAGTGACTCTTCATCATCGTCATCCTCCAGCTCGTCTGACTCCGACTCTGATGTATGCAACACACACACACACACACACACACACACACACACACACACACACACACACACACACACACACACACACACACATAATGACACCAAATCAACAGGGTCTCGGTTAAAGTCAGTCGGAAAAATAAAAGTGAATAAAGTGAGTATTTTTTTAATGATTTTTAAAGCTTATATTACAACGGTGTTGACGTCTCAATCTCAGTTATCACAGTGTAAATAAGGTTTTAACGTTAACCATCACAGTGTAAATAAAGTTTTAATGTTAACCGTCAGAGTGTAAATAAAGTTTTAACGTTAACCATCACAGTGTAAATAAAGTTTTAACGTTAACATCAGAGTGTAAATAAAGTTTAATCGTTAACCATCACAGTGTAAATAAAGTTTTAACGTTAACATCAGAGTGTAAAAATAAAGTTTAATCGTTAACCATCACAGTGTAAATAAAGTTTTAATGTTAACCGTCACAGTGTAAATAAAGTTTTAACGTTAACCGTCACAGTGTAAATAAAGTTTTAACGTTAACATCAGAGTGTAAATAAAGTTTAATCGTTAACCATCACAGTGTAAATAAAGTTTTAACGTTAACATCAGAGTGTAAATAAAGTTTAATCGTTAACCGTCACAGTGTAAATAAAGTTTTAACGTTAACCATCACAGTGTAAATAAAGTTAACGTTAACATCAGAGTGTAAATAAAGTTCTCCTGACGATGGTTCTCCTCCAGTACTCAGTAGAACATGTGGTTCTAGTCTCTGATCTCTGATCTCTGATCATGTTTCATTGTAAACAACCAACAGGAGGAGAGCTAGTAACGTTAGCAGCACTTATATATTTAAACCCTCCCTGTCAGGGTGACATGTGTCGGTGCTGAAGCTGCCAACAGGTGCCGACACGTGACGGACTCGTAACATAACACACGTGTTATTGATGATGTAACACCGCACATGTCCCGTCTGAACACCCTGTCTCTGTCCCGTCCCCCCAGGCTGCGTCGGGCTCTGAGGACGCCGTGTCCCACCGCAGGAAGAAGAGGCGGACCTGCGGGGCGACGGCCAACGGAGACATCAGCGGTCGAGACGACTGCGTCAGCAAAGAGAGGAGCTCGTCTCGGTGACCTCCGGCCCCTTCAGCAGGCTCCGCCCCCTCCATCCAGCCGGTGACTCCTCCCACTCACTGGCACACTGCTGCTTCCTGTCTAGTTTAGTGAGGGGGGGGGGGGGGGGGGCGGGGGGGCACAGGAGACCCTGTCACCACTGTGCTTTTCATCTGTTTGTGTCTGTAGTGAGATTATAACCAGTAACCAGACTGGTGAGGGGACTGGTGGTGGGCTTTAAAAGTCTGGTGTTGATGGATGAAGTGATGGGAATATTTAATGTAGCCCAGAGGACTTCCTGTAGTTCAGCCTGTTTCACTGGGACCAGGAACCAGCAGTGGCTACTGGGACCCGGAACCAGCAGCGGCTACTGGGACCCGGAACCAGCAGCGGCTACTGGGACCCGGAACCAGCAGCGGCTACTGGGACCCGGAACCAGACTCACTTTTCTCTCCACGCTTCGATGTAGAATAAACTCGGGCCTCTTGTCTCACAGGCGTAAACTGGCCCATAGCGGCCTGATCACATCATAAATCCATCCGCGTGGGCCTTGTAAGATACTCAGCATAGTGACGACTCACTTAAACCACCACAGAAGAAGAGACGTGCTCACAACAACAACAACAACAACAACAATAATAATAATACATACATTTGTGTTAGTTGAGCCTAAATGAGACTTGTAACTGAAGAGGTTCACGGTTCGTCTTAACGCCTCGTTAGCATTGATTAGCTCGTTAGCGTGAGACTAGAGTCTTTAACGAGCTTCTGAGAACGAAGACTTTAAACGTTTGGACATGATGTCGATGATTTAACAGCCTTAAAGGAAACAGAAGCTGCACAGCGTTCTCATCTTCTGCCCGTTTTTTGTGCCAAAAATGCTGCAGCAGAGGGCGCTACATTCCCCAGAATGCACTGCTGCTTCTTTTGCGTGTGTCAAGAGTTCATTAGCGTTGGTTAATCAGGATGTTTGCTAACAGCTGATCGTTCAGTTGGTGTCAGAGAAGAAGAAGAAGAGGAGGTTTCTTCTTCATGCTGCTTGGAGGACCAGACTCGAATCATTTACTGTTAAATATCAACTCATGAATGTTTCCTCTGCTGACTGGAGCTGAAACACTCAAAGTGAATCGTTTTACATGTTCATTAAGAGAATAAAGCTCACCTGAACTTCAGCTGCTGAGATTAAGAGATCATTAAAACTACTTATTGATTAAGAAGCAGGCTGATAAATGTTGTTTGTAGAAATATATAAACTGAGAGAAGAAAACTACTCCGACATCCACGTCTACCTAATCAACAGTGTTCAATACCTTTAAATTAAGACGTGTTAGAAAGATGAGAAGACTTGTGGACACAATCAACAGAATAGTCTGCAGATTAATCAACACTTAAGTAATATTAATAATAGTCACAGCCTTACTGACGCTCATTGAGTTGATTATTTTAATCCGTTTTCTGAGGTGAACTCACTTCTTTGCATCACTAAAGGGACGTGAACGTTGCCGAGCGTTGCCGAGTTGTTGAGTTATTGCTGTTGAGCTCCAGTCACGGCCGTGATGTCGACGTGAGCCGTGGCTTCGGATAAGAAGTGCCTCTAAAGACGTTACCGTCGGTGTGACCGACGCGTCTCTTTTATTTTGAAAGGCACCGTGTTGGTCTCTGAGGTCGGTCACATGGTGCCTTCAGGGCGTTTAAATGTTGAATGTGATGAGTTTCATTTTGTTGGTCAATAAAATCTTTTCTATGACTCTCTTTGTCTCATCACTGTTTCTTTTGTCTCTTTTGTTTCACCGTTGAGCGTCAGTGAGGACTTTTCTTCTTCTTGTCGTTTGTGTTGATGCTTCACTCAAAGTACGTCATTAAAGTACTACGAACAGAAAAATACACTCTTCTACAAGAAGAAAATGAGTACTTTTACTTTGATTCTTGAAGTACATTTAGCTGATAATACTTCTTCACTTTAAATAAGTAACATTTTGATTTACTTTTAATGGAGTATTTTTAGGTTATATTACAGAGTACTGTAGTACTGTATCTCTATAATACACACAGTAGAGCAGTACAACGTGTACCTCTGAGATGTAGTACAGTAAAAAGTACAACATGTACCTCTGAGATGTAGTACAGTAAAAAGTACAACATGTACCTCTGAGATGTAGTACAGTAAAAAGTACAACGTGTACCTCTGAGATGTAGTACAGTAAAAAGCACAACGTGTACCTCTGAGATGTAGTACAGTAAAAAGTACAACGTGTACCTCTGTGATGTAGTACAGTAAAAAGCACAACGTGTACCTCTGAGTAGTACAGTAAAAAGTACAACGTGTACCTCTGAGATGTAGTACAGTAAAAAGTACAATATGTATCTCTGAGATGTAGTACAGTAAAAAGTACAATATGTACTTCTGAGATGTAGTACAGTAAAAAGTACAATATGTACCTCTGAGATGTAGATTAAAAAGTACGTGTACCTCTGAGATGTAGTACAGTAAAAGTACAACATGTACCTCTGAGATGTAGATTAAAAAGTACAACGTGTACCTCTGAGATGTAGTACAGTAAAAAGTACAATGTGTACCTCTGAGATGTAGATTAAAAAGTACGTGTACCTCTGAGATGTAGTACAGTAAAAAGTACAATATGTACCTCTGAGAAGTAGTACAGTAAAAAGTATTAACTGAACGTTCACTCAAAAACTTTTATTCTGAAAAACAAAGTTTCGTTACAGTAACATCCTGCAGGGGCTTTTGTTTTGAAACCAGTCCGGAAGTGTTCGGTGTGTATCTGGTCAGCTGTAGAGGAATGAAGCAGCTCAGTGTGTGTGTGACTGCTGATGACCACACACCGTCCTCCTCACACACACACACACACACATACACACTAACACACACACACACACACTCTGTACCTGTGTTCCTTCTCCCTCATTAATCCTCCATCATGGATCCGGCCTTCATCATCACCGCCATCATCTTCACAGCCGTCGCCGTTTATTTCGCTTCGTCGCTGCTGAAGAAGAAGCCCGACGCCTCCTCCTCTTCAGCCGGGAACAAGAAGCCCACAGTCGGCTACGGAGACGACGTCCCTCCGTCCAGAGCTCTGGGAAAACCGACTCCTGCTCCGGCTGTGGAGAAGCTCCCGGTGAAGGTAAGAATCGATGGATTCTGATCGTCGGTCGATGTGACAATAATCTTATAATCTTCATCAATTTAATTCAAAGTTACCCAGAAACTTTTTATTTTCTCTCACAAACCAACTAATTGGTTTTCAACCAATTTCAACCCTAATCAAATATTTAATATCGAAACACCCAAATCTGTCAGCACTTCCAAAGATCCATTGATTTGTCAGGTTTACAGAATGTAAACAATAATACATACATATATATATTACCAAATCCTCTTAAATGTCACTGCTAATTCAATATATTTGAATATTTCTATTGAATTTCCTACTTTTTTTATTGTATTATCTGTTATCCAACTTAATGCATCTCATTATAATAAGAATAATAAACTACATAATACATAATTCATATCTACATCTCGTACACTTTAAATTAACCGCATATGCGGAAGTAGAAAATGTTATTTATATATACATATTTATATTTATTTATATACTTATATTTATTGATATATTTATATGTATTTATAAATATATATATATATATATATTTATAAATATATATATATATATATATATATATTTATTTATAAATATATATATATATATATATATATATATTTATAAACATGTGTATATTTATTTAAATATAAAAATATGTATTTATATATATATATATATATATATATATATATATATAGAGAGAGAGAGAGAGAGAGAGAGAGAGAGAGAGAGAGAGAGAGAGAGAGATATTTAGATACATACTGTGGCTCAGTGGTATGTGAATGGGTGTGAATGGGTGTGAATGGTGACGTGGTGTTAAAGCTCTTTCAGTGTCAGAAGACTAGAAAAGCGCTCCAAGAAGTCCATTAACCATTTTATTGCCTCGTCAGAAGCTATAAAACGCTGTTATTTTGATAACTTATGTCATATTGTAGCGATTAGTTAATCCCTGTTTGAGGAAGTCATGTGACATTAGGCATCCCGAGAAGTTGATGCCACACATTTGGTCCTCTTCATGGGCGAAGTTCAGATAAACAGAGGATTTGCTTGTTCACACAGGGACAATGTTTCTCCCTCCTGATGCATTTGAATGTTACCATGATTAGAAGCTCACATGCAAAGTTTGGTTTTTATTTGGCTGCAGTCGGACCTTTAAAAAGCCAGAAGAATGTGCCGACTGTTGCCGTTAACATGCGTCTATATTTGGTGGGAGACATGCGTCCTATATTTACACCTGTGCATGTCGCCGGTGTCACGTGTCTGAAATGGAGAGACGGAGGCGCCCACATGAAGCTTCATGTGAGGTTTCTCCTGACTCAGTCCTGAACCTGTTTACCGAGGACCAATCAGATACCAACAAAAAAGGACAACAACAAAAAGTATTAGTCTGTATCGCATAAAAACACGAATGATTAGGAAATAAAAGATTTTTATCATCTTGGTTTTTGAGCGTCGCCCTCTTGGTTTTCAGCCGTCGCCCTCTTGGTTTTCAGCCGTCGCCATCTTGGTTTTCAGCCGTCGCCATCTTGGTTTTCAGCCGTCGCCATCTTGGTTTTCAGCCGTCACCCTCTTGGTTTTCAGCCGTCTCCATCTTGGTTTTTGGCTGTCGCCATCTTGGTTTTTAGCCGTCGCCATCTTGGTTTTTAGCCGTCGCCATCTTGGTTTTTACCCGTCACCCTCTTGGTTTTCAGCCGTCGCCATCTTGGTTTTCAGCCGTCGCCATCTTGGTTTTCAGCCGTCTCCATCTTGGTTTTTGGCCGTCTCCATTTTGGTTTTTGGCCGTCACCATCTTGGTTTTTGTCTGTCGCCATCTTGGTTTTTAGCCATCACCATCTTGGTTTTTGGCCGTCTCCATCTTGGTTTTTGGCCGTCACCATCTTGGTTTTTGTCTGTCGCCATCTTGGTTTTTAGCCATCACCATCTTGGTTTTTGGCTGTCGCCATCTTGGATTTGGACGTTGCCCTCTTGGTTTTTGGCCATCACCATCTTGCTTTTTGGCCATCACTATCTTCATCTAGCTTCGTTAGCGGCATATAAGATAAAATGTGAAGCTTTGTGATTGGCTGTTTGATAGTGAAAAGCACCCTGGGAGTCGTAGTTAGTCGGAGGACAATGAACCAGATTTCTACTTGTCTCTTCCTGCCGTATTAAACCGACTCTTTGAGCAGAATAAGGTCACAACAGACAGTAAGTCCTCCAGAACAACGCAACGTTGGACCAGAACCTTTTCTCATCCTGGACAGAACTCTAGAGTCCCGCCCTCCTCTTCCTCTGACAGCCTTCAACTGTCTGCATCACACAGCAGCAGTGCATCATGGGATATTTGTCTCACATACAGGAGGAGTCTGTGTTTGCGGAGACAAAGAGAGTCTTTGTTTCGTCTGTAACGACCGAAACATCAACGTCACCGTCAGACACGGAGTCAGTTTATCTGTTTCACTGTTTGAATGATGATTAATGTCATTAATTATAAGTCTGTAAGATATTAATATTAATATGAATCTGTCACTTCAGCAACGTGTCGAGAAATAACAAACTTTTTTTTACACTTACGTCTGAAATCAAGGTCTAAATTGCTGATAAGATTATAAATTAGATTATAAATTAGAATAAAGTTAGAATAACATTTAAAATATAATTTTGAATATTAATGGAAACATAATGTATATGCTAGTGTGTAATCTAAATTAGAATATGAGTAAGATATTTAGATTATAAATCAGACATACTTTAGAATAATAGTTTAGGTTCCTCCCAGTAGCTTCAGACTGGTCTCTGCTGGTTAAAGGTTTACAGATTTAGAACCTGAAGCTCAAAGTGTCTCTCTGACACTCATGTTCTTCACATGTTCTTCACATGTCGTGCTGCTCCTCCTCTCAGGTTACAGCTGCTGTCCAAAGATCGGAGGTCACAGAGCCGCATGTCAGACTCACGTGTTAGACTCTGTTAGACTCTGTCAAAGTTCTTCACCTGGAGAACGAACATGTGCTGAAGTGAACTGGTAGAATAGATGAGTGTGTTTAAGGTTTCTTCATTCTTTGTGAGTGAGAACAGAGTTTCTGGAGAAGTAGCGCTCCTTAAAAGGACACGAGAGAGTTCACTGTTTAATAAAGGTGGAGCAGTAGCCTGTCACTATATCATGTTATACCATATATATATATATATATATATATATATATATATATATATATATATATATATATATATATATATACATACATACATACATACATACATACATACATACATACATACAGGAGAAACTGTACGACGTTATGATTTATGAATGTTCTCACAGAAGTCTGTCAAAGTAAAAATATACAAAGAAAATACATTTCTTGTTTGCCATAATTCCCAAATGTTTTTATACTGTCTTCAATTACCTGGCAGTATTACAAACTTTTCATTTGTGCCCTTAAATAATATTATTGGGCCTTCAAATATTTGGTCCAGTCAGATCTGGTTCGGTCCGGTCCGGTCTGGTCCTGGTTCCTCAGTGCTCAGAGCTGTTTGCATCAAATCCAGGAGAAAACAATGACTTCATTATACAACATGGCAGCTGGTTCCTCCTCTACACCACATCCTGGTCTTTCTATGGTCTTTGGCCACAGTGAAGCACATAGTTTATGATAGTTTATGATATCTATATATATATATATATATATATATATATATATATATATATATATATATATCATAAACTCTGTGCTTTACTATGTTATTATATATATTTATATATATATATATACAGAGAGGACTGAAACATAATTAAAGGTTTTATCCCTCAGCTGCTCTTTATAGGAACATTTGTGTCCTTTAAGGAAACCAAGAGGAGCTCGATGATATCAATAATAATACTTTACACACTTTTACTGATGGAACATTTTACTGTAACAGAGTACTTTTTCCGTGTGGTGAGAGTACTTCTACTGTAGTAAAGGACCTGAATGCTTCCTCCACCACTGGTTAGAATATCATGAACACATTTTCAGACTGAACGAAGAAGAGATGACGATGAGACTCGTTCTTCATACGGACAGATGTGGAGACACGTTGACTTAAAACTACATCAATGTTTCAGGTAAATACCTCGAGTCTGTAGCTCCGGGACAGCAGACAGTCTTACAGATGTTTAGCTGCAGATGTTTACCTGTAGACATTTCCCTGCAGAAAAGTGTCTTTCTCTCATAGATGAAGCTGAGATCAGAACAATGAGTCTGTGTTTACACAGAGAGTCTGTTCTCTCTCTACTGAAACATGGTGGTTAGTTTACTTCCATTATTCCTCAGAATACCTCCGGTGTTTAATTCATGCCCTGAATTAAGTGATGTAGTGTTTATATCCACAGATGATCTCAAAAGTACAACATAATGATCTTTATATCTCATTATCAGTGGTGGAAGAAGTACTCATGCTTTACTTTAGTAAAAATAGAAATACCACAGTTTATACATACTTCAAAATGTTTCCTAGGTAAAAGTACAGCAGTATTGTTAAATTGTCTTTACTTAGAGTTTCATAATCTTTATTTAGAGTTTTTATAATCTATCTCATGATTTGGATTCACATTAGTATTTTCATTTTATTTCATAAGTTTAGTTTTCTGGTCCTGGCTGAAGTTCTCTCATGCTTCATGTTTGAGATCATCGGCTGAGAGGAGAACGTTGCTCATGAAAGACTCACAGACATGTTTGACCCCCTTAGGCCTCGGTTTGGACTAAGAATACAGTTCATCATCCTGCTGACTCATAAAATGATTTTATGAATCTGCATTTAGCCTCGTGACTCAGAACACTTTGTCTCAGCGAGTCGGCTCTCTGGTGTTTAGGATTTTTTGGGTGTTTCGTGGCTCAGGAATTCAGTGGAAGTGTTTCGGGCTAAATGGATGCCGATCCGGTTAGAAGAGTGTGAGGGATTAAGAGACCGGCCAGCAGGAGTGCTTTAATACAGTCGGGACTGATGCCACCAGTTGTCTCTGTAGTGAGTCATCAGCTGCAGAACTGTGGCGTCTGATTAGCTTAGCACAAAGAATGGAAGCAGGGGGAAGCTGCTAGCCTGTCTGATTTACATTGATAGCAAACAAGCTAATCACCAGTACATCCTGTACTTGGCAGGTGAGAAGCCTAGAAGCTAACTCTAAGCTAATGGACCTAGATGCTAACTCTAATAAGAGTTAGGTAGAAGCTAACTTAAAGCTGAACCCAACTATTAGCTAGAGGGACCTAGAAGCTAACTCTAAGCTAAAGGGACATCGAAGCTAACGCTGAACTAAGGGGGACCTAGAAGCTAACGCTGAACTAAGGGGCCTAGAAGCTAACGCTGAATTAAGGGGACCTATGAAGCTAACGCTGAACTAAGGGGACCTAGAAGCTAACGCTGAACTAAGGGGAACTAGAAGCTAGCGCTGAACTAAGGGTAACTAGAAGCTAACGCTGAACTAAGGGGAACTAGACGCTAATGCTGAACTAAGGGGAACTAGAAGCTAACGCTGAACTAAGGGGACCTAGAAGCTAACGCTGAACTAAGGGGAACTAGAAGCTAGCGCTGAACTAAGGGTAACTAGAAGCTAACGCTGAACTAAGGGGGAACTAGACGCTAATGCTGAACTAAGGGGAACTAGAAGCTAATGCTGAACTAAGGGGACCTAGAAGCTAACGCTGAAGTAAGGGGACCTAGAAGCTAACGTTGAACTAAGGGGAACTAGAAGCTAATGTTGAACTAAGAGGAACTAGCTACGTAACTCTTCAGCTAAACACATCTTGATTTCCACGTTTTTCGTGGCATGAAACTATTTACAATAGAGCCAAGCAAACCATTCATTCAACTTCCACGTTTAGTGTCGTGATTTATAAAGAAAGATAATAAGTCACGAGTTCTTCCTGAACCTGAGAATCCTGCTGTAGCATCACATGGATGGAGAAACCAGATCTCCTGCTCAAATGTCAATCTGTGCAAACTCAGCACTTTAAAAACAGACACAGACAGGTGTGTCTGTACGGAGCCAGCCTGTACATGTATGTATGTATGTATGTATGTATGTATGTATGTGTGTATATATATATATATATACATATATGTATATATATATATATATATGTATATATATATATATATATCATATATGTATATATATGTATATATATATATATGTATATATATATATATATATTATATATGTATATATATATATATATATATATATTATATATGTATGTGAGCTATATATACATGTGAGCTGTCAGGCAGACGACAAGTCAGCGGGCCCTGAAGAGGGTTTTCATTTGTCCTGCAGCTGACTTCAGGATCCTCAACGAGGATCTGCAACTGACAGTCTGTCAGAGGTTCCTCACTGAGGGAAATTACTCAGAAGTGTCTAAGATAAGAGTTGTTTGAATCCTCTAAATGCTAAGGAAATTAGCTTCAATGCTTCCTTTATTAGCTGCTATAGCATAGGAAACACTGGACCTTCCTTTCTTAGCTCCTTTAGCATAGGAAAACACTGGACCTTCATTTACCAAAGTAAAGAAGATAATGCCGACCCACAATTATTTTCCTAACTCTTCATGAACTCTCCTTCACATCTTTCCTTGACACCATGACATTTTCCATGGAGGTCCAGGAAAAGTGGTTAGGAAAGGACATTAGGAGGTAATTTTTAGACTCAGAGTGCTCAC